>NW_022436943.1:12834512-13208178 GCF_009761245.1 Sapajus apella | reverse complement strand
ACACACACACACACACACACACACACACACTTTACACAATATAGCTCACCCTACCGAAATAATAAATAATATGAAGAGAAGTACAAAATAAATGGCAGAGATAGGATATAGATTGAGCCTATCTCCATTTAGAGATTTTGTACTTCTCATTTATTATTGCAATCTGAAAGAATTCATTCTTCCTCAAACATAACCTTGTTGATTTTTGCTTAGTAACTGCTGGCAAATGATAAAACCTTGAGCTTACAGATGACTATTCTACAAAACATTAAATGTAAAAAAGCCTTGATGGCTTAAGTAATCTGTTAACATTAAACAGATTGATGTATTGTAACATTGTTATTTATTGAAGTCATGTGAAAGCAGGAGAGATTACAATGGGGTATTGAATTTTTATCTAGCGAAAGAAGGAGTTTTGTTATAAATTTTTTAAATTCAATTTTTAAAATTACAGTAACATATCAAGATTCATGTTAGAAGTATTAAAAATTCAAAGATTCAGCCATTTCAGTTGTCAAGATACCATAGCGTGTAGAATTGCAAACTTTAATAAGAAAAGAAGTTTATCAAAAGATGAAATGGCAGGAAGCCCTAGAGTAGGCATAACTGGTGACAGAATGTGTAGTGGTCATTATCACATTCCTTTGCAGGATGCCACACATTCCTGTGCCTTGTCTCCTGTCATTAACTAATATAAAGTTACTTTTTTAGGTCTTCTAAATTTTTTGTTTTCTTTTGGAAATATTAAGTTTTAAAAAAGACCATAAAAGGAACATGTTTCCTAAAGTCTTTACTTCTGAACATTAATAAAATATTCTGTCAATGTTGTTAATTATTTTTATTTTTAAATATCTCAAAGTTGTACCGATCACACATGGTATTTACTAATGGATTTTGTAGAATCAATTTACTGAGTAGAAATGTCCTTAGTTTGTAAATAAGTTATCTCATTTTCATTTAACTATGTAATGACCACATAAAAATTGATTATTTTATAAAATCCTACTGTGACTGATTTTAATATTCAATATTTTCAGTGATATATAAATGATGTAGAAATCAATGCTGTTGTAACTAACTTAATGGAAGTATAAGAGTTGCATTTGATGTTGATTTCTATGTTCCATGAAGAGGAAGAAACTGTGTTAATATATATGTTCTTACACTGTCAATATATATGTTCACAGAACATTATAAAAGGTTAGCTCAATAACTGTGTGGACCTATATTCTGAGTTATCAGTAAATCATAGCACATAATCAATTTTCCTGCCAATTAATGTTGATTCCATTTAAGTCAGATTTTTTTCCAACCATTTGTAATATTTTCTGGGTTTAGAAATTTCCCAAGTCCTCATAAGTACAGCTTATTTCAGTGGTTGATTTTTTATCAGTCTCTATGTATAATATTTTCAAATAACAATAACTCTAAAATGTGAAAATATAAAAGATTTATAATAGGCAAATGAAGAGCAGCAGATGTATTATTAATATAACATAGAAAATGGACAGGATCAATTAGTAAAGGTCCTATAGGAGCACTCATAAAAGTTTTCATCTGACCTTTTGTCCAATTATATTTTATATTCTGAAGGAATGGAAACAATCTCTTTTAAAATTTTATAGCTCTCAGGGCCTACACTGAATCTTTCATATGTTTTACATATTATTCATGTGCATAAATTAAATTTATACTGTAATTATTTCTTTAAAATTGGATAGTCTTACCCATTGACAAAAGTTTTAAAAAGACTCCTTAACTTTGAAACAAAATTTATTACATAAAATGCATAGGAACATTCATATTCAACTATTATACCACTAGTCCTTCACTTGAATGTGTCTATTTATTAATTTGTTTGTCAAGAAATTGTTGAAGTCTATTTGGTGAGAGAGTAGAGAAGAGGGTAAAAGGATAACAAATGTGGTTATCAGGGAACATTATGAAAAGAAGGTTGTGTTTAGGAGAAGTGTCAAAATTTGGAAGACTGATTACAGCAAATAAAGAATGCTGTTTGGAGATGAGAAAATTCTGTGGAGAAAAGTGAGTTTGGGAATAATCAGTAATAAAGTCCTTTGCCACAATTGTATGGTATTTTCCCAAAACTTCAAGTAAAAGCAGATAAAATAAACTGCAGGTTTTTTCCACAGATAACCTGTGAAGGGTAGGATTGGAGACAGTTTATTTGAAATATTTAACTACAAGATTTAAGGTGGGTATAGAATTACATGAAGACAGCCTTGTTTTAACATTACAATATATAACTAAACTGTAGTATAATTAGGGTAAATACCTTTAACTCTTTTCATAAGTTTATGAAAAAGTTTAGAAATAAAACATAAAAATCACATTAAATTAATACTAAATCATATATAGCACTATATTTATCTACATAAGCAAAAATGTACATGGTGTCTCTCTTCTATATTCATAATTATACAGAATTAATCAGTTTGTGATATTTTACTTTTTACTTCAAATCAATCATTAATTTTGAAGAACTTTAGATTACAAATGAATAAGCTTCTATAGATACACTAAAATGTCGGATTTTGGTGAATGTTTTCACAATCTTGGCTGTTTGGTCCATCAGTTTTTAACAAACCTGGAGTTTTTTGTTGGGTTCATTGTTAATGAGGTTTTGGTGTGTCCATGTACGCATTCATTCAATAAATAGTTATTGAGTTTCTATTAGGTAGCAGGCATATTTCTAGACATCCTGAATATAGTCATGAACAATACAAACCTAATATCTGTTGTCAGTCTTAGGATCTGATTCTAAATTAGGGGCTCTGTAACTAATTAATCACTCACAAGTCAAACCACTTTAATTACTCAGGTATCTTGTTTGTAATAGTTAATAGCTGTTACTTGGCCTTTGCTCCTGGGGCATACTTGCTCCACTAGAAACAGGCAACTCAATTGAATTACAGCATGTTCCACCTGCTATTGTAGCTATAGTATAGCTAACCTTTAATTTCTAACATCAAGTCTTCATATTCTTTTCTCTACAATATTCCAAAGGATGTTTGGAATCTTAATTCTTTGAAGTGAGCATGACGTTGGTTCTAAGTTTGGGCTAACCTAGCATACCATTATGAATGTAGTGAGTTTTTCAAGCCTACAGATTGTCTAAGAGGAACAGCCAAGATTGTGAAAATGGTCCCCCAAATCTGACATCTGACATTTTAGTGCATCTCTAGAAACCTATTCATTTTTTATCTAAAGGGGACCTACATCAACACATTTAGCACAGTCAAGTCCCCTCAAACTCAATATGTACAAATATGCTCTAGTGTTGATTGTTAAATATGCCCACATTTCCATTCATATCATTCTGATCAAAATAATTTACTTCCATATGTGGTGTTTTTAAATATTACTCAAAGAATGTAAAGTAATCCTGAAACTGTCAAATAAGTATTACAATAATTTTGCAAAGCTATTGATTCTTTTTAATAAACATACTTATTTTTCTTACAAAATTTATATTATCAAGGAATCAGAGTGCATTTAAGAAATAGATTTTTAATTATTGCACAAAGCAATTAAATATCCAAACCTATGATGAATCAAGACTATGAGTGATCTTAGTATGTGAAATAGTAATGTTTTCTGATGGCCAGAACTGTATCATCTCTGTTGGGAGTTCGCTATCTTATTTGTTACATATAGGATAAAATCTTTTATATGTAATTAAATACTGTTTTAAGATAAAACTTTAGTTCTTTTTGCAGTGCTGTAGAATAAATTTTCCTGATAACATAACTGTTAAAGGGTCCTTATGATATACTAACACTGCATCCTGGGTAAATTGTGATAAATAGAAAGTTAATTGCACTTCAAGAATTGTTAAAATAAGTTAAAGCTTAAAGATGCCTAAAATAATATAAAATGATAAAATAAGGCAGTTTTTCCTGAAGGAAAGTGCATACTTCAGTGGTGTTATAGAAAGATAAGTCCATGGGAATCCATCAATGTAGAGAAGCTGACTTTGAAATTCCTACATTAAGCGTGAAACCTTGAAGGGACAAAAATGTTCCCAGGTTGATAAAACCTTCTAAAACCAGAAAAGACAAATGCAAATTGAAATTCAAGAGAAAACATCTTTCTTTTAGTTCCAAACCTTCTCTCAGATTATATTTTAAAATGAGTTTACATTAGAAAACAAAATTACTAAGCATGGTAGAGGACAAGTAACCATGGTTGAGATATAGGGAAACACAATAGATTTATTTCCTCCAGTGATTTCAGATGTTGGAATCAGCAAATTTAAGATATAAATTACTTTGACTGAAACATATAAAGGGATAAAAATAAAATGGAACTGATACAATTACAGGAAATGGTCAATAATGTCTTGGTGGATTTAAAAACTATAAATTTTAGATATAAAAATGTAATCATAGAAATAACTCAATAGTTAAGTGAAAGAGATAGATAAAGTTTAGTAGAGTTAGGAAACTGGATGATAGCATTTCAGGACCTAACCAGAATGTAATACAAAATATAAAAGGATGTAGAATAGAAAAGAGTGGTTAAGAAATATATATACTAAAAGGAATTGTAACAAATATCTAGCTGGAGTTCTGGAGGACAGAATAAAGAAGATGGTAGAATGGCAATATTTAAAAATATAATGGGGGATGATATTCCAGAAGTAACAAAAAATAAATTTATGGCATTAACTATTCAGGTTCAAAAGAAATTCTTATTTAGGTGCTTCTTAGTGAGTCTGAAGAACAAAAACAGAATGAAACCATAAAAGCAGCCAGTGAGAAAATACTCATCAACTACAAAAGAATGACAAATACATTGGGAGTGGATAACACAAGAGTAAAATTAAAACCAAAGAACAATAGATTAATAATCTTTCAAGTTTTGAGAAAAATTAATGTGAACTTTAGAATTTATACCTGTCAAAAATATCTTCCATGGATGAAGGCAAAATAAATATATTTTTAGACATGCAATAGTTAACACATGTTAACCAAAGAAACTTTTAAAATACATATTTTGGGAAGAAATGATCCCAGATTCCAGGTTTGAGATGCAAAACAAAAATCATAGGCAAATAATCAAGATAAAATAAATAAAATAATTACTGTTTGTATAAAGTAATAATAAGTATGAAAACAATTATTTTTAATTAAATACAAAAGGAAAGAAAATAACGAAAAACCATGGTATATAAGATGGAGTTGATTAGATTTCAAATGTTTGAAAATCCTTTTATTATTTGTAAGAGGGTTTATGATACTTCTTGACTTAAAACATAATAAACCAAAATATTAACATATCTGCAACAAGAAAGAACACTTTAGGGAAGAGTTGAAGATTCCTGAATTGTCAACCTTTTGTGATCCTTTTATTCCCATTTCAGTTCATAGTGTACCAGACTTTCCCATTTAACAGTCCCAATTTATAACTGGTGAGTTCAACAGAAGTTAACAGTCTGCAGGATCATATTTTACTTTCTACTTTCGGCTACCTCAGCTATCTTATCATTATTACAGAAAAATATTTGGTTGCATTTTATATCTTGGGATAAAAATTTAGAACTTTGCACTTATTTTCATTCCCTGTTTACTTCTGCTTTGGAAGATGAAGTCCTTTCTCCAAATATTTTCTAATTATTTTTCAATATAAATGGTGTTTAGATTTGACATTGCCAAAACTTAATAGTGCCCAGTGTCCTTTGTTCATTTTAGAATTATATACATTTTATCATTGTAATTATAGACTTTTCTTTTTTCCAAGTGAGATAAAATGTCTTGTTAGTGCTTATTCTCCTAGAATTCTAATATATTTGCATACAAATAAAATTGTTATGACTGTTACAATTATTTTATAAATATTAATCAAATAATCTATATTAGAACTGGTAATCCAGTTACATATTTATGTGTATACCTTCACTTTTTCAACTTCATAATATATGTTATGTCACCTGCCTTGAGGATATCAATGAAATGGATATTTCTAAATCATTTCTCCAAAGTCTTCAGTCCCAAGTTTTCAAATTGTGCTCTCAATTTATTTTGTTTAGTAATTCATTGAGCCCTATGGGTTTAAGTATCATCTTGATGCTGGTAAACATAAAACTCCTAAACTTGAATTCCCCTCCCCTACCAGTCCTGTCGTCCTGACCTCCCCATTTGGTGAGCAGTGTTGAGCCGTTATGCTACTCACTGAAGCCACAGCACAAGAATTTTCCATGATTCCTCTTTTTCTCTTACTCCTGTCCACATTAGCAAATCCTATTAAGTATGCATTCAAATAATGTCCTGAATCTTTTAATTTTTCCATCTTTTTATGACTACCTTAGTCCAAAACACTATCATTTATCACCTAGCTCACTGTAATAGCCTTCTACTGATTTCTCTGCTTCTACTCTCGCTTTCCCTCAATCATTTTTTCTTAAACAGGGTGGAGCAGCAGAAACCTCATCTCCATTTTTTCCTATAAGTCATTAGAATACCACCTCTGATGGTGGTCATTAGATATCTGTTCTATAAAAGATACTTTTCTGCCATTTTGAATTAATACTTTTTTTTTACTTATATGGCAAATTTTGTTAATTTGATTGCTCATTGATAATGGCTAGTGATCTTATCATCCAAGAATTTAAAACATATATTTCTGACTACATTTGTAAATGTCGTATTAAATGTTTGAATTAATGTAAACCTTCTTGAAATACTGCTCAGAGTAATTTCTATTAAATTGATTGAACTTTGAGAGCTTCTGAAGCCTGTAATTTGTTTCTGTCCAGTCCAAAATCATTTTAATATGACACAATTTATCCTATTTTGTAGTACATGGGATGCTTCATAACTTCTACAATAATAAATTTTAATTTTGAGCACCCTTGCCAAAAAAAGGAAAATGTCAGCACTGATCTAGTTTTTAGTGAATTCCCCTGCAATGAAGGACTGATTGGGCTGTAGTTTTAAAGCTTTATTAATTCTGAGTTTCTAACTTTTTTACTTTCTATTTTTTTTTTTGGAGAATTTCTTACATGTTCTCATATCTTTATTATAAATTTTCTTTATGCAGCATATCTTTCTGAAAAGGGTCTCCTTAAAATTTCTAGGGAATATATTTTTCTTTTTATATGTTAAATTAGGGATTTTTTTGAAAGTTTATGTATTGAAGAACATACACTGTCAAACAGGAAATTTTCACATATGTATTCCAATGGCTATCAGTTGAACTTTTGAATAAGTACTGTAGAAAAATATTTTATTAATCGAATGGTGCTTTTACAAATTAAATTCATATAAATGATTCACATTTTTTACCTTCAACTTTGTCAGGATTTAAAATATTCTCTTTTTCGGTTCTTTTGGTTTCATTTTAGGTAGTAGTCTTTATAAAGATATTTACATTTTTATAAACATTCTTGCCTTAGAGGTGGTATGATTTGTCATTAAATTAATTGGAACTACTATATGTTGAACTTTATCATAAACATGTATACAAAATTATACTTTTAAATTTGGTCATTTCCCATGACATATCCTATGAAGTAGATTTATTAATATTGTTATTTATTTTACAGAACAGAGATTCAGATGGGTTAATGACTTTTCTAAGAAGATAAAACAATGAAGAGGGAGAATTAGATTTGAATTCAGACTGTTCTATGACAGAGAAGGGGAATACTAACCTAGAAACAGGCATGGACTAACATGCTGTGATGTTTAATAACTATGGAGCACAGAGCTCCTGCGGAGAGTGTTGACAGGCAACCCACCAAGTTTTTGTGAGTCATGTGCTGCCAAAATTCCCTGGCCCTGATGAAGAGGGATTTGGATCTGACTCAAAATAATATGGTAGAAGACTTAGTCACATAGACGATCTTCAGACCTGAGTAATAAGGGATAAAAACAAATAAATTTGAGCCTATATTTTCAGAAGCCTCTGCAAGCTAGGCGATCCCACCCTGAAGTGGACTGTTATGATATTACAGCTACCACTACTCATAGGGAATTTGTTTCCAAAAAAAAAAACAAAACAAAACACCTTAGGCAATCTCACTATCTTATGAAGCAATTCATTTTACTGCAAAAGGAATAAGGTCCCAGTTCTCTCACCATTTCCACCACAGTCGTGAGAATTCGTATCACAATGGTGGCTACAGATTCTCTTACATGCTATGAATCAGTGGGGCACAGCCTGAAAACTATACTCAGAAATCTAGAGGTTGAAATTTCTTTTTTTTTTCCCTATACTTAGGTAGGATATGTTATTTATTTGTTATTGCTACTAAATATATAGTGTGTATTGATGGTGATCACGTTTAACATTGCATCTACTGATTTCAGAAATGAGAAGAAGAATACCTGGGTGTTTGTCACTGTACTAGAGGAGAGGTGGGCCTCCTCTGGATTGAGGATTATAGTAGGACTATTGGCAGCAATCTCTTGAAATGGCATTATGACACTTTTTTTGAGATGAAGGCTTGTATACTTTTGTATTGTCCCTTGATTGGAAGTGGTGCAGATGGATTTATGAGTCCATATAGGAGGGCGATGTTAAGTAAGGGCCATCCTTGGCACTCTGTGCATAGGAAGAAATATATGTGTATTGGAAATCCAAGGGTAGAATATCCATCGCAGTATCTACCATTTTCACATGCTGCCCCCTAGCCTGATTGAGTCAATGGTTGTAGATAAACAGGTTTAAATTTCACATATCTTGACTCTCTTGAGCATGTGTAATTGGACTTGGGGTGAGACCCTGATCTAAGGTAGGCAGTTCATAGACTGACCTACAGAGCATGATGTTGGCTCTTGTGAAAGAATATGATGTGTCTTTCTCTTGTCAATTCAAGCTAGAAAAAAAATATTTGCATCAGGCTGTAATGTTAATAGGAGAAATAATGGAGAAAATTTATGGAATAATGATCAATGGCCATTGGTTATCCCAAATCATGAGGAAGCAGGAGAGAATTAATAAGGAAAAATAATCAGGTAGAAAATAGCTATGTAGAATGGAAAAGAATGCAGGTGTTTTATTTACAAAGCCCTTATCAATAGAAATAGAGAAACATTTATTTACCAAAAAAAAAAAAAAAAAATGACCATGCAATAGAGTGAAGGCCTATGTGGCTTCCCACTACTACTGAAGTCCATAGAGTTCCTTGAATCCTAAGTAGTGTTTCAGTACCAGTTCCTGTGAAGCTAAACCATATTTGAGTAGTGTTCTTTGTTTCTTTTTGAATGAGTTACTATTCCTTTCTTCTGAAGAAAGAGAACTAAATCTGAATTGCTTAATTTAAACCCACAATTTATTCAAAGACTTTGTCAAAGAAAAAGTGCATTGGATAGAATTAAACAGGCAAGGAAGGTTTTATTCAATTGTAACAGAGGTCAAAATTATTACAGTAAGGGAGATGAACTCAACTCCTCTGAAACAAAAGGCAGGTGAGTTTTTAAGCTCTGGGGTGAGCTAATGGAAAAGTACTAGTGAATGTTGTGGGGAGATTGTCAATGTGATTAGCTCATTTGTGGTTTTTAATTGATACTTTTTGAAGTTAGACCCCTACCCCACAACAGACTGGTAAATATGGGCTCTATCTTTCTTGATGATTATATTTCAAAGAGATAGCTCTTGGGTGCTTGAGAAGGACATTTTTAGGTTGTAAAATAGAAAAGAGAATGGAGAAAAAATTACATCTCAAGAAGCAGAGAAAGAATTTACATTTGCAAGTGTTCTAAAGTAAATGCTTTAGGAAAAAGAAGGTCAGGGACCTGTTTTCAGGAAGAAGCGTATCTAAAGTTTGGCTAAGCTGATGTAACGTTAAGGTTAATGCTGTCTTGCTCAATTATCAAAGTAATTCATAGAGCTAAAAGGTGTTGCCAACCAAACTTCAGAATGGCAACAAGCAGAAAGAATGTAAGCACCTTGGCAGCCAGAAGTCTGTATTTTTTCCCCAATATGCCATCATTAAGATGTCATAGGTTTCTGTCTTTTGAGAATTACCAGGAACATCCTTTCACCCATTTTAGATGGGGTACACACACATTCATTCATTCATTTGTTCATTCATTCATTCATTTGACAAATATTGAGTATCTAAAATCTACCAGATACTGTTCTAAGCACTAGGGATATGTTCATCAGTGAACAAAATGTACAAAATTCTCCATACTAATGAAACTGACATTCTAGCGGGAAAGCAACAAATAGTAACCAAAATAAGAAATAAAAATGTGAAGTATGTAGATGGTATTAAGTTTTACAAAAAAAACTAAAGCAAGGAAGGGGACTATACCATACCTACAACAGTTACAGTCCAATATTTGGACTCTTAACTCCGGGGCTATTCCATGCACATTCTCTGGGTAATTACCAGGTATGAGACAACACATATGAGATGGGGAAATAACCAAATTGGTATATATTACACACTTTTGACATCTATTTCTATACTATAAAGTCTTTATTTACCATAAATTTTCAAATTAACTGACTTAATTTAGGATATTTAAATGCATATTAAAATATTTTGAAAGGCTATTACATATTAGTATTGGTTTACTTTGATTGGATGGTTATGGGTTATATTTTAGTCTATACTTTTTCATATTTTCTAAATTTTCATCAATGGGCATATTTTTACCTTAATAGTTAAAATATTTTTTATACTTTAAAATTTTAACTTTAATATCATAATTATGATGATAATCATTTTTAATACTAAGCACTTTCATTTTTATCATCTTATTTATACCCTCAAAAATGAATCTAGGGAAACTGACGCTAGAATATAAAAGACCTACTATGCATGTTAAAGTTTTGATAGTAAGAGAAAATTGAAAGTGTTTAATGTGAAGACTGGCATCATCATATTTATTTAAAAAAACAAGTTGTAAGTTACACCCAGGGTGGAATAATTTGGGGAGGATCTGGAGTTGCCCATTGCACTGATGGAGGGAGACATGAGTATAGTTATAGAAGGAAGGAAATATTAGGGCCTTGCCAAAGAGAAAGGCAAAGAAGACATTTTGGAAAAAGCGATAACCAATATTTCATTTAACTCACACTTTTGTAACAGAGGTGTCCAATCTTTTGGCTTCCATGTGCCACATTGGAAGAAGAATTGCTTTGGGCCACACATAAACTACTTTAACAATAACGATAGCTAATGAACTAAAAAAACCAAAATCTCAAAAAAAAAAATCTCATAATGTTTTAAAAAAGTTTACAAATTTGCATTGGGCCACATTCAAAGCTATCCTGGGCTGCATGTGGCCCACAGGCTGAAGGCTGGACAAGTTTGGTATAGAACAACCTTATATTCCTAAGTGGGAAGGCTCCAGGTTGAAAACTCTCAAGATCCTGATACTGAGCTTTCTATCATCTACAAATTCCAAATGCTTATATCGATAAATTGCATCCTCGTATGTGTTTAACATTTTTACAGTGGGATTTCAGATTATTTTTATATATTTTGCAAATTATAGTAAAAAGTAATCAGTTTTATAAATGAAGGAAAATTATTAAAAAACCATGGTCTGAAAGTTGATTGAAATACCATACTTTTGCTTTAGGGGAGCCACTGTAGTTTCAGGAAGTTGTGTCCTATTAGTTTCACCTCCATTAAGGCTTTTAACCCAAAAATGTTCCTCTTTTTAAATAATGTCAAAACAATTTCCAGTAAATTAACACTAGGTGCAAGGAAAATAATTATATAATTTCCTTCAAATTTGTTGAGAAAGGAGGCTCCATAGCCTTCTACATATGATCAATTTTGAAAAACAATGGTATGTGGCTGTGTACTCGCATGTCTCTTAATTGACTGGTTAGCTGTTTACTTTTCTGCATGTTGATGACTTTCCTAATTGGATATAAAAGCTATAGCTACCCGTCACAATATAAAATATTGAAAAGTGATGGAGAAAAAGCACTTTACTAGTCTCTTGGGAAAGAAAGTTGCATATTGTATCTGTAATTGTTTTGCTCTCTGAAGAAATATATCAGGCTGCTGTTTCTACATTAATTTTCTGGATGTCGTGTGACCCATTATTTTAATGTCAACAGAAACAAGCTCTTAGAGCATTTTATTGCCTTTTTTATACTCTAGTTAACCTGAGGGACCTTTAAGCTGTGATTTGTAGAGAAAGACAGCAGCATGACACAAAGGAGGTAGAGATTGATTTGTAAGTCATGTAAGGTATGCAAAGTAACAAATCATGGACCAAAGCAATGGGAATGGAAAAGAAAAATATGCACCCATCACACTACCTAAAAGTGAACATGTAGTGGGATGTTGATTTAATAAATGTCATGAAATTTCAAGTAGACCAATACTTAAAGCCTGGATAAGAAACATAACTAATTTTTTAACCATTCAATGGCTACTTATAGCTCAAGTATAATGTGTTAGACACTGTGCTATGCAATGGAGATACATGAATGAGCAGAGCAGACGTGGTTTCTGCATTTACCTAGGATATAAAATGAAATAATTGTGATAGCATTTGTAGAATATAAGAGCTGTACAAGAGCATCTCATTTTCCTTTGGGAGACTCTAGAACAAAAATGCATAAAAAATAAGGTGGTTAAGTAAGCAGAAGGTTTAGGGAGCATTAGAAAGAGGTAATGTTATATAGGAAGGCCAGAGAGACAAGAAGTAGTATGGAACTGAAGGAAGTTCAGGATGGCTAAAATATGGCAAGTGTTGAGACAAGAATGGAGAGCCAGGAGGGGAGGCAGGTGGCAGGCTTTGTAAGACCTGTTAAATTACAACTGACACCCAAATACGTCTAAGTGCATTCTTCTTTCTATGATTATTTATCATATCCCTACATCGTTTCAAGCTGTTTAAGATACAAAGATAAAAAAGAATGATTTTTTAATCTATAGCATCTCCAATTTGGTGTAATAGAAAGTGACATAAAAGGACAACAATAATACAGAGTGAAAAATGATATGATTTTAAAAGCCAGAAGCTGCTAAAGAAACAGAGGAAGGGAAGTGAGGAGGAAGGTCTAGAGCCTGAGAAAGAAATAGAGGTGATTCTTGGGTTGAGTCAAAGGCCATGGGAATCTGGTGAAGCAGAAAAGGGAAGGACAGTTAAGGCTGTGGGACCAACATGTCCAGTGGCTTAGAAGCACAAGTAATAAGATTTGTTTAGAACTCCATTGGGAATGCTTTTACTACAGCAGCATTTTAAAAAGTGTGCCTCAGTAAACGATCTTCAAAAGGCTCTGGAGACACTCTACTCCCTTCTTGGAAAGTTACAATGCCTATTACTGCACTAAGGGATCTGAAAATACTCACAGTGAGGAGCTGTTTAACTTTATTTCATATGGTGTTTTTCAAATCAATTAGATCACAGAATTTCCTAACTGTCTTCTTTTAGATTAAAACCTTTTAACATCCATTAAATGCACTTTGAAATTGACATTAGAACCCAGAGTGGGTGGTGGAGGGTGCCAGAGGATGGGGCTACAGAAGAAGGTCAGATAATCAAGACCTTGGTGTGTGAAGCAGATCATTAGAGTAGAACACATCCATTTCCTTCTAGGTGAAAGGCACTCATTGATGTGACACATTCAGTTTACTCACTCCACAATAATGGGGTTGTGAGGAGTGACTTATATGAGAGGTAAATTTAGGAGGTGTTACATGAGAGTACTACAGCTCTACCATTCCTCCTCTTAGAGTGTGCTGCCAGCTGGGGGCACCTTCTCCAGATGGGAAGACTTGCTGTAGTTCAGCACCACCTGGGTCTGGGAGGGTAATTTTCCTTTTTTGGGATTCAGTATTAAGAGGTGTACTTGACTGCAAGAATAAACAATATTTCTAGCATAGCTTCATTGGCAATAAAGGGGACATCTTAATTATCCATTCCTCATTCATTTTACTTCTCAATCTCTTCAAAATTTTTTATAGGCAAAGAGGTGATATGTGGTGACCTTCATGAGATCCAGATATTAAAGAATTTCGTCTTTATCCTCTAGATAATTGGGAACCACTAAAGTATTTAACAGAGGAGTGACATTGCCAGATTTGCATTTGGCAGCTTAGGTAGCAGCGTAGAAGATATATTGCAGGAGGAATAAACAGTGTCTGAGAAACCAATCTAAAGGAAAGCAGTAATCCAGGGAAGAATTAGTCAGATCTTGAACTACATTAATGGCAGTAATTCGTTGGAGAAGCGGATGAATATAGAATATATATTGGAGATTGAATGAACAGAATTAGGAGACTGATGAGATGTATAATATTTGAGAGAGAGAGTCTAGGACAACTCTCATATTTCTGAATAGCGCTGGGTTGCATTTATTTTGGTGGAAATGAAAAATTAGATATAGCAGACTGAGTGGGCATGATTTAGGAATCCAGCTGGAGATGTCTAGGTGTCCGTTATATATATTTGTCTGCATTCCAGAGACATTTATAGTCCAGAGATATAGAGACATGGCAGCTGTTCATTAATAAGTGGTACTTGATGTCATGACGTCAATCAGGTTCTTTAGGAGGGTGTGTGGAACCATAATACCACCCAGTATCAACACTGAATACTTAATGCATGCCCACTATGTGCCAGCACTACATTAAACACTTTACACACATGGTCTCATTTAATTCTCATGACAACTCTTTAAGGTGAGCACTATTACACGATTGTCTCTTTACAAATGAAACGGGAAAATGGAAGGACTAGGAATGGCATCCTAGAAAAACTAACATTTAAGAGGAAGCTGGAGGGAAGAAATAAACGACAAGAAAAGAAAAAGTGGTTGAGGAGAAAAGAACTTCTAAGATGAAGCATGATGCTGAAATAAAAGAGCTGTTCAACAATTTCAAATACATCCTAGAAGTTAAGTAAAATCCCGTTGATTTGGCAACTAGGAATCAATTTATTGTGTTCATAGACTTTCCCATGAGATACATACATACATACATATATACATACACATATATCTCAAATATATATATTTGAGATAGAGATTCAGTTTGTCACCCAGGCTGAAGTGCAGTGGTGCGATCTCCACTCACTGTAACCTCTGCCTCCTGAGTTCAAATGATTATCATGCCTCAGCCTCCCAAGTAGCTGGAATTAGAGGCGTGTACCACCACACCTGGCTAAATTTTTATATTTTTAGTAGAGATGGGGTTTTGCCATGTTTTCAAGGCTGGTCTCAAATCCTGACCTCAAGTGATTCACCCACCTTGGTCTCTCTAAGTGATAGAATTACATGTGTGAGCGACTGCACCTGGAGGCCAATGATATTTTAAAAATACTTGACAAATACACCTGTACTCAGTAACATACACAAGTGGTCTTTGTAGCTTGCTATTTTAATTTTTACAGGGGATGTATATTAAAAGAGTTTTGCTATGTAATGCTGTTTGACAAATTTAACTTTAATCAGACTTGGGGGTTAAGCTTGCTATGGGAATAAAGAACAGAAAACCACAGGGCTCTCATTCTCTTATTGTTTATTCTATCGAGGGTCAAATTCAGGAGCGTAGTGCACAATAGCAATTATACGTCAGAAACTCAGTTCCCTGTCAAAATTCTACTCAGAAAGTAAATAGAAAAAAGGAAAATTCTATATGCATGTGGGGGAAAAGACATGGTCTGTGACCCTAGAATTTGATGAAAATCACCTACCTTAAAATCAGATTGATTATTAAAGAAATTAACACCAGTCAAAACTTGTAAGGCACAGAGCTAAATGAGCATATGACCCTGTGCGTAGGGGGAGTTATTAGGATGCTAAATCTTAGAGCAAGCCTCTGCATGCATGAGTTTTAATGAAGCAGATGTACAAGCAGATGAACGTTAAGAAACAATCCTCTCCAAAACCAAGATAATATTGCAGTTTTATCAGCAATTGTTTACATACCATTTGATTTCTAGATTTACAGTTGATTAACAATGCACTTTTATAATCTGCTTTTTTTATTATTGGTCTGGCTGACTAAATATGCTATAAGATTTTGTGTCTGTGTGTTCCTTCTGAAAATAGCAGACAATGATATTTAACAATTAATATGGAGCTTAAGCAACAGGAAACAAGGCAGAGAAATCTTAACATCAGTGGCAGAGTTAATGTAGAATTGCAGAATGTAGGTCAAAAGTAATAGGGATAAGCTGACCATCTTGGTCAAAGTTAAGAAATATATAGTACCTTGCATTATGACTGTCCTGTTACTTGGAGTCGTTAACAACTGACTATACATAGAGACACATTTGGTATTCTTTTACATTCAGCAGAATGCAGCTGAATAAGCTTGGCAGATATAAAAAACATTATTTATGTTCCTTTCTCTGCCCTTCCCCACCCCCTTTTGGAAGTGCCTATACACAGGGGCTTTGCCTGGAGATTTCCCAGAACTCCTCCTCCTCCCGAACAAACTCAGGCAGGGCAGAGGGGTCTCAAAATCCCAAAGACTTGGTTGTGAATTTGGAGTCTCAATAATTTATCTGTTTTCATTCCTAGCACGTTTGCCTATTTTTTCTTTTATTGTTCAAAACAGTCTATTTAATTTCTGAAATGCAAAAGAATGTTTGGCATGCATAAATAGCTGTGATTTCTCTCTCTGATATATCTTACAATGTTAGAGCATACCAAAAAGGAGCCATATATTCTTGTCAGTACCATGGGCTTTGGAGTCAGGCAGGGTAATTCTGGATCTACTGCTTATTGCTCATATGAGTACAGGCAAGTTACTATACCACTGATTCTTTTTTTTATTATTTATAAAGTTGGGTTAATGATGTTTAGTATATTTTCATAAAAATATAAGGAGTTACTGCGTACAAAGTGCTTAAGACAGTGACTAATTCTCAGAAGATACTCAAAGGGGAGCCTGCCTTAGAGTTGAGCTCTCTTGAGTCCAACTGCCTGGGATAAAGTCTGGACTCCACATTTAGCAGCTGTAACTTTTGCTAAGTTATATAACATTTCTGTGCCTCCATTTCCTTGTTTGCTAAGAGCGGTTAGTAATAGGATCTACTGTGTAAGTTCACGAGAAGATGAAGTGAGTTAATACACAAAGCTCTTAGAACAGTGCTAGACATAGTAAAATCTCAATGAATGTTTTTGGTGGAATTGATTATATAAAAATTATCAGTATGTAGTGCTGTCAAAGATATAATAGAAAACTATTATGAAAACTTGATTTCTATCCAAGGAAGCTTGTGCTAAACAGCAAATGTGTTCATTATTAAGGGTTCACTTTCCTTTCCTCATTACTTTTGAACTCTGTTCATTACATTCAGACTTTGTCTAGTGCTTTGAAATGTGAAGGTCAACATAATTTTAATGATCTCACCAACATTATGCAGTAGGTCCCCCTCTGAGCCTGGGGGAGATGGGGATTTAAATCCAGAGACAGATGTGTCTGTGGTCCTAGAGCAAAGTAATGGATGCTCTGGTACTGTGTTTATGGACTTTTTAGAATGAGTCCACTGCTTAGTCTAATTAGTTCACAGTCCTACATAAAGAATATGAGCATGCTATCAGTCCAAGGGTTTATATAAACTACAAAGAGAGCAAGCAAAAACTAAAACAAAACAATTTTTTAATGAACTTTTTATATTGTTATGCAAGTTACATCATGCAGAAAATAACATATCTCATTTTCAAAGCAATTTAATGGTCTTGCAGTTATTATTTGGCAGGATCAAGATATAAATCTGTTTTTACACAATTTGAGGAAGGCTTATGGAATCTATTATTTATTTCATTTTTTTGTAAGATCTAAGTAATTTTTTGTAGTTAATGAGCTTCCAAACATTTAGTTTTCTTAGTAAAATATGAATATATCATTTTACTTGCTGGATTTTGATGGATGCTTATTTGCATTAGATAATAAAAGGTTAATATTGAATTTCAAATCAGTGCCGATTCAGTTTCTGTTAGTACCTCCATAATTCTTGCTAGTGCATAATCCTTCAGGCTATATCTTATAAACACTGGTGGCCTTTCTTGATTTAAATGAGGCAGAGACACATTGGTTTAGTTCAGCCCTAAAACTGAATCTCTCATATAATTTCTAGGCATTTTCATGAGATATTAAAAAAAAAAGAATGGGGCTGATTCAGAGATTCTTCTTCTAGCTCTTATGGAAAGTAGAATTAAAACAATAAAGTTCTAATTAGTGAAATACAACATGGTGCAATGGAGAGTAGAGCTCTTGATATAGCTCCTTTGTCTTGGAGGGCTTTTCAAGGCCAGGGTGGGAGAGGATGGGAGGGGAAGGATCTTCTACTTGGATGTCTTTCTTCACCTTTGGGGCATGATAAATCTGTGTTCCACCTTTTAAGGTAGTGATGCTAAATGACCAATATTTCATTTGCTATAGTTGGACTGCTGCTGTGGAAGTTGCTTTTTTGGACTCATTAGTTTCTGATGTTATCTCAGTAGCTCCTCTGCAGCCAACCTGAGGCAAGAGGTCTATCCCTGGAAAGCATCCTGGCTCTGTCAGGCCTGACAGTTCTTAGGTTTGCGCTTCTACTTCCAAAAGTACTTGCGTACTTATTCTTGGCTGTTGTGAGCTGCTTCTGATCAGACCACTACACTAGGTACTTATTTCAATGAATGATGTAATAGCAGTTATATTTAAAGGGGGTGCATATATTTTTAATATTTTTACAAATGCATAACTTTTTTTTCAAAAACAACCATGCACACTAACCTATATGAACAATGACAACAAGAGTGATGTGGCTTTCCATTAGGATGAAGCCACATATCTGTCTTTTAAGTCCAGAAAATGTCATTCCTAGATATATATACACAGATGAATTTTGTATGAATAAATTATCAAGTAAACAATAGGTTTTTGATAAATATTTGCAAGATGATTATCATATCATTTTGAAGTGCTTTTCAGTCTAAGTTACTTTTGTGGAAATAGAATTATAAAAACACTTATTTCTAAATGCAACTTGAACAAATTCTTCTGCATTTTAATTTTATTTAAAAAACTATTTTGATATAATAAAATATGTTAAAATATTATGTCTGTTCACAGGTATAGATTATAAAAGAATGGAAAAAGCACAAAGAGTTTTGGTGTGCTTTTTACAATACATTTTTCTTTGGCTGTAGCCCATAATATCATTTTTATCATAAAACAAAGCCCATCAACCCCAGCTAAAACCTAGTAGTGAAAAAGAAAAACCAGTATATAGATATCCTCTATGACTTCATTTGTTTCAGAATAGCATTTGACATGAAGGTCGACATTGACTAAGCCCCTGCATTATCAATGTATTATTCTAGAAAAATGTTGTCAACAACATAAAACAATAGGATGTTTTAAAATTATTAATAATTTTATACTCTGCTTTAAAGATAGCCTTTGAGGAAGACTTTCTCTAAGGAAGTACCTTTAAAAGTCAAAATATAAATTTGTAATGCTATCTGCATGGTAGAATCAAAAGACACTGAGTGTTGAACAAATAAGGGGTAGGGATAGGATTCTTGAATGAAACGAAACTTCATTTGTATTTTTTTTTAAAAGCAGAAAGTATAGGCAGACACAATGCCCCATGTCAATTACAAACCCCAGGATGTATTATAGTGGAGAACACTATTTGAAGATTGGCAGTGTAAAGATGAAAGTGAATATACACATCATAGAACTACAATCGGGTATATTTTCTATAACACAAACATCTTGTGTTAAGGAATTGACTTAACTGCTTTAACAAAAAGATCTTAAAATGAAGTGACATCATCAGTGTTGTCCTCATTGTCGTCATCATCATCATCATCTAGAGTGTATTTTTCTGTTGTGTCACAGATTAGAGAAAAGAGGTTTGGGCTGGAGGGAGCCAATTCTTAATGAGGATATTCAAGGACTAAATTTGCTTCCATTATGTTACTCCATCGTTTCCTGGGATACTGTCCTGGAGTCAAGGCAGAATGACAGGTTACCTTCACATACATTTTATAGCCTGCAAGCAAAAAAGAAAAAGTGGAAGTGAAGGAAAACTGATATGCATATAATATGGAAACTACTCACATCACCTTCATTTAGTGTTTTGGCAAGAGCTTACCATCAGATGAACCAGTTGAAAGGGAAGCAGCTATTTAATTCTACCACTAAATTTATTAAAGGAAAACTGATTCTTTGCAATCTGTCCTATATGTCTTAGTAACAAACAAGGTTGAAGAATATCAAAAAGGACTAATAAGATTATATGCATGACCAGTTTAATAAAATAAGTAGAGAATATGGATAGCAAAATTATTAAAACAACAATTGAGTGCACATAAAAGCAGTATAAAGTTTTAAAAATAGGAAAGATAGAGATCTTGAATTGTTAAAAATATTAAATTTGATGAGTTTTAGATTGAAGAATTTCCTGAGGATTTTAAACCAATTTCTACAATGCTCAGTATAACTTATTCAGACAATGTATTTTGTCAGATATGCCTTACAAAAGTAACTCAGCTTACATAAGCACGTATCCACGTCTAAGTACTGAAGAAAATACGTCATATTGTTAAAATAGAGTACACATTTCACTAGTTTATTCAACATTGCGAAGCTTTTGAACAAACAAGGTCTAAAACACAATCTTATGTTCTGATTTTTTGCCTACTTCTCCGTTTGCATGAGTTAGAAATTTAAAATCAAGAATAAAACTAAAGACAAAAGTATGATAATAATATTATTTCATTAGACAAAGAAACAATTTCAAACTTAGGTGATGGTGTGGGAGAATTACTCTGAACAGGGACTCTTCATGGAGTCCAGAGATACTGGGAATGTTCAAACACATGCAAGAACTTTCTAAAACACAATCTTAGATTATTATTTTTTGCCTACTTCTCATTTTGCTTGAATTAGAAATTTAAAATCAAGGAAAAACTAAATCAAGAGAGCATAGAACTTTTCTAAATTTGGGCAATAATGCTGAGATATAATTAATACTCAGAATATTTTGAAACAGAAAATGATAAATGATTATAAATTGCAGCTAATGATATTTCAATTCATTAAACTTATTCAGTTTATTCAATTATTCGATTTATTCAGTTATTCAATTTATTAAAGATTTGTGATGGTAAAATTGTATTTAATCACTAAGGTTTATTTTCTTGCTGCTCTCATCATTTTAAATATTCAAAAATGTCTGCTTTATGTATCTCCTTAAGTTGGAGAAATATTAACTAGCATAAAGCTTATTCTTTTAAAATAATGCTGATAATTTTGTGTCAGTTTTCCCTGTTGATCATAACTTGACAAAAACAGAGAAAATTTTGATTTAATAATAGACAGATGTTGTCTGAATCCATTTGTGCTGCTATAACAATATACCGTAAGTGGATAATTTGTACGAAAAACAAAAAACAGAAATGAATTTTTCCGGAGTTCTATAGGCTGGAAAACCCAGAATAAGATGATGACTGGTAAGGGCCTGATCTCTCTGTGCCCAAGATGGTGTGCCTTGATGTTGCTTCCTCTGGAAAAGAGGAATGCTGTCTTCACATGACAGAAGGCAGAAGGGCAAGAGGTAGAGAAGTGCTGTGGTTTGCAAGTAGCCTCTCTAAAATTCAGGTGTTGCCAATGTGATTGTGGTAAGACGTGAGACCTTTCAGAGATAATTGGCACGAGGACTCCTCCCTTCCTGAATGGAATTAGGTCCCCTTATAAAAAGACTTGACAGAGAGAGTTTGTCTCATTTTTCCTTTCTGCCTTCTGCATAACACGAGGCCCAGCATTCCTGTCCTTCAAAGGATGCAGCTTTCAAAGCATCATTTTGGGGGCAGAGAGAGAAGCCTTCAGCACACATCAAATTACCCAGTCTTAGGTATTAATATTTTGTTTAGTCACACAAATGAACTAAGACAGATATTTTATTGATTAGAAAGATTACAAAGTAGATTGAACTAACAAATGTGCAATATTTTGGTATTAATAACATCTCATTTCTGTGATAAAATTTGTAACATAATTTGAAATCAGGAAGTGTGATGTCCCCAGCTTTGTTTTTCTTGCTCAAGATTGCTTTGCCAATTCAGGATTTTTTCTGCTTCCATATGAATTTTAGAATTGTTTTTTTCCATTTCTGTAAAACAAAAAATAGAATTTTAATAGAGAGTACATTGAATCTGTAGATCACATCAAGTCATATAAAAATTTAATATTAATTTCTTCAGCCCATGAACACAAGATATCTTTCCATTTACTTGTATATTCTTGAATTTCCTCATTCAATGTATACAGTTTTCAGGGTACAAATCTCTTACCTTGTTGGTTAAATTTATTCCTAAGTATTTAAAATATTAAGTATTTTTTGTTGTTATTGTAAATGACACTGTTTTCTTAATTTTTTTCAGATAGTTTATTATTAGTGTATGAAAATGCAACTGACATTTGCGCATGGATTTTGTTTCTTGCAAATTTACTTAATTTGCTTATTAGTTCTATCTATTTTTTTGTTGGAGTTTTTAGGGTTTTTTTAAATGTAAGACTATGTCATCTGCAAAAAGAGATAATTTTACTTTCTTATTTGAATGTCTTTAATGTCTTTTTCTTGTATAATTACTCTTGCTAAAACTTTACTATGTTGAAGACAAGTGAGGATTCTTGTATTGTTTTTTATCTTAGAGGAAAAGATTTCCACATTTTACTGTTGAGCTTAAAGTTAGCAGTGGACTTGTGATATATGGCCTTTATTGTATTAAGATACTTTCCTTCTATAACTAATTTGTTAAGAATTTTTATTTTTTAAAGAATGCTTAATATTATAAATGCTTTTTCAGCATCTATTGAGATCCTATAATTTTTATCCTTCATTCTGTTAGTGTGGTATATTACATTATTGATTTTGCATATATTGAATCACCTTTGTACATCAGGAATCAATCCCACTTAATTATGTTTTATCGTCTTTTTAATATGATATTGAATATGGTTTGCTGATATTGTGTTTTTTTGCATCTATGTTTATTAGTGCTAATGGCCTGCAATTTTATTTCCTTGTAAAGCCTTTATCTTTAGCAACAGGGTAATACTGGCCTCCTTAAATAAGTTAGGGAGTGTTCTTTATTCTTCAGTTGTTTGAAAGCAGTTGAGAAAGATTGGTATAATTTTTTTTTCTTTTTCTTTTTTTATTGTACTTTAGGTTCTGTGGTACATGTGCAGATCATGTAGGATTGTTGCATAGGTACACACATGGCAATGTGGTTTGCTGCTTCCATCCCTCCATCACCTACATCTGGCATTTCTCCCCATGTTATCCTTCCCTGACCTCCCCAACCCTCTGCTGTCCCTTCCTTCCCCCTCCAACAGACCCCAGTGTGTGATGCTCCACTCCATGTGTTCTCATTGTTCATCACCCATCTATGAGTGAGAACATGCGGTGTTTGATTTTCTGTTCTTGTGTCAGTTTGCTTAGAATTATGGTTTCCAGATTCATCCATTTGTCTACAAAGGACACAAACTCATCATTTTTTATGGCTGTATAGTATTCCATGGTGTATATGTGCCACATTTTCCTTGTCCAGTCTATCATCGATAGGCATTTGGGTTTGTTCCAGGTCTTTGCTATTGTAAACAGTACCGCTATGAACATCCGTGTGTGTGTGTCTTTATAATAGAATGATTTATAATCCTTTGGGTATGTACCCAGTAATGGGATTGATGGATCAAAAGGAATATCTATTTCTAGGTCTTTGAGGAATCGCCACACTGGCTTACACAATGGTTGAACTAGTTTACACTCCCACCAACAGTGTAAAAATGTTCCTATTTCTTCTCATCCTCTCCAGCATCTGTTGTCTTCAGATTTTTTAATGATCGCCATTCTAACTGGTGTGAGGTGGTATCTCAATGTGATTTTGATTTGCATTTCTCTAATAATCAGTGATGATGAGCATTTTTTCATATGTTTGTTGTCCTCATATCTGTGTTCTTTTGAAAAATGTCTGTTCATATCTTTTGCCCACTTTTGGATGGATTTGTTTTTTTCTTGTAAATCTGTTTTAGTTCATTGTAGATTCTAGATATTAACCCTTTGTCAGATGGGTAGATTGCAAAAATTTTTTTCCCATTCTGTTGATTGCCAGTTCACTCTAATGATTGTTACTTTTGCTGTGCAGAAGCTCTGGAGTTTAATTAGGTCCCATTTGTCTATTTTGGCTTTTGATGTCAGTGCTTTTGGTGTTTTAGTCATGAAGTCCTTGCCTATGTCTATGCCCTGAATGGTTTTGCCTAGGTTTTCTTCTATGGTTTTTATGGTGTCAGGTCTTATGTTTAAGTCTTTAATCCATTTGGAGTTAATTTTAGTGTAAGATGTCAGGAAGGGGTCCAGTTTCTGCTTTCTTCACATGGCTAGCCAGTTTTCCCCATTATCATTTATTAAACAGGGAATCCTTTCCCCATTGCTTGTTTTTGTCAGGTTTGTCAAAGATCGCAAGGTTGTAGATGTGTGGTGTTGCCTCCAGGGACTCTGTTCTGTTCCATTGGTCTATATCTCTGTTTTGGTACCAATAGCATGCTGTTTTGATTACTGCAGCCTTGTAGTATAGTTTGGAGTCAGGTAGCACGATGCCTCCAGCCTTGTTTTTTTGTTTAGGATTGTCTTGGTTATGGGGGCTCTCTTTTGGTTCCATATGAAGTTTAAGGTAGTTTTTTCCAGTTCTGTGAAGAAGGTCAATGGTAGCTTGATGGGGATAGCATTCAATCTATAAATTACTTTGGGCAGTGTGGCCATTTTCATGATATTGACTCTTCCTAACCACGAGCATGGAATGTTTTTCCATCTGTTTGTGTCCTCTCTTATTTCCTTGAGCAGTGGTTTGTAGTTCTCCTTGAGGAGGTCCTTTACATCCTTTGTTAGTTATATTTGTAGGTATTTTATTCTCTTTGCAGCAATTGTGAATGGGAATGTGCTCATGATTTGGCTCTCTGTTAGTCTGTTATTGGTGTACAGAAATGCTTGTGATTTCTGCAAATTGATTTTGTATCCTGAGACTTTGCTGAAGTTGCTTATCAGTTTAAGATTTTCGGATGAGATGATAGAGTCTTCTAAATACACAATCATGTCATCTGCAAATAGAGACATTTGATTTCCTGTTTTCCTAATTGAATACCCCCCTTTTTTTTTCTTACCTAATCGCTCTGGCTAGAACTTCCAATACTATATTGAATAGGAGTGGTGAGAGAGGGCATCCTTTTCTAGTGCCAGATTTCAAAGGGAATGCTTCCAGTTTTTGCCCATTCAGTTTGATATTGGTTATCGGTTTCTCGTAAATGGATTTTATTGTTTTGAGATATGTTCCTTTGACACTTAGTTTATTGAGGGTTTTCAGCATAAAAGGCTGTTGAATTTTATCGAAGGCCTTCTCTGCATCTATTGAGATAATCATGTGGTTTTTGTCTTTGGTTCTGTTTATGTGGTGGATTACATTTATAAACTTGCATATTTTGAACCAGCCTTGAATTTCTGGAATGAAGTCTAGTTGATCGTGATGGATAATCTTTTTGATATGCTGTTGTAATCAGTTTGCCAGTATTTTATTGAAGATTTTTGCATCTATATTCATCATGGATATTGCCCTGAACTTTTCATTTTTTGTTGAGTCTCTGCTGGGTTTTGGTATCAGGATGATGTTTGTCTCATAAAATGATTTGGCAAGGATTATCCCTTTTTGGATTGTTTGGAATAGTTTCAGAAGGAATGTTACCAGCTCCTCTTTGTACATCTGGTAGAATTGAGCTGTGAACCCATCTGGACCTCGGCTTTTTTTGGTTGGTAGGCTCTTAATTGCTGCCTCAACTTCAGCCTTTGTTATTGTTCTATTCAAAGTTTCGACTTCTTCCTGGTTTAGGCTTGGAAGGGTGCAAGTGTCCAGGAATTTATCCATTTCTCCCAGGTTTACTGGTTTATCTGCATACAGTTGTTTGTAATAATCTCTGATGGTAGTTTGCATTTCTGTAGAATCTGTGGTGTTATCCCCTTTATCATTTGTTATTGCATCTATTTGATTCTTTTTCCCTTTCTTTTTTATTAATCTGGCTAGTGGCCAGATAAACAGACATATTTTGTTATCTTTTCAAAAAGCCAGCTCCTGGATTCATTGATTTTTTGAAGAGTTTTTTGTGTCTCTATCTTATTCAGTTCTGCTCTGATCTTAGTTATTTCGTTTCTTCTGCTAGCATTTGAGTCTTTTTGATCTTGCTTCTCTAGCTTTTACAATTTTGATGATAGGGTGTCGATTTTAGATCTTTCCTCACTTCTCATGTGGGCCTTTATTGCTATAAATTTCCCTCTAAACACTGCTTTAAATCTGTCTCAGAGATTCCAGTACATTGTATCTTTGTTCTCGTTGGTTTCAAAGAACATCTTTATTTCTGTCTTCATTTCATTGTTTGTCTAGTTGTCATTCAGGAGCCAGTTGTTCAGTTTCCATGAAGCTATGCGGCTCTCAGTTAGTTTCTTAATTCTGAGTTCTAATTTGATTGTCCTGTGGTCTGAGAGATTGTTATGATTTCCATTCCTTTGCATTTGCTGAGGAATGATTTACTACCAATTATGTGGTCAATTTTAGAGTAGGTGCAATGTGGTGCTGAAAAGAATGTATATTCTGTGGATTTAGTGTGGAGATTTCTGTAGATGTCTGCTAGGTCTGCTTGGTCCAGATCTGAGTTCAAGTCCTGGATACCCTTGCTAATTTTCCGTCTTGTTGATCTGTCTAATATTGACAGTGGAGTGTTAAAGTCTCCCACTATTATGGTGTGGGAGCCTAAGTCTCTTTGTAGGTCTTTAAGAACTTGCTTTATGGATCTGGGTGCTCCTGTATTGGGTGCATATATATTTAAGATCCTTAGCTCTTCTTGATGCATTGATCCTTTTACCATTATATAATGCCCTTCTTTGTCTCTTTTGATCTTTGTTAGTTTAAAGTCTATTTTATCAGAGACTAGGATTGCAACTCCTGTTCCTTTTTTTTTTGCTCTCCATTTGCTTGGTAAATCTTCCTCCATCCCTTTATTTCAAGCCTGTTTGCATCCTTGCACGTGAGACGGGTTTCCTGAACACAGCACACAGATTGGTTTTGACTTTTTATCCAATTTGCCAGTCTGTATCTTTTGATTGGGGCGTTTAGCCCATTTACATTTAAGGTTAATATTGTTATCTGTGAATTTGATCCTGCCATTTTGATGCTAGCTGGATGTTTTACCTATTAGTTGACACATTTATATATATATATATATATATATATATATATATATATATATATATATATTTTGTTTTGATTGTCTTTACCATTTGCTACATTTTTGGAGTGGCTGGTACTGGTTGTTCCTTTCTATGTATAGTGCTTCTTTCAGGAGCTCTTGTAAGGCAGGCCTGGTGGTGATGAAATCTCTCAGCAATTGCTTGTCCATAAAGGATTTTCTTTCTCCTTTGCTGATGAAGCTTAGTTTGGCTGGATATGAAATTGTAGGCTGAAAGTTCTTTTCTTTAAGGATGTTGAATATTGGCCACCACTCTCTTCTGGCTTGTAGGGTTTCTGCTGAGAGATCCGCTGTGGGTCTGATGGGCTTCCCTTTGTGGGTAACCCGTCCATTTTCTCTGGCTGCCCTTAGCATTTTTTCCTTAATTTCAACCCTGGTGAATCTAACAGTTATGTGCCTTGGGGTTGCTCTTCTTGAGGAATGCCTTTATGGTGTTCCCTGTATTTCCTGGACTTGAATGGTGGCCTGACTTGCTAGGTTGTGGAAGATATCCTGGATAATATCCTGAAGAGTGTTTTCCAGCTTGGATTCATTATCTCTGTCACAGTCAGGTATACCTGTCAAACATAGATTAGGTCTTTTCACATAATCCCATATTTCTTGGAGACTTTGTTCATTTCTTTTCAATCTTTTTTCTCTAATCTTGCCTTCTCATTTTCTTTCATTGAGTTGATCTTCAATCTCTGATATCCTTTCTTCTGCTTGTTCAGTTCAGTTATTGAAGCTTGTATATGCCTTGTGAAGTTCTTGTGCTGTGTTTTTCAGCTCCATCAAGTCTTTTATATTCTTCTCTAAGTTGTTTTTTCTAGTTAGCATCTCATCTAACCTTTCTTCTAGGTTCTTAGTTTCTTTGCATTGGGTTAGCACATGTTCTTTTAGCTCAGAGAAGTTTATTACCCACCTTCTGAAGCCTGTTTCTGTCAATTCAATAGATTCATTCTCCATTCATCTTTGATCCCTAGCTGGCGAGAAGTTATCCTTTGAAGGAGGAGAGGCATTCTGGTTTTTGGTGTTTTCATCTTTTTGTGCTGGTTTCTTCCCATCTTCTTGGCTTTATCTACCTGTGGTCTTTGTAGTTGGTGACTTTTGGATGGGGTCTTTGAGTGGATGTCCTTTTTGTTGATGTTGAAGTTATTTCTTTCTGTTTCTTACTTTTCCTTCTAACAGTGAGGCCCCTCTGCTGCAGGACTGTTGGAGGTCCACTCCAGACCCTGCTTGCCTGGGGATCACCTGTGGGGCTGCAGAACAGTAAGGGTTTCTGCTGGTTTCTTCTTCTTCTGTTATCTTCATCCCAGAAGGGTACCTGCCAGATGTCAGCCTGAGCTCTTCTTTATGAAGTGTCTCTTTGGGTATACCGGGGTTGGGGAGCTGCTTGAGTAGGCAGTCTGCTCCTTATAGGAGCTCAAATGCTGTGGTGGGACCTCCGTTGTTCCATGTAGAGTTGCTGGTCATATACCTTTAGGTCTGCTGCAGCTGACCTCATAACTGCCTCTTTTCCCTGGGGATCTGTCCTAGGAAGGCCAGCTTTATTTATAAGTTTCTGTCATGCTGCTGCCTTTTTTCAAAGATGCCCTGCCCTGCACTGAGTAGTCTAATCAGAGTCTGCCAGGAGAGGTGTTGCCAAGTTGCCGCAGGCTCTGCCCAGCTACTGTGTGAACTGCCTCAGTAGTGGCAGACTTCCATGGTAGTGGTGGTCACCCTTCCCTGCACTGAGCTGGACCATCCTGGGTCCAGCTGCGCTTGCTGCGAAACTCTCAATCCAGAGCATTTCAGATTGCTTGTTTTGTGGAGGTGGTACCTGCTGAGCCAGATCGCTTGACTCCCTGTCTGCCCCCTCCCTTTCAGTTGAATGGGTGGCTCTGTCTCCCAGGCATTACAGGTGCCAGTTGAATGGCTGCCCAGATTTGTGTGAGTTTCTGTGCGCCAACCTGGCACTGGCTGAAACCACCATGCTGAAAACTCATGGGGCTTTTCAGCCTGGGAATCTCCTGGTCTGTGGGCAAGGAAAATTTGTTTGCAAGTGCAGTGGGCACTCACCCTCTGCATTGTTCTTGCTGGGAACTGCACTCTGGAGCTGTTCCTGTTTGGCCATCTTGGATCCCTAATTTTTATTTTTTTAATGGTTGTTAAAATTTGCCAGTGAAGTCATTTGATCGTAGGTCTTTTGTTTGTTTGTTTTTCTGGGAGGTGGTTTAATTACTGAGTTAATTTCTTTACTCATAGATTGATCTCTTTAGATTTTCTATTTCTCCATGAATCAGTTGTGGTAGGTTCTATTTTGGTAGAAATGTTTCCATTCTTATAGCTTATACAATTGGTTGGTGTATTTAGAGTAGTTTCATAGAATTATTTGTATTTCTGTTGTATCAGATGTAATGTCTCCTCTTTAATTTATAATTTTGTTTGAATCATTTTTTAGTCTAAATACAGGTTTATTAAGTTTATTTCGTTAAAAAATTGCTTTCATTGTTTTATTCTGTTGCTTTGCTAGTCTCTGTGTCATTTACATAGGCTCTAATATTTATTACTTTCTTCTTTCTGCTACCTTTGGGCTTAGTTTGTTCTTTTCCAAGTTCCATAAAGTATGAAGGTAGTTTATTTATTTGAGATATTTTGTTTTTCTTAATGTATGTATTTGTAGCTATGATTTTTTCTCTTAGAACTCTTTGCTGCATCTTTTAAGTTTGATATTTTGTATTTCCATTTTCATATGTCACATGATTTTTTTTTTTTACTTCTCTTTTGATATTTTCTTTTATCCATTGGTTATTCAGGACTGTGCTGTTTATTTCCACACATTGTGAATTTTCCATTTTTTCCTATTTTGACTTTTAGCCTCATACTATCATTATCTGAAAAGATACTTGATTCATTTCAGTCTCCTTAAATTTGTTCATAATTGTTTGTGGCCTAATGTGATTTATTCTGCAGAATGTTCTGTATGCACTTAAGAAAACTGTGTATTTTGCTGCTATTTCTGTGTGTGTCTGTGAAGTTTATTTGGTCTGCATTGTTCAAATCTGCTGTTCCTTTATTGATTTTCTGTCTGGAAGATCTGTCTAATAGTGAAAGTGGGTATTATAGTCCTTTACTGTTATTATATTGCTGTCTCATTCTTTCATTTGTTAATACTTGCTTTATATACTTAGGTGTTCTGATGCTTGGTGCATATATATTTACAATTATGTCCTCTGAATGCATCAACCCTTTTTTTATTATAAAATGACCTTGTTTGTATCTTGTGACAGTTTCTGACTTAAAACCTGTCTTGTCTGATACAAGTACATCTATCCATGCTTTCTTTTGGTTAAGATTTGCATGCAGTAGCTTTTTCTATCCTTTCACTTTCAGCCTGTGTGTCCAAAAGCTAAAATGATTATCTTGTGGGCACATATAGTTGGATCTTGTGTTTTATGCATCAGCTTCTCTGTGTACTAAGACTCATTATAACTCCTTTTCTCTAGCACTCACAACAAATAAGTCACTAAATTCTAATCCTCTTTTTCACATTACCACTTGATTCTTATTTAAGGACATTGACCTATGGTTTATTTGCTGCTATATATAAAGCATTATTATCAGCAAATTTTGTCTACATTTTTACATCCTAATTATATATCTCTAGAAGTAAAATTTCAAAGTCAAAGGATATGAACTTGTGGAACAAAATATAGTTTCTAGCAATTGTGAAATTATAAAAATGAATAAACTATGCCTTCTCTTGTCAGATCTACATTCATTCATGTATTGAACTGTCATTTTGAAGGCTTTATAAAGGCACCTCCTGCCATATCTGAAATAAAACTCTTGGTTTTCTCTGCCAGTCTGTCCCACTCATAATGACTCTTAAATGATTTCTTTTCTGTCCCTTTCTCTCAATAAATAAGACTAGGAATTATCCAGGTGAGTGAGTGATAAAGCCAAGCATTATACTTGATACTTTCTAACCCTTTTACACCACTGTATCAGTAAGTCTTTTCAGGTCCATGTCCAATTCATATCTTGGATTTATCTGCTTGGTTTCATTTTTACTGATGTCACTTCTCTCCGGGTCACCACAGTTTCTCACTTTGATATTCCAGTAACCTCCTTGGCAGGTTTGTATCTTCCACTACTTCTGCATGCCAGCCTAGTATTTACATAGCTACTGAAATGCTCTTTCCAAACACAAACTGGTTTCATTTGTTGCCCCATTATTCTGTTTGTTGACTTAGCATTGCTCTTCAAATAGAATCCAAAACTCCTTTATAATGCTACACATGGCCTGAAGGATCCGGCCCAGCTCATTTTTTCAGTGTTCATTATTTCCCAAGTCTGGCCCTTCTCACAATTCTCTGGCTTATCCCATTTTCTTGTCAGGTCCTCTTTGTTCCTCAGATTTTCTCATATTTGCACGTTTGTTTCTGTTTGGACAGTTCTTTCCTAACTAGGGTTGTTACACAATTTTATGACAGCCTCTGTTGTATACTTTCATTTACCCTTGCATTTCTCTGAGAGAAGCCTGCTATGAACACCCTGTATCAGGAGTTCTGCAACCCACCGTAAACTCATAATTGTTCCATTTTCCAGTTTAGTATGTAACTATATATTTAATATCTTTTATTACAAAGGGGAGTATATCCTATGTTCATTCTGTCAAAGTTCTCAAAGTTACTGTTGAAGCTCAACCAAAATTAATGTAGAAAGCAGTGTGACCATATAAAATATTTTACATTTTTGATTGTAGAAATAATATGTTTATTGTAAAAAGGAAGTCAAAAATACATGGAAATATTAGGATATAGTAATATTTACCTTAAATCCCACAACTTTGATATTATAACTATTAATACTTTTGTGCCTAACCTTTCAAATCTTTATTTTTGTATTCAATCAAACACATTTATACTTCTATAATTGAAGTTATAGCAAATGTTCTTTGTATGAACATTTCTTTTAAAAGACCATTTTAAAATTCTGCTTATTTCTACCTTTGGTTCTGACTTTTTCCACAAATATTACATTCCAAAAAGGCCATCACATTGTTGTGTCGATATATACACATACCTGTATGTACAGAAGGGTTTATTACTGTTAATTTTATAACATTTGGACAATTTCTACATACTTTATCTTGTTTTACTCAATTACTAACTCTGTGACAGAAATCCTTCAGGTCACCAGTTTAGAGTTGTTTGTAATGCATCCATAATATTGCCATTAATAACCTCCCAATTGACATAAATATTTTCTAAACTATGCTGCAGTAAACATCATTGTAAAGATGCTTATGTTGTATTATTAAAAGTTTCTAAAATCTGTATTGATATATCAGAGTACTTTTACCTGTAACCCATTATTGCCTATAATTAATATTTTTTATTTTTATTAATGTGGAGTCAAATGTTATTTCTACTTCAATTAGCATTTCCTGATTGCTTGTAATATTGCCCATTTTTTCATATTTTTATATGCCATTTGGTTGCACTTATTTATGATTACCTTTTATATTTAAAAAAACTATTCACAGCTTTTCTATCAATTTGTAAGAATTCTGTGTTAGAAATGTTAGTTATATTTAAAAATGTCATTATACATATATTTCTATCAATCTTATGTTGCCTTTGTAAATTGTATATTTTGTCTAGAAAATTTAAAATTTTTATATACCAAGGTACCTTCACCTTTTCTTTTACATCTCCAGTATCCTCTGTGGCTTTAACCACGATATTTTCAGTTCCTATATCATTCACATTAATGGGCCCCAATTCTAGACTATCTGATATGGTTGGTCTGCGGTATGCATTCTAAGATGTCTCCAGTGAGGCTGATGGCACTGGTTAGGGGACCACTCTTTGAAAGCAGTGAGCTAATGAAGTTGTAAGATTGGAATTTTTTAAAAAAGAGTTTTGTCTGCAGAAGAAGAATATAATGTTAAAAGAGAGGAAAGCCTCAAAGTGGAGAAAAGAGAATGTTATTAATATAAGAAGCGAGTTCCATTTTATATAAAGAGGTTAGGTTGGAATGGATAGCCCCAAAAATATAGCCATATTAAAAATATGGCACAGAATCCACTTATCTGATATAATTTCCTCTCCTCTCCAATTTAGAACACTAATGGCTTATTACACTTTGCGAGCTCTCTTAACTTTCTATGCACTGGAATCCATATTGTATACTTCTTCACTTATTATTATTATTATTATTATTTACTTTTAGATTCGGGGTACATGTGCAAGTTTGTTATTGTGTGATGGGTGTTTGTTGTGCAGTTTATTTTGCCACCCAGGTACTAGTGCCCAATTTTTCCTGATCCCTTCCTTCCTCCCAGCCTCCACCCTCAAGTAGGCCCCAGTGTCTGTTGTTCCCTTCTTTGTGTTCATGAGCTCTCATCATTTAGCTCCCACTTATAAGTTAGAATATGTAGTATGTAGTTTTCTGTTCCTGTGTTAGTTTGCTAATGATAGCTGGGCTTCAAGCTCCATCCATGTTCCTACAAAGGACATGATCTTGTTCTTTTTATGGCTGCATAGTATTCCATGGTGTATATGTACCACATTTCCTTTATCCAGTCTGTCATTGATGGGCATTTATGTTGATCCCATATCTTTGCTATTCTGAGTAGTGCTGCAGTGAACATACATGTACATGTGTCTTTAGGGTAGAATGATTGATATCCCTCTGGGTATATACACAGCAATGAGATTGCTGAGTTGAATGATAGTTCTCCTCTTAGCCCTTTGAAGAATCACTGTCTTCCACAATGGTTGAACTAATTTACACTCCCACCAACAGTATATGTGTTCCCTTTTCTCAGCAACCTTGCTAGCCTCTGTTATTTTTTGACTTTTTTATAATAGCCATTCTGACAGATGTGAGATAGTATCCCTTTGTGGTTTTGATTTGCATTTCTCAACAATCCAGTGATATTGAGCTTTTTTTCCATATACTTGTTGTGTGAATGTATGTCTTCCTGTGAGAAGTGTCTGTTAATGTCCTTTGTCTATTTTTTAATGGGTTTGGTTTTTTTTTTTTTGCTTGTAAATTTGTTTAAGGAACTTATAGATACTGGATATTAGATATTTTTCAGATGCATAGTTTGCAAATATGTCCTCCCACTCTGTAGTTTGTCTGTCTACTCTGTTGATAGTTTATTTTCCTGTGCAGAATCTCTTACATTCAATTGTATCCCATTTGTCAATTTTTGATTTTGTTTTGATTGCTTTGGCATCTTCATCATGAAAGCTTTGCCCATTCCTATGTCTAGGATGGTATTGCCTAGGTAGTATTCCAGGATTTTTATAGTTTGGGATTTATCTTTGAATTTTTAATCTGTCTTGAGTTGATTTTTGTATATGCTGTAAGGAAAGGGTCTACTTTCAATCTTCTGCATATGGCTAGCTAGCTAGTTATCCCAGCACCATTTATTTAATAGGGAGTCCTTTCTCCATTGCTTATTTTTTGTCAGATTTGTTGAAGATCAGTTGGTAGTAGGAATGCAGCCTTATTTCTGGGATATCTATTCTGTCCCATTCGTCTATGTGTCTGTTTTTGTACTGGTACCATGCTGTTTTGGTTTGTTGCCCTGCAGTATAATTTGAAATCAGGTAGAGCGATGCCTCCAGTTTTATTCCTTTTGATTAGGATTGTCTTGGTTATTTGTGCTCTTTTTTGGTTTCATATGAATTTTAAAATAGATTTTTCCTAATTTTGTAAAGAATGTCAATGACAGTTTAATGGGAATAGTATTGAACCTATAAATTATTTTTGGCAATATGGCCATTTTCACGATATTGATTCTTCCTATCCCTGAGCATGGGATGTTTTTCCATTTGTTTGTGTCATCCCTGATTTCCTTGAGAAGTTTTTTTTTTTTTTTTTTTTTTTATTTTCTGTATAAATTTTTTACCTCCATGCTTAGCTGTATTCCTAGCTATTATATTTTTTGTGGCAATTATGAATGGCATTACATTCCTGATTTGGTGCTTGGCTTGGTTGTTGTTGGTGTGGAGGCATGCTAGTGATTTCTGTACTTTGATTTTGTATCCTGCAAGTTTGCTGAAGTTGTTTAACAGCTGGAGGAGCTTTTGGGCCTAGACTATGGGGTTTTCTAGGTAAAGAATCATGTTACCTGCAAACAGGGATAGTTTGACTTCCTCTTTTTCTATGTGGATGTTTTTTATTTCTTTCTCTTGCCTGATTGCTGTGGGCTATATTTCCAATACTATGTTGAAATGGAGTGGTGAGAGATGGTATCCTTCTCTTATGACAGTTTTCAAGAATACTCTCAGCTTTTCAGAAAATGGCTCTTTCTACTTTTATTGTCCCTTTGGATGCTACTGTTGCCTGTACAGTGGCAGTCTGATATTCCTAAGTGGTCAAGTTGCCATCTAGATACAGGAAGTGTGACTCTAAAATTCATTACCTCTTTGCCTTTTAAAAGAAATGTTCATGCAAACAAAATGCTATGGCGTTTTATTTTTATTGTTGTGGTAGATTATTTTTAATCTGTGGTTACAGCTTTTCAGTAATCTTTTTTCAGTGATAATCATAAATGTATCTGAAGATGGCTTTGGGATTAAGGTGAAGGACAGATTTAAGGCCAGAGGTGTCAAAAATTTCAGTAATTAAGATAGAATGTATTTCATTTTTTCCTGAAAAGGCAATCATTTATTAAACACTTATAATGTGCCAAGCATTTTATAAATGTTGTGCAACCATTTGCTCTTTGAATCTGACAACCATATATAAGGTAGTTGTTTTAATTATTGTTGCTATTGTTATTATTATTGCTTTTATTATTATTTTAAATTCACATAATAATTGTACATATTAATGGGGTAACTGTGATATATTGACACATGTATACAATGTGCAATGATCAAATCGGGGTACTTGGTATATCGACCACCTCAAACATTCATCATTTCTTTGTGTCAGAAACATTCAAAATCTGCTCTTTAGCTTTTTGAAATTATACAATAAATTGTTATGATCATCCTTCAGTGTTATAAACCTCTATAACTTTTTTTCTTTTTTTTTTTTTTTTTGAGACAGAGTCTGCCTCTGTCACCAAGGCTGGAGTGCCGTGGTACCATCTCAGCTTAGTGCAACTTCTCCCTCTCGGGTTCAAGCAATTCTCCTGCCTCAGACTCCTGAGTAGCTGGTACTACAGGTGCATGCCACCATGCCCAGCTAATTTTTTGTAATTTTAGTAGAGACAGGTTTTCACTGTGTTAGCCAGGATGGTCTCAATCTCCTGATCTTGTGATCTGCCCGCTTCTGCCTCCCAAGGTGCTGGGATTACAGGCGTGAAAGTCTAGCTATACTTTAGTATTTTTAACCATTTTTGGGTATTTTAATGCAATTAAAAATATAAATTAATGCAAAAATTATGATAAAGAAAATATCAAAATTTTAAATAGAATTTTTATGAACCTGCATTTTTTTTTCAGTGGGTATTTGAATCACCTGGCAGTCTAGTTCTGGCAAGGTGGACTTATAAGAGTTGGCAATGATATGTGAGCCCAATGGACAATGCAGGGCTTTATACATACTCATGATTTTTAATAGAACTTTTTATTAAAAGGTTTTATTTTCCACTTGGATCAAACATTTTCCACTTGGAGGGTACTTGGTAAGTAAATATAGCCATGTGTCACTTAACAGGAATAAATTCTGAGAAATGTATTATTAGGCGTATTTTTATTGTGCTGTTTTATTGACATTATTATTGTGCCAATGTCATAGGGTATACCTTACACAAACCTGATAATATAGCCTAATACACACCTAGGCTATATAACATAGCTATTGTTCATAGGTTACAAATATTTTCAGTATGTTACTATAGGTTATTGTAACACAATGGTAAGTATTTATGTGTTTAAACATAGGAAAGATACAGTAAAATATGGTATTATGAAGTCATGAGACCACTGCTATAAGTGTATCCCATCATTAAGCAAAATGTTGTTCAGTGCATGTCCATGACTATATATGTATACACAGTTATATTTTTGCTTCAAGTTGCCTTATGGTTCCACACTGGCACTGCTATAGATCCACATGGCACTGCTAGTTGAATATATACATTTAGACACTTAGACACCCAGAATGTATGATTGCATCTCTATTTAAATTAGTTTTTATTTTTTGTGGGTACATAGTAAAATTATGTATTTATGGGTTAAATGAGATATTTGGACATAGGCATGCAATGCATGATAATCACATCAGGGTAAATAAGGTGTCTAGCACCTCAGGGCAAATCATGTCAGGATAAGTAAGGTATCCATTTATCCTCGGTGTTACAAACAATCCAATTATACTCCAATTATACCCTTTTAGTTTTTTTTAAATGTACCACTAAATTATCTTTGAATATAGTTACCCTGTTGTGCTATCTAATGCTAGACCTTACTTATTCTTTCTATTTTTTTATGCCTATTAACTGTCCCTACTTCACCACCTCCAACTACCTTTACTACCCTTCCCAGGATAGATTGTGTTTTCTACCCTCTCGGTGCTTCAGTGAGCAATGTGAAGTTAAAACCAGAGTGCTCACCTGACTTTTGGTTCTCATGAAGGTGCTTTTTTGTGTAGATGGTTGTTGAGTTTGGTGCTCCTGAAGGGAGGATGATTGGTGGGGCTATCTTGGTATACCCTCTTTGTATATCTGTATTATGATCTTTAGTAATTAATTATTCAAATAACAAACCCAGTAATAGCCTTAAATAAATCATATTTGCATTCAGTGTAGTCTGCGAAGGAATATGTTAGTTGTTAACTCAGAATACAGCTGATTTTTCATAATTATTACTTGGGATATTTTCACACTTTTAAGTTAGTATTTTTAATACAATAGTTACTTTTTGTTCTTATTCTTTCTGGCTTCATATTTTATGAAAGTAAATCAAGATAATTATAAACAATAGTTATTTAGATAGAATACTTTAAAAATACATTACCTTTTGTAATCTTCCTTAGAATAACAGAATTAGGAATAAAATTATATCTAGAACCAGGTTTAAGTCATGTCTGACACTTACTCTCAGTACTATCTTGAAACCTGAGGCTCACGTTCTTTAACTAAATACTAAGAAAATATCAACTGTATAAACTTAGAGTTAAGGTTAAATGAGGCAACATAACCTGCACTGAAAAATTTAAAGTACTATTCAAATAATTCAGTAATTATTTTTATTGTTATATGTATTCATTTTTTTCACTTGGAGCAAATAGAGAAAATCAAAGGGATATAAAGTGGAAGGAAAATGTAAAAGGCGACATTTATGAAGAAATCATTATGATCCAAATTGTAGTTGTGTAGCTAGTTTTGCCACTTCCTAAGAATAGACTCTTGCTGTATCCATAGTTTTATTTCTTAAAAAAACCTAACAGTGTTGAAAACCAATTTATAAAATAATTGTTCCAATATGAAAAAAAAAAATTGAAAGATGGAGAGTGTCATCCTCTAAGTAAAGTATTTTTCTTCAGGAATTCTAATACTGAAGATTTTTTTTATTAGCAGAATTGCATAGTTCTAAATTCTACACATTGCTGAACAAAACCAGTGTATGCATATCAGCCTCTGCTCAAAAATGTCTTTTATTTTCCTAAAACCACTGATACAAAGATTAACACAGTGCTTTTTATAAATTACCTTTTTCATACATTTTAATGATAAACACAAAGCACTCAAGATAAATTTTATTTTTACCCAGTTCTAAGTTTTTGTTTTAATTGCATTTAAACCAGTACTTATGAGATAAATGCAATTCATAATTCTTATTAATTGATAGTTATATAAGTAAAGATTTAATGTGTAATGTAGCAGAATTGCATGAATTATAAAATAATCATAGTTTTCTAACATATTAGAAGAAGAAAGCTATGAGGAGAATTTTAAAAAATAGTAGGTTTGCGTTTGCCTGGCATGAGTGTGGGCAGTTGTTGAAAGGTACATAGAGAAGATATATAATGTAATTTTGTAAGAACAGACATTCAAGTAAAATTTACTTGCTTTGAGAAATTATCATGAAGCTTAAAAGCAATATGGAGGAACTTGCTAACAAGTGGAACTATGTTAAGAAAAAATGTGAAATCATAATTTCTTCAATAAATACTTACTGAGCACGTTCTAAATGCCAGACACTCTTCATGGTACAGAACTTAATACAGACCGTCTTCATTCTGTGTATATTCTAGTGATAGGTAACCTACAATAACAAAGAGGAAAATACATAATGTATTGGAACATGATTAGGGTTATGAATGAGTTGATGTGTGATTCTTGACAAGAGAAGAAGTGAATAATCCAGTTGTATTTAGAAGTACTCTGAAGCCTCAATGAGAAGTTGACATTTATGCTGAAACATGAAGTAAGACAGGGGGCATTTAGTGCAGATGTCTGGGGAAGGGATTTTTGAAGCAGAGGAAATTGGAAATGCAAAAATCTCAAGATGAGAGTTTGCTCAGTGTATGTGAGGGATGGAAAAAAAAGCCAACATGGTGACTGAATGAAAATGGAAAAGTGGGAAAGCTTTAGATGAAGTTGGAGAGATAGCTTGGCCCATTCTAAAACCTTGGCCGTTTTCACTTGGAGTCTGATGGAATCTAGCGACAAACCTGACTTACATTGCCTGGGGTAGTACAGTATTGAGCAAAGGTGTAAATAGGGGGAATATTTAAGAAAGTGCTATATTAATCCAGGTGAACAGTGATGATTGAACCAGGTTGTAATAGTATCAGGATGAAAAGTGGTCATATTCCCTTGATGCTACCTTCAAAATAATGTCCAGAATACACAGGGCTTTCACAGAACCCAAGGGAAAAGATTCACCTTGATGGCAATAGATACAGTACCTAGAACCAAGATCTTGAACATTTCTTCTGCAGAATAGTAATTGAATTACTGAATAGTTTTTACAAAACAGAAGGATTTAAAGACTTCAATAGGATAATTGAGTAAAATATGCAGGAAACTTAAAAAATATTTTTATCACATTTGGAGTTAATTGGAGATATAAGATATTCATAAATTAATGTATAGAATTTGCTTTAAAAACCGCAGTTTTAAAACATTAGATATTAGCATAAGTACCATTTAAATATGATTATGACTTTAAAGACATGATTCTTTTGAAGATATTATTTAAACTGGCTATTATTTGCTCACTTAAAGAAAGGTCTAAATGTAGATCTTCTACTCAATATAAATAAAAGGAAAACATGGTTAAATGCCTTCTAAAAGAGTGTTGACTGAAATTAAGGCCGTTGAAGCAGAAATAAATTTATAAAGGTTTATTGGAAGCCAAATGTGAGGACTGACCCAGGAAGGTATGGCAGCAAAGCTTGGCATGGTCTAGAGTTGGCTGCAAGTTGAACGGGTTTTGTGAAAGTTTATGAGAAGTAGTGGGACTCCTTACATTGGAGTGGTCCTTTTTCATTTAGGGTACTATATAGAGGTTGAAATTACTACAGATTGCAACATACAGGCTAAAATGTCTACATACATGACAATTAGTAAAACTTCATGATGCAGAAACAAATCAACATCCTTTTTAACATCAGGATTTCATATATTAATCAGAGGTCAAAAATGTAAGGAACTCAGATAAGTTTATTTACTAAGAGACAGGATGTTGCCATGAATCACAAGACATCCCCCAAGAGGACTAATTTGAAAGCTTGCCAGATATGATCTGTAGGTTATCAGTGGTTAATATAAAGGATTTATTTTTTGTGTGGAGAGTGAGACATGTTAACATAAAACTGTATAAAAGAGTTCAAAAAAGGAAGTATGAAGTGAAAACTTAAATTTCTGAATCACTTGTCTGCAAATAGAAGTCAATATACACATGAGACCAGGTGTGGTGGCTCACACCTACAATTCCAGCACTTTGGGAGGCTGAGGTGGGCAGATCATGAGGTCAGAGTGTGAGACCAGCCTGGCCAACATAGTGAAACCCCATCTCTATTAAAAATACAAAATTAGCCAGGTGTGATGGTGCATGCCTGTAATCCCAGCTACTCAGGAGGCTGAGGCAGGAGAATCACTTGAACCCAGTAGGTGGAAGTTGCAATGAGCTGAGATCATACCATTGAACTCCAGCCTGGGTGACAGACTGAGACTCCATGTCAAAAGTACACGAGACTGCCCAGGAAATTCATGTAGAAAGAAAAACCCAAACCATGATTACTATATTTCTTGCAAATATTAGAAAAGTTAGAGTGGAAAAAACTGAAATTATTCATTGTATTTTAAACATGAATTGGCTGTTTGCAGAAATCATGAATAAATATATTCTATAAAAACATTTTCCCTGTATTTTGGAAAATACATATTGTATATTTTTATCGCCTTTAACTCTATTATGACTTTATATCATTTCTGAAAATGGTTCCACAAAAGTAAGCCTAATATATAACTGTGTGTTGTCTTGTATTATTTTCTTACCTATTAATTGCATACTGCTGTTTTAACTTTAAATAAAACAATATATCATGGCATTTAATACCTTCACCTGTACAATGACTAAGATAAATATTTGGATGTGTCAAAAAGTATCTCCAGAGGTGGCATGAGCTTGAAATTTACATATTTTTACTATGTATTAAATAATTTATAATTGAAAAGAATACCTATAATTTAGTCACATATTTGATAATGTAAAAATGAACCTGTACCAATTAAAACTTAGAATTTTGTAAGCAAAGAAACCTACCCGTTATTCCACTTGGACTAAAAAAAAAGAAGGAAGGAATGGGAATGAGGGGAAAGTGACAAGTGTGTGTTTGACTCTCAGGCAGTCGATATTTTGTGTACTAGGGAATGGGGAAGGAAGTTGAGACATAATTTTGCAGAATAGTAGTGCATGTCAAATAACAATAATGTTTGCAGCTCCACTCCTATTTTTTATTCATTTATTTGCTATAAACAAGTTTGGAGGCTCTTTAGGGTTCCACAGAGCAGATAGGCTACCACCTCTGCTGCAGCTGCCTCTCCTAATCTTGCTCTGGGCTTTGAACTTCTCCACTCTGCTTTATCTGTCTATGCTCTTCTATTCACTTTCTTCCTCCAGAAAGGTGATGCACACTCACCAACTGATAACGTCCTCCCTTATCTCCTTGATGTTTCATTATTATTTTTATATTCCTATCATCATTTTAGAGTCATTTTGAGGGGAGAGTGATTAACAGATCTATGTCTGCAGGTTGAATCAAAACCACCTATTCCTTTTTAAAAATATATTTTCTTGAGTTATGAATACACAATAAATTGCACACGTATACGGTGTACAACTTGATACATTTGACATGTGTACACATCTGTGAAACCATAGTTACAATTGAGATAGTAAATAAAATACAAATAAGAACTCTGTTCTCTCACAAAGATTCCTTGTGCATCTCCACAATTTCAGATTTAATTTATTAGATATTTGGCCCAAAAAATTATCTTTCTTCTTAGGTGAGACTCAGTAGTTTGTCAATAATTCTGTCTATTTCATCCAAGTTACTGAATTTTTTAGCTTAAAGTTGTTCACAATGTTCACTGGTTAATATTTTAATATTCAAATAATCTGTAAAGCTATCACCTCTCTCACTCCTGATGTTAGTAATTGTGTTTTCACTATTGTATTTCTTCTCAGTGTGGCTACAGGTTTTTCCAAATAATTGATCTTCAAAATGTTGTAACCTAGTGAGTTAGAGAAACTCAGAGTTCTGATTCTGAGTCCTTTATTGCAAACAACTGAGAGGCGACTTATGCTCAAAATTCTCTCGGTCCTGAGAAAAGGGGCTTGATTCCTTTTTATACCTTGATTTAGATAGGGGAGGGGGAGCCTAGCTGAAGCGGAATTTTACAGAAGCAGAATGAGCAGGTTAGAGGTACGTGGTTGCAGGCCAGGGTATTTCCAAACAGCCACCAAGGGGGTGTCCAAGGAGACTTATTCACAATAACAGGTGTGCTTGCCAAGCAGGATGTATTTACAATGGTTATATGTTGGTAGAATAAGCACAGAGTCAGTGTGACATAAGTATAGCATCAGCGTGACCCAGTTATGCACCCAAGGGAGACATGGCAGGAAGGGAGAGGCAAAAATGGAGTTCCCAACTAAGATGGAGTCAGTTAGGCTAGCACAAGTTAGGCTATCACAAAAAAATCAGCTTATGGTTTCGTGTTAATCTGTTGATTTTCTGAGGGTTTTTCCTTGATTTCTACTCTGATACTTAAAATTCTGTTTATTCTGCTTACTTTAGACTTAATTTTTCTTCTTTATGTAGGGTTACAGGTGAAAGCTGAGGTCTTTGATTCTTAGAAATTTATTCTTTCTAATATAGGCATTTTGTGGTATATTTTTTCCTATTTGTGTATAGACTGGTTTACATGGTGTTTATTTTTTCTCAACTTTTATTTCAGATTCAGGGGATACATGTGCAGGTTTTTTTCCATGGGTACATTGTGTGTTACTAGGGTTTGTTGTGCACATGATTTTGTCACCAGGTAGTGAGCATAGTATCTGATAGGTAGTTTTCTGACCCTCACTCTTCTCCTAATATCCCCCAGGGTCTATTTTTCCCATCTTGTGTCCACGTATATTCAATATTTAATTCCCATTTATAAGTGAGAACATAGAGTATTTGGTTTTCTGATCCTATGTTAGTTCACTTAGGATAATGGCCTTCATCTGTATTCATGTTGCTACAAAGGACATGATCTTATTATTTTTTATAGGTGTATAGTGTTACATGGCATGTATATACCATATTTTCTTTTTCCAGTCTACCATTGATGGATATTTAGGTTGATTGCATGTCTTTGCTACTATAAATAGCACTGTGGTGAACATATGTGTGCATGTCTGTATGGTAGAATTATTTATATTCCTTTGGGCATATACCCAATAATAGAAATATCTGGTTGAATGATAATTCTGTTTTAGGTTTTTTGAGATATTCCCAAACTGTTTTATACAATGGCTGAACTAATTTACATTCCCACCAGCAGTGTATAAGCATTCCCTTTTCTCCACAACCTTGCCAGCATCCGTTATTTTTTGGCTTTTAAGTAATAGCCATTCTGACTGGTATGAGATAGTATCTCATTGTGGTTTTGATTTGTATTTCTCTAATAATTAGTGATTTGAGCACTTTTCATAAACCGGCAAACTGGCAGTCTTCAAAGAGTTTTTCCTCTCTTTAGCCAATCTAATCAAGCACCAACAATATTTCTTGACCATCTCCTAAATTTACAACCATCATTCCAGCTCCATTCTCTGCCCTATTCCTATTTATTATCCTTTTTACATATCTACTTCAATCTTCTCCAAAGATAAAAGAAACAGTAAACAAACAACAAAAATAAGTGAGAAAATGTTTATAAAGACAGTTGTATACACTGCTGGGAGAAAGTAAATATAAGCAGTCCTCTGTAGCTTATTTTAATTAATGAACCACAATGTTCCTACATATAATTTATTATAAATTTAATTTCTATTTTAAATTTATTTTTGAATTTTTATTTTAACTTATTTACTTAAATAAAGATTTCTATTTTAAATTTATTATTGAAATACATAGTGTAAGTAATTTTTTAAAAATTGGCTCGAGTGTCTTCTACAAATGCATGCATATGGCAAAGTTGTTAAAATGGAAACAAGCAAAAGTTATGGAGAAGAGAAAGGGAGATATACTAACCACCTTAGCTGACCTAGCTGATCTGTCTAAGCATTAAATTTAGCTTAGAGATTTTTGGGCATCCCAAAAAACAACAGAAATGTATTATTATCATTGATTTAATAAATCAATTCTTCAAGTATCAAAATTTTCCTGCCAAGAAGAAAATATTGAAGGACACAATTGACAGTATTATGCAACATACTTGTTTTTGTCTTTTACCCAGTATCTAAGGCATTTTCCCTATATTGCCATTTTTTAAATCAAGTTCTGAAAAGGCAACATTTTTATATTAAATCATTAAAATATTTATATAGCTATATCTCAACATATATCTGTACATATCTGTCTATATACCAAATATTAAAACATAGCTATATAAATATTTAAATGATGTACATAGTCCTATATTTATCCACCTGTCTATCCATCTATCTATCTAATCCATGCAATTTTTTGTCTTTGCTATGCAGATATTTTCCCATAAATGATGGAAAAGTAAGAGTTAAGTTATTGAAGTTTATATTTGTAAATTTGCATGGTTCTAACTTTACATGAGGATAGAACATATCTGAAAAGATATGCTAAAGAGGGAATAATATATTTCTCATATTCTTCTCTCCGTTTTGGCTAGCGTTTTGAAAGTAACTAAATATAGTCACCAGTTCAAGACACCAAACATAACAGATTATTTTGGAGTGGAAAATTCTCAAACTAGCGTTACCAGTCAGCAATCTTGACAAAGCCCCTCCAGCTGTGATTGTTACTCCTATGGAAGGACAAATTGCTTGCCTGACATTGAATTGCACTCCCTTTTTCTTGACCCTTAAGTTCACTAAATATATTCCAAACTAATTTTAATAACTTGATCTGGAATTGCTAGTTATATAATTCATTGTAATATCTCTCTAACTGATCTCAGAACATTCATTTTACAATACCCTAATCCATCCTTCTCTTTGTAGCGAGACTGAACTTTCAAAATGTAAATCTGCCCTGTTATTCCTCTTAATAAAGTCCTTGGATGACTTTACCTTTTCTAATGATAAAGTCTAAAATTCTTAACAAGGTTTATAATTCCTTCTAGGATTTTGCCCTGCCTATCATTTTAGCTTCAATTTATGCCCAATTTCCTCACTGCTGTTTCTGCTCCAACCACACTGAACTTTCTTTCCCAAGTGTTTTTTTGAATACTTGACTCTGGATCTTTGTACAACCAATTTTTTATTCTCAAAACACTGATATATCCTCTTTTTCCCCAATGCCAATTTATTCTTCAGATGTCAGTTTATACATCATGATCTCTGGGAAACATTTCAGAATGTCCCTGCTCCTCTAGACTAGGTTATGTCGCTCCACTACTTTCCATGACACACAATACTCTGCCTTTTATATCACTTTCACATGTGTAAGTTGTGTTTAATGTCTGACTTTCCTTTTGAATTATTAGTTGTGTGAGGCGAGTACCGAATCTGTCTTTATCTTTGTTATATGTTAGTGTTTGGATCATTACCTGAAAATTAACCACTGCACAAAACTATTTACTGAATAAATAAATGAAGGAGGCTGGTCGTGGTGATTCATGCCTTTAATCCCAGCACTTTAGGAATTTGAGATAGGCAGATCACCTGAGGTCAGGAGGTTTGAGACCAGCCCCTGGAAAAATTTCTGAAAAAGGGGTTAATCATCAGTCTGGCCAACATGGCAAAAACCCATCTCTACTAAAAATACAAAAATTAGCTGGGCAAAGTGGCATGTGCCTGTAATCCCAGCTACTCAGGAGGCTGAGGCAAGAGAATTACTTGAACTTGTGAGATGGAGGTTGCAGAGAGCTGAGATCATGCCACTGCATGCCAGCCTGGGCAACAAAGCAAGTCTCCATCTCAATAATAATAATAATAATAATAATAATAATAATGGAAGGAAAAAAGGAATGGACAGATAGTAAAGGGTCTTTTTTGATTGACTTTAAAAAATCTAACATGTAGGTAGAAGCTATTGTTTGACTTCTGAACCTCACATATAGTTATTGTATTCTTTTGAGCACAAGAAAAAGAGAAATAGTGTGATTATGTGAAGAATAATTAAGATTTCCAACAAAATCTTGTCCTTTTTTTTTTTTCACGGAGAAATCGATCTCATCATTTTTGTGTGTGTGGTAGAAGCAGCTTCTTCAAATGTCTAAGCACAAAAAATGTAGAAAATCTTCAATCAAATTAGTTCAAAGCATCTGTGTATTTCAGTAATCCATGATTATGTGTTTATGGCTGCTGAGTGTGTTCAGAAAGTGAGATTTCAGGCGACTTTTGAAGTATTTTGAGAATTTACTTGTGCCCTTTTTGTGTGGCTATTGTCAGCCCCTCAGATCTTATGGACTGAGTTTGTGATGGATGCTAATAAAGTGCTCTTTCATGAAGTACTTTGCCTGAGGATTTTCATAATTTTCAAGTTTGGCATTGGAACTAACATGTAGATAAAGTAAGCATGTTTTATGACCCATCCCTCCTTTTTAAAAACGTGCAGTTGCCATACAAGCTTATTATTTTCTTCAATTTTCTTCTTGTGAAATGAAAGGAAATATGCTACTATAGTGTTCTGGTGGCTTTACCATGTCCTTTAATTCCTCTCTCTCTACAAGAAAAAGCCCAGCCATCCTTCCCAAACAACAAAAGGAAGCATATAAAAAAATTTAGTAATCTATTTTCTAATTATAAGAGGTTTTTTAAGCTTGAAAAGAAGAATTGAATTCATTGGCATTAATCTTTCAATTTTCAGTGGTATATTGGAATAACAGAGAACCAAAAGCATGCTGTGCCTCTGATGTGTGCCCCCCATGAATGACCAAACCCAATTTCTGGAAAAGCTGATAATGATTAGCATTTGTCATATGAATTTGGATGATTAAATAAAATCAATTGTTATTCTGTTCATTCATCCTTGACTGATTAGGGAATTCAAATGGCAAGTCAGAAGGTGATCTGCATATTAATGATTAATGATTCAAGAAATACTTCAAGTACACACGATATTCTAGGGAAAGAATTTTATAGTGGGTTGCTTGAAAACATGCAGGAAAAAGGGATACATAGAAAAAATGACATTTGAGGAGAAAGTCATATTTTTAACAGTTTTATATAATTTTATAACAGCCACAATGCTGCTTCTATTTTATTTATTTTTTTTTAGAGATGAGGTTTCACCATGGTGGTTAGGCTGGTCTTGAACTTCTGATCTCAGGTAATTCACCGGCCTCTGCCTCCCAAAGTGCTGGGATTACAGGTGTGAGCTACCACACCCAAACTTTAATGCTGCTTCTAAAATTGTTAAGAAGGTCTAGCATGTGTGCATCGTTTAATTAAAATGAACTTTTTAGCTGGATTTTTCTATCCCATTAATCTGTGGTTCATATAACATTTGGTCAAATGTTATATACTTGCTAAATCCCAGGGGTTTTAGCTGTACAATTTCTGAATACATTCATGTACCTCCAAATATATACCATCAAATTTCAGCAAATTTTTTGGATCATTGAGGAACTCACATGGCTAGGTGTGCAGTTACACATTTTATAGCGACATATATGTTTAAATGTAGGGACTCCCAGGTATTCCATTCCCATCCCATGACCTAAGTTTTCAGTTCTACCATTTTTTTTTCCAGATTGTAAATCTGAGGTGATTCCTTCGTGCCCTCTGATGCAAGCTCATAGTTTTACTGTTCTCTGGGTGCCTTATTCCATGTTTTATTTTTATTTTTTCATTACCACCCTCTCACTCCAGATTCAAAGCCTGGTATGTTTATTTATTTATTTATTTATTTATTTATTTATTTTTTATTTTTATTTTTTATTTTTTTGAGACAGAGTTTCGCTCTTGTTACCCAGGCTGGAGTGCAATGGCGCGATCTCGGCTCACCGCAACCTCCGCCTCCCGGGTTCAGGCAATTCTCCTGCCCCAGCCTCCTGAGTTGCTGGGATTACAGGCACGCGCCACCATGCCCAGCTAATTTTTTGTATTTTTAGTAGAGACGGGGTTTCACCATGTTGACCAGGATGGTCTCGATCTCTTGACCTCGTGATCCACCCGCCTCGGCCTCCCAAAGTGCTGGGATTACAGGCGTGAGCCACCGCGCCCGGCGCCTGGTATGTTTTTAACCCAGCTCCATTATGGGCCTGTTTTCTTATTGTTTCTTTTGTGTAATAACTTGATCTTAACTCAGAGGTAGATTTACCCTCAAAATAATGAAGCTTAAGCTTTAGGCTTGTCATTTAATTTGCATGGGTCACTTCAAAGGCCCTTGAAGAGGCTCTAGAAATATATTCGCATGCTCATAAGTTTCTGCAATATTTGTAGCAGTAAGATATTTTCACTGTAATCATGTTTTTTTCCTTTGCCTCCCGTATTAGGATTCTCCAGAGGGACAGAACCAATAGGAGATACAGATACAGATATTGATGTATGTGTTGATATCTATATATTGATATCGATATCAACCTAGATATCAATATCTATATATGTAAAAGAGTTTATTAAAGAGAATTCGCTTTCATGATTGCACAGCAAAGCGCTACCATATGCCATCTGTAAGCTAGGGAAAGAAAAAGCCAGTAGTTTCTCAGTCCAAGTCTGAAAGCCTCAAAACCAGGAAAGCTGACGGTGTAGACTTCAGTCTATAGCAGAAGGCCCCAGAGCCCCCAGGGAGATTCTGGTGCAAGTCCCAGAGTCCAAAGGCCAAAGACCTGGAATCTGAGGTCCAAGGACAGGAAAAGAGGGAAGGAAGCATTAGACATAAGAAGACCGAATTAGAGAAATCAGCAAGTAAACTTATCCCCCCTCTTTCACCCACTTTGTTCTAACTGCACTGGCAGCAGATAGGATGGTGCCCACCCATATTCCTTCCTCTCAAATTCCACCAACTCAAATGTGTCAGTCTTCTCTGATAATACTTTCACTGACACATCCAGAAACAATACATCACCAGCCATCTAAGCATCCAGTCAAGTTGACACCTAATATTAACCATTGCACCTGCCCACTTTTTTTTCATTACACTCAGTTTTCGTGGCACCTGGTGTTAGAGTGGGCTTGAGCATTTTGATTATCCAGTTTAGGGAAAGTTAAGTTAGAGATACATTTCATTTGAGCCTAGTGGGATATAGTTTTGGTTTTTAGTCATTGCTGTATGTGCAGTTATTGCTAGCTGTGCTAGTATAGAAATGGCTATCAGGAAATACCCTGATTTCCTATTATGTGGACCCAACAGCATCTTGACATGAAGCTATAGGGCTTATAGCTACCCGACACCACAATCATATGGGCACAGAAGTGGCATCTATCAAAATGATAAAAAAATTGTTGTCATACAAAGGGGTGAAAATATTTTTCAATGCAATAACAATAAGAAAAATAAGTAGAATGGAGTGACATAGACAACTAATTAATACAAGCATTAAAATTTTTTTCTAGATTTTATAATGTTTTAAAATTATCCAGCTTTTAAAACTTTGTGATTTGTAGTGTTGTCTTTTTCTAAATATTCACATTTGCACCAAATTTTTAATTTATAAATTTGTATTCTTTTTAATTTATTGTATGTCTGATCCAATAAACCTGGAACATCTCATGCCCTAACTGAATTAGCCCCAATAACTCAAAATAAGTGAAAATATCTATAATAAAAATTTGGTTTAATGTAGGGGCTAAAGTGGATGGAAATCTAGGCTCTGAAATGAGACTTCCTGAGATAAAAAATCTTTGCTCCACAATTTGTTATTCATGTGACTTTGGGCAAGTTACTTAGCATATCTAAACCTCAACTTTCTCATTTAAAAAGGAGATTGGATTAGACAGTGTAATTCCTTGTTGCTCTGTATAACTGTATGATAACATGAAACATAGTGAGCAATCAATTAATTAAAATTAGTATCATGTTGAATGGAACCTTGGATTCCCTAAAATTTCACATCAGCTCTATGGATTCCTAATTGTTCTTTCAGGTATATGTAAGGGAAGAAGAGGTCTAGTGTGGCAACTGACCTACCTATCCATTCTTTTAATTAACATAGACCCACGTTTATTAACTTCACATACACTCCAAGATTTAGAAGTGCTCTGTGTCTGTATGTGTGTATGCATATGTGTATTTGAATATGACTGCTCTTGCCCCATCTTTGTATCACAAGAATCATGTGGTAACATTAGTGAAAATATTACAAATGGAAAATAAGCGGTAATCTCGTCTCTATTTGATTTCAGTCTTATATGTAAGAAGAATATGTTTTTATCTAAAATAAAATAAACTTATCACAGAAAATTCTGCCTTCTAGATCAGAGATTAAGCAGTCAATGAAAATAGAAAATGAATAAGAAATGATTGGGAGAAAGAGAATCTTCCCTAAATTCTCAGGGATATTAAAGGATTATCAGGTTTCCCATAGCATATGGGACTAAGCCGCATGTTAATATTTGGTTATTTATATTTGACCAATATGAAAAGAATATGTAAACTCAAACAGCAGGTGGACTTGGATAAAGCGCTAACACTGGCATTTTATGAATAGCTCCCCGAAGACTTGCTTTATTTATTTAGTATTTTTAATTGTAATTTTTAATTAGAAAATAATCACCTTTTTATAGTTGCTACTCATAATTGCCAGAGAGAATAATCTTAATCCCTCTTTAATTTGGCAGGTTTTCAAATATATGAATCAGTTCTATCCCCAAATAAATTCACTTCCAACCAAAAGTTGATTGTTTTATGACAGGACATAGCAATATTTTCTTTGATTCTTACAGGTCATTGAGAAGTAACAATAATCAGCATCTCTGAAATTTCCTTTCACTTTTAGAGACCATAGGCTTTCTGGCAATTCTCCATGAATAAGAAGTCTTTCTCACAATTAGAATATTCCTGTTTTATTTACTTTTTTCTTTTATATTTGTCGATAAAAGAACAGAGAACTGTCTTAACAGAATTTCTCATACCTAGGTAGTCAGATATTCCTTCAAATTAAACAAATTTTATGTCTTAAAAGTAAGTGTAAGTAAATAAGAAAGAGAATGTACAGCTCCTTTGCTAAGCTGTATCCAGTAATTTAGAATGAGAATGTAATGGATAAAATAAGCAATAGTTACTATTTCATGTATATCCTAGTGCAGGGGTCCCTAACCCCTGGGCATTTTTAATTACGGCATTTTTCAATTGTAAAAATAGATCGTTAAGAGTCACTTATAATCTTGCCCTTAGGATAAGTATATTGGATACATTCTTAATTATGTAATCAAATACCTAATAATGTGTCACCAATATTGTAGATTTCTGTTGCTACCTATAATTCTGCATTATATACCTGAGTCTGCAATAAGCTAATATCCCTTTTGGAAAATGTAAGACTTTAACCATTTCTTTATTACTGAATACTTACTTTTAATTTTTAGTATTTTGACTAATGCCATTATGCATATCTTTCTACATAGACTATTTTGACTCCATTTTAAAGGAGAAAATTGTATGTTCCTCTCCTTATTCCATAGTTTATTAATTTATCCTGAGGGACTGGAATTATTTTATTTACATTCAGGTTTTGTGTATGTGTGTGTGTGTATATGTATGTGTGTGCATTCACAATAGGATTTGTTCTTCATTTAGTAGCTTTTAGTGTTTTAATTTCTTTAAGAAAATAGACTTTTTTTTTCTGAGATAGAGTCTCACTCTGTCGCACAATCTTGGCTTGCTGCAACTTCCACCTTCCAGGTTCAAATGATTCTATTGCCTCAGCCTCCCAAGTAACTGGGATTACAGGCACATATCACCACACCTGGATAATTTTGTATTTTTAGTAGATACAGGGTTTTACCATGTTGGCCAGACTGGTCTCAAACTCCTGACCTCAAGTGATCCACTTGCCTTGGCCTCCCAAAATGCTGGGATTACAGGCATGAGCCAACATGTGTGACCAAAAATTGACTTTTTGATTCTCAGTTTAAATATTGCTTTCTTTTTTTTTTTTGAGACAGAGTCTTTTTCTGTTGCCCAGGGTAAAGTGCAATGGCACAATCTTGGCTTGCTGTGACCTCTGCCTCCAGGGTTCAAGTGATTCTCCTGCCTTATCCTCCCCGGTAGGTGGGACTACAGGCATGTGCCACCACACGCATTAATTTGTATATTTTTAGTAGTGATGGGTTTCACTATGTTGGCCATGCTAGTCTCAAACTGCTGACCTCAAGTGATCTGCCCACTTCGGCCTCTCAAAGTGCTGGGATTACAGGCAAGAGCCACCATGCCCAACCTAAAAAAGGCTTCTTATAGCATACTTCACTGATTTCTTCCCTTGCTTGTACCTGAGTGTTCTGAGTTACTGTTGTTTTTTGGCAGGCGTCCTACCCAAGTTAATGGCTTCTTTTATGTGTTCTGTAATAGAAGCTGATTATGTTACTTCAGAATTTTAAGCATGTTCAAACCAGTTATTCCTCTGCCCACTGCCACAGGACACAGTCAATCCCCTTGAACACTTATACTCCCTCACAGGTAGAAAATTCTGGGGTGGAGTGACTCTGGAAGACTAAGCAACTTACTCAGAGCCTAAGTCTTCTATGAAAGGCTATGTAAATTAGCTAGGCGGGGGAACTAAACTTTTCGTTAGTCTTAACATTTAAATTGAACAGAAATTTTTTCTATCAGAAGATGTGATTTTTCAGGAGACAAGTGCAAGGCGTTTTTGGTTTTGTTTTGGGTGACTCTTCAACTGAGTAGATTAGAGGTTGTTACGAAGATTAGATAAGTTGCAGAAAAATGCAAAGGCTCCCACTCCTTTGTACATCTGAGTAATGTGAGGAATTAGTATTAGGGGTATAGAAACCTTAAGAGAGTCCTAAACAATTTTTCATGGCCTCACAGATGTTCGCCAAAGTAGTCAAACTCTCTTCTTATCAGCATGAGGTGCAAAGAATTGCCTGAGAGTGAAAAGTCAACAGATTTGCAAGAGCTTTAGAACACCAAGGTCATGGGTACCTACCACTGGGAACCCTGAGCATTTCAGTGGATGTCAGCACAGATGCCAAAGGCTATACATGATAATTACAGCTCAGCAGATGCCACCCCACACGGGTACTAATGATCAGAAGCCAGATCCCTACTTGGTATAACTATAAGCCCCTAGGTTTGAGGTGATCACTGGGAAAGGAAGGAGAAGAAAGCAACAACCCGAAATTACTTTGTTTCCCACTGAAATGCCTGAAATCTCTGTAATACACTAAAATTTTGCTTTTGGCCCTATTCTGGAATTGGGTCTAGAAATAGATATAAAGGTGAATTAATGAAAATACAATGAGAATATTTTTTATACACCACTGTATGTGGTCTGATAATTTATAATGATGACAATTTTAATAACACAAAGAGCAACTACTAGTCATACTTTGGGGATTACAGTTTATGAAACACCTCTCAATCTATGTCTTTTTGTTAATCTAGTTTTATTCACTGAAGTGTTTTCTATATTAAGAGTGTGCCAGGAAGCACTGGTAAGAAAGGAATGGGTACAATGTATATAAAAGTTGTTCCTGACAATTTAAAAGAGTAGAGGTTAAGAGAGATATGAAGGACAAATTTACAGATGTGAAAGCCAACGTTTCATACCTGAATGTCTTTTTTAAATTATTATACTTTAATTCCTAGGGTATATGTGTAGAATGTGCAAGTTTGCTACATAGGTATACATGTGCCATAGTGGGTTGTTGCATCCATCAAGCCATCATCTGCTTTAGGTATTTCTTTTAATACTAGCCCTCCCCTAGCCCCCCACCCCCAGACAGGGTTCACTGTGTAATGTTCCCCACTGTGTCCATGTGTTCTCATTGTTCAACTCCTACTTATGAGTGAGAACCCTGGTGTTTGGTTTTCTTTTCTTGTGTCAGTTTGCTGAGTATGATGGTTTCCAGCTTCATCCATACCCCTGCAAAGGATATGAACTCATTCTTCTTTATGGCTGCATAGTATTCCATGGTATATATGTATCACATTTTCTTTATTCAATCTGTCATTGATGGGCATTTGGGCTGTTTCCAAGTCTTTGCTATTGTAAAGTGCCACAATAAACATACATGTACATGTGTCTTTATAATAGAATTTTGTAGTCCTTTGGGTATATACCTAGTAATGGGATTGCTGGGTCAAATGATGTTTCCAGTTCTAGATCCTTGAGGAATCGCCACACTGTCTTCCATAATGGTTGAGGTAATTTACACTCCCACAAACAGTGTAAAAGCGTTCCTACTTTACCACATCCTCTCCCAGCATCTGTTGTCATTTATTTATCCTCCTAAGAATGATACACACAAGTGTGTATGTTAGACTCAAAGATTTAATTACAGAGTTGCAGAGTAGCTGCTCATCATTTGCCAGAGTGTTGCCTGGGGCAAACCTTAAGAACAGTGCCAAAATAGGTCAACACAAACAAGGAAGAAAGGTGATAACAGTAGGTGCAATAGGAATTTCTACCACTCCTGTTTTTCCAAGGCCCAAATCAGATATTCCAAATACATTCTTGGATATTCATGTAGAAAGTCAGAAGGAAGGTGAAAAATAGAAATTGATTAGGAGTGATGTCTCCAGAAAAACATTATAGTAGTTATAGAAAATACTTTATTTTATATTTGAGTTAAAATATGTAAATTAGAAGCCCATTTATTCATGACAATGATTAAGAGCTATAACTTTTGAGTTTTTCCATTACTCAGTAGTGCTTATCAAATATTTCTATTGCCCCTCTCCCAGGGGTCATGTGCACTTCCCTAATGCCTTGTCATTAGGTGCTTGAGATACAGGTTGACCTTCATCTGTGGGAGGAAATTGTTGGTATTGCTGTAGATCAGAGAGATTTAAGAGTCAGTATTGAGAGCAGGACTTTGAGACTGGTGGAATGTAAACCTCTGTGAAACTGTTCCTTTATGAAAGCAATGAAATGCTGGAAAAAATTGTCAAAATAAACTTTTTCAAAATTCTGGAAATTAGTCAAATGTTTGCAACAATATGCATTTATTCAACAAAAATAGCAGAACCTAGGTAAGAAAAGCAGAGTTTGTAGTGTTTTTATATTGAGTTGTTTTAATCTTTTTTTTTTTTTTTTTTCAATTATGTGATAGCCTTGAACCACAGCAGCTAGGAAAACCAGCAGGCTTGCAGCCACCAGAGTGGACAGCTGGTGAGAAACTCCTCACAAAGCTCCACTCTTAGAACATACCACAATGTGACTTGTCTACCAGCTCCATGGAAAAGCCCCATTCAGAGAGCATTGGTTTTATTTGACCCTGGGAAGGAGGGAAAAACTTATTTCTAGAGTTCCCATATTATTCAAAATGTTTAGTTTTCAACAAAAATTATGAGACATGCAAAGAAATAGCAAAGGCTATTCCATATACAGGAAACAAAAAAAGGCAGTTAACAGCAAACAGTATCCTAAGGGCATTCAAATGCTGAATTTAGCAGACAAAGATTTTCAACTATCATGATTAGCATCAAATAAATAAAGAAAACCACGTCCAAAGAGTTCAAGAAAAGCATGAGAACATAAAACTAGCCCATCAGCAAAAGTTTTTATATAAATATGTGAAGCATTTACAGAATTACTAAAATAATTATTAGATATTCCTGTGGCTATACAGTACAGGGAATATAGACTTCACAGAATTAGAGGAAAGTATGACTGTGTTAGGCCATTCTTGCATTGCCACAAATAAATATCTGAGACTGGATAATTTATAAAGAAAAGGGGTTTAATTGGCTCACAGTTCTGCAGGCTTTACAGGAAGCCTGGTGCTGGCATCTGCTCAGCTTCTAGGGAGGCCTCACGAAGCTTAGAATCATGGTGGAAGGTGAAAGGGGAATAGGCATGTCAGAGGGTAAAAGCAGGAGCAAGCAAAAGTGTGGAGGGGAGATGCCACACAGTCTTAAATGACCAGATCTCATGTGAACTCAGAGAGCTCACTCATCACTGAGAGCATGGCCCGAACCATTCCTGAGGAAGCTGCTCCTATGAGACAAACACCTCATGGGGATGACATTTCAACAGGAGATTTGGGTAGGGACAAACATCCAAACTACATATATGACAATGACGTCTCAACACGTACAGAATGAGAGAAGGTGTCACAAAATTAAAAAGCAACAAACAGAGATACTGGAATGAAAAGTAAGTAACTAAATTTAAGGAAAATATTACTAGTGGAGTTCAACAACAGATTTGAGCTGCAAAAAGGAAGGTTCAGTAAAGCTAGAAGATACATCATCTATTTAAGATTATCTAGTCAGAGGAACAGAAAGCAAAATAATACAAAATGTGAATATAGCCTCAGAGACCTGTAGACTACCATCCATTGTACCAGCACAAAGATAATGGGAATCCTAGAAAAATTGGAGAGAAAAGAGAGCAGAGAATATTTAAAGAAAGAATGGCTCAAAATCTCCCAACCTGAGGAAAAATGTTAATGTACTCACTGAAGAAGTGAATGAACTCCAAGCAGTAAAAACACAAAAAGCTCCACACCTAAAAAATCACAGTCAATGTTCAAATTAGAAGAAACACAGAATACTGAAAACAGCAAAACAACTCATGCTGTGAAATGAATGCTCATAAAAATCGAATGAATTTTCAAATTTGAAGTGCTAAAAGAAAGAAATGAAAGAGACTAAAAAATCAATAAGAAAACACAATTCTATAGAAAAATTTACCTAGGCTAAGGAAAAAAGCAAAGAGTAGACTCAAATGACTAAAATGAGTAATGAAAGAAAGAACATCTCTACTCACCCTGCAGAAATAAAAAAGATTATACAGGAATTCTGTAATAAACTGTCTGCTAACAATGATGCCACTTAGAGTTAAAGGAAACATTTCTAGAAATATACAAATGTTCAAAATTAACTCAAGAATAAAAATGAACTCCAAAGTAACCTATAACAAAGATTAAATGGCTAATTAAAGAACACTTCTCGCAAAGCAAATGCCAGTCCTAGATGGTTTCACGGGTAATTTCTGCCAAAATTTTAAGGAACTAAAAACAATTCTTCACAAAATCTTTTAAAAAATAGAAAAGGGAGAAACATATCCCAACTCATTCTATGAAGCTAGCATTACCCTGTTATCAAAACCAAATAAAGAGATCACAAGAAACCAATGTCCCTTATGAATATTGTTGCAAATATTCTCAACAAAATAATAGCAAACTGAATACAGCAACATATAAAAAATATTCCATCAGGACCAAGTGGAGTTTATTGCAGTAATGCAAGGTCGATCTAACGTCTAATAATCAACCAATGTAATATACCATATTATTAGAATAAAAGACAAAAACCACATGATTTTCTTTATAAACATGACATGGAAAAAGCTGACAAAATCTAACACCCGTTCACGACAAAAGAAAGTACTCAACATAATAAGAACAGAAGAGAACTTCCTTAATCTAATAAACAGCATCAGTGGAAAACTCACAGCTAATCTAAAGAAGGACTCATTGATTTATCTTGAATATCAGGAAAAGACAAGGGTATCTATTCTGGCCACTTCTATTTAACATTATAGTGAATGTTCTAGTTAGGAAAGTCATTCATGAGAAAGAAGTAGAAGTAATCAGATTGGAAAAGAAAACAAACCAGCTCTGTTTGCAAATGATATGATCTTGCATATAGAAAATCCTAATGAATTTAGTGGATTCAATTTAAATAATAAACACATTCAGTAATGTTTCAGGATACAAGATCAATATACAAATATCAAATCTACACACCATCAATGAAAAATCCAAAATGAAATGTAGAATACAAAGCCATTTAGAATATCCTCAAAGACATGAAATACTTAGAAATGAATCTAGGAAAAAAAGTGCAAGACTTGTACACTAATAAAGCATCGTTGAAGGTGAAGATGGTCCAAGTAAACGAAAATATATCTTACATTCAGAGACAGAAAAACTTAATTTAAAAAAAATATTATTTATTTTTTGGGATGGATTCTCATTCTGTCGCCCAAGCTAGAGTGCAGTGGGGCAATCTTGGCTCACTACAACCTCTGCCTTCCAGGTTCAAGCAATTCTTCTGCCTCAGCCTCCTGAGTGGCTGTGTTTACAGGAGCCTGCCACCACATCAAGCCAATTTTTTTTATTTTTAAGAAAGGAGAAAAAAGTTAATATTGTTAACAGACATTCAACATTGTTTGATAGAAGTTCAGCATTTAAAATACAAAATATGCATCATTTTGAAAATGAAATAACAGTAAACATTTGTTTAGGCGAATATAAACCAAGAAAAGCTGGAATATGAAAATCTAGTAGCTGACAAGGTAAAATTGAAGGAAAAATTTCAGAAGGAATGAAGACAGAATTTATGTACTGGTAAAAGTAACTATTTTCATCAACTAATATCAGTTTAAAATATGTTAACACAGCAACTGACTGAATTCTAGAAAGCAATAGATAAATCCATAACTGTAATATTAACCCAAATACCTTAGAAATATATAGACCCAATAGATAGAAAACATAGAATTCAAGGAAACATACAGAAGATTCAAATAATAACCAGTAATAAATTATAATGTAGATAGTAGTTAAAAACATTGTCAGGAACTCAGAAGAGCTGAGAGAGAGAACTCGGAGCAGCAAGTTTCGGAATAGCTGATAAAGTAACAACCCAGATGCAATAATAGTCAAGTCTTTAATCACTGTGAAGGCATAAGCAAGAATCTATCACTGGAGGTAGCACTGACCTCCCATGAGCATGTGTACCAATTAAAGGTCAGGTAGATTAGCACTAACATAATGGCTATGTCATTGTTGAGGGAGCTCTGAGCAAAGGCTCCTGCAGTTTTATAGGCCTGGGGTTTGGGGTGAGGTCTGGAGAAAGGCGAGAAGTAGAAAAGGCCTGAGTACTGAATGAGTCCATTGCAGAAAAGTGTCTTCAAGATCCTCCAAGAAGAAGAATTCCAAATGGAGGGCTTGGACTAGGAATGCAGATAAGCATTAGAGCATAGTGGGCCAGGGACCCCAGTTCTTGACTGCAACTCCCTTCAGAGACTGCTGTGCACTGACTGTGTACCCAGTTTGGTGTGGGGAGGGCAGCTTTTCCCCATGAGGCCTGCCAGCTAAAGCCTTTATAATTGCTTCTGGATGTACCTGAAAAATCACAAAAAATGTTTGAACATGAGCTGAAACTCTCAAATACGTAATCTAAGGCAAAACTGACTGCGTTCTTATCACTACCACTTAGTTTTGTCACTGACTAGACGTGAGATCTTGAGCAAGTTAACAATTCTGTGAATGAGTGTTTCTATTTGTTGAATGGGAATATGTTTGGTAAAGGAAGTATACTAATATATTTTATCTACAGAAAAAATATCAGACACAGTGTTATAAATTTGTTAGCACTTGTTTATATATATGCATAGGCACAAACATATATATCTATGGGTATCTATATTGTGAATATATTATGTACATTATCCTATTATGCATTTTTATTTTATATGTGTTTATATATATACATACTTAAACAAATGATTTTTGTACCTAACAAATGCACATATACATTCTTTTCAAATTTAAATGAAATATTTACAAAATTTGGCCATTTGATATGCTGCACTTTATCTCTGTGTCAGTTCACTTCCCATTGGCTAGAATCAGTCACATGGCAACAAAAGAATGATTTTGAAATGCATTCTAGCTGTATAAGTAGAGATAGAAGGAAACCATTTTTGAACAACTAGCATCTTTTCTGTAGTTTGCCTCTTTCTAGTTACCAACCACTATGCGTACCCTTTTTTAAACACATATATTAACTCTTTCACCAAAAGAAAAAACAGAAGGTTTCACTCGTTACTGCATTTCAAAGTCCAGAATTTCGGAGGACATACCCTTGACTCCATCAAAAATGAGTATGTATATTTCTGGTCTGCTAACATAAAAACCAGAAAAATGGTTATTTGTTGTTATCCTCTTACACAACACACAACAGTAGAGCCAGGAATAGACTATTACAATAAAAACTCACGTTCAGAAAAAAGGAAAAATGGAAACACATGATAGTCATTGATTTAGAGCAACACTGCAGTTTCGCTGGGCTAGTATTGTAAAAACTTCCACCCAAACAGTATCAGAAGTTTTAAAAATTCGATTTTAGATCTGTTTTTTTTTGGGGAGGAACACCTGGCTCCAGTATCTGGGAGGTTTTCTCTTTTGACCCAGGGGACAAATGGAAGAACACTGGAGATCATGTTTCCTTTGAAGGATGAGGAGTGTGGCACAACTTCTTTTGGTTTGAAAATTCAATGAGTCAAACTTTTTAGAGTACAGTATTAGATACTTCAGTGGTGCAGATACTTCAAAAACATAACAGAATTTTAATCTGTTTTCAGTTTCTTCTATGAGGCAGCAACCAAAGCCAAGGTTATGTTGTAGACATTGTTTTTAAGTTTTTTCTTATTTCTGTGCTTATTCCTTGTGCTTATCTCTCTCTTAATGGAGGCTTCTTTAAGCCCTTCTAAAAATAGGCTTGGATGGGAAGGCCAAAATCTTCATCAGACCTTTGCCATAGGGTTAAGTGCCTTTATTTAACTGAGACTTTCAAGTCCTTTCTTGCTACGTTGGGTGTGGAAGTACTGGCCTTTTTATAACTATGTCCCACTTTTCTAGAGCCTCTCTATTCCCTTTCATTTATGTTTGAAAACTGATCAACTTGAATCAGTTAATAATATATTTCTACCAACAAGCAGCATTAAGCAAACAAAACACAATAACTTTTGGCTCTTTCCAGTGGCTTTCTATGAAGTAGAAAGTTTCCTAGGCACTTGGTCTGCCTTACAAATTATTGCAGGCAACTAATAAATGTTTTACCACTAAAACAAACAAACGTACAAAAACCTCTATCTTTTCAGTCGGTGATATTTCCTTGCCCCCTCCTGTTTGGCTGCTAAGTCAATGGCACATATTTTAGGTTTTGGTTATGATATCATGCCATTTCTAATACAAATTATTTGTTATATCTGAAGAACAAATTTGTAAATGGCAATAGTTTTCTCAAAACTGTTTCTCAAGAGTGTATACTAAACTAATACTTTTTAATTATTTTTTTTTGCTACAACTCACAACAAAAAACACAATTTCTATCATCATTCAGTAAACACACACAGACATAAACATGTATGTATACACCTGGATAGCAGATGGACCAACACTGTGTCATATCTAAACTGGGACCATTACTTGGCAACCCCATATGTGTGGTATGGGTTCCAGAGGAAATTCCCTTTATGATGCTAAATTTATTTTTCACATAAAATTTTAAATATTGGTTTGAAAACTGCTGAATATTTTGAAATGGTATTTATGACAGCTAGGTTAGTCCTTTGAGACATTAGATTGATGTGAATTTTGTGTCCTGATTTTAGTGTTATATTTATTAAAGAGTTTTAATGTTTAAAAATAAATACCATGTATTATATAATAATGTTTCATTTAAAATTACATATGTATCTTTTCACTTATGATTTATACCCTTGTTAAAGTATATTTCCATTTGATCTAACTTTAATAATACTTAAAAGGATTAAGAATAAACAGTGGAACCAACATTAATCTTTTTAATATCTATAAGAGATCTTTATTATCATAATAACTACTGATAAGAGATGCAGCTTTACAATTTTAGTACTGAGTTTTCTATTTAAAAAGAATGATAGACTGGGTGCAGTGGCTCACGCCTGTAATCCTAGAACTTTTGGAGGCTGAGGCGGGCAGATCATGAGGTCAAAAGATTGAGACCATCCTGGCCAATATGGTGAAACCCTATCTCTACTAAAAATACAAAAATTAGCTGGTGTGGTGGCACATGCCTGTAATCCCAGGTACTTGGGAGGCTGAGGCGGGAGAATAGCTTGAACCTGGGAGGCAGAGGTTGCAGTGAGGACGGAGCCACTGCACTCCAGTCTGGTGACAGAACAAAACTCCACCTCAAAAAGCAAACAAAACAAAACAAAGCAAATGATAAAGGCATTGTGTAATTTCCTGAAATATGAAGTATTATGAAAGTGCATCTTAATGTTGGAAGAATAACAAATCCTAAAGTTGATTAGTAAGACAAAATAAAATAGCATTGCAGTTCTTTAAAAAAAAAAAAGAAACTAAAAATAAAATACAAGTTTGGAAACTTAAAAATTAAGGATTTGTTTGTTTCTTTGCATTTATGCCATGGTCTCTGAATTTGTAATTTTTTTTTTTTTTTTTTTTGAGGCCCGTTCACAGGACGCCATATGAACACAAAACTGTATGGAAGTTTCTGAAAACAGTTCCAGATTTAACCTCTCAGCTAAATGATGAGCATCTGAAAACACTCAGTAAGACCGTCTTTTCTGAAACCTGGTTGAAAGGCAGCGCAGGTAATAGACTAATGTGGGGATAAATTTGGCGAGATAAGATGCAGGCCACTGTTTCGAGTTCTTTATCATTATAACGCTTATAATTTCATTTGACAATTTAGTTGACATAGTAAAAATGTACTATTTGGATATAGTTCATTTGTAAGTTTATAAGTAGTGAAATGAATAACATCTCAGATTTTAGATATAACTAGTGTTTCTCTGCCTGGAGCACGAATCAGAATTACCCAGAGATTACATTGAGACCCATAGTGTTGTGTTTAAACCTCAGAATTTCTGGTTCAATAGGTATAGGATGAGGCCTCAATTTCATTTCCAATACCTCAGGTGATGCTATCAGTGCAAGGACCACACTTTTGAAACCAATATCTGAGATACACATTTAGTAACAATATAGTGTTGATTTTCATAGATAAGACAACAGATGGTCAATGTGATTATTAGACTAAATCAGATACTAATCCAGATATAGGAGAAAAAGCCTCTCTACAGAGATTTTCATTTTTCAATTTTAGTTTTTGCTCCCTTCCCAAAAGATTTAGTGGATATATTAATAGACTTGTTATATTTTAATTTTGAGGGGTAGGCATATAATTTAATACATTCTTTGTGTCAGGTGTATTCCTTTTTATTCCTCAGAAAACAAATAAAGGGAGATATTGGTATTATTATTCTCCATAGATGAGGACCCCTGAGGCACAACACAAATATCACACAGAGCATTCTTGGTTAAAACTGAGTTTCAAATGCTCTTCAGCCTAATGCTAAACCTCTTCTCTGTTTATTATGTCACTGTCAGTACAAGCTGGTTTATCAAGATCATGACATTTAAAACTTAACTAGAATTTTAAAGAATATATGTCTATTGAAAAAATTTACGTATTTCCAGAGTTTTCCCTCAATGCCCTTCTCTTGTAATTCGTTCCATTTAATCTGTGATCAAACAATTAAAAGTAAATCAAAGGAATTTTAAAGAGGATAAAATAATTTTGAAAGGGAATAAAGGACAAACATTCAACATCACTTTGCCATTAGACTGAGGATAGTAATTAAAAATTAATTTGTTTTATAAATCACTGAAAACTTATTTATAATGGTAAAAAATATGGGAACAACCTAAATGTCCTTGAATAGAAGGCTGGCTACACGCACTGTGATACGTCTATTCTATGGAATTCTATACAGCGTTTCAAAAGAATGAGCTAGATTTGTATATATTGACATAGAAACATTAAAGACAATAAATAGAACAATTTCAAATTATATTAATAGCACATTTATGACAGAGTCTAAATTTACATGCATACACACACATACACACACACACATATGTGTATATATACACAAACATATCTTTTTAAACGATACAAGTGGATCAAGAAGGACACTCCAAAAATACATATTTTTAAAAAGTGTTGTCTTAGTGGAGGGGAGTGAAATTGAGGGGTTATAAAGGGCTAAAATTAACTCTTTCTTCTACATATATTTGAGTTGGTTTTATTTTTCCACAACGTGTGTATTTATTTGTTAATATTTGTAATTACACATTTATTTTTTTCAAACATTTTCTAAAATTAAAATTAGAAACAAAAATTTAATTCTGATGGTACATTAATTACTCAGGTGATTGACAATTAAAATATGAATTTTCAGTTTTTCACAAGTGTAAAGCATTTCAACTTGCATTTCAATAGGGTGTATTTTCAACACTTAAAAATTAGGAGTCCCTGTGTTTACACCTACCTGTGTCAAAATCCTCAAGTTTTTAAAGCATTTAGTTCCAACAGCTCAGATCTATTTCACTAGCAAAGAAGTCAACTCATTAAATATCTGACCTTTGTAGATTTCTTTGTTTATCCAATTTAATAAAAAGGCCCAACCAGGTATCTGTTTCTCTTCTTTTTCCTTATTCTTGTATGCATTTCCCTCCCTCTGCTGTTATTTAAACTATTCCCTCTAGTAGCCCCTCATCACCAGCTGCTGACTTTCAATCTGCTGCTGGGGCTTCCATTTCTCTGGTGCAATTCCACACAGCTGTTTGCACCTTCTGGCCTCTTTTCTGGCCACTAGTTCTTACAGCCTCATTATTTAAGAAAGCTTCCTAAACTTACCATTATTCACTCAGCCTCTTGCTCATTCAGTTTTTAAACACAATCAAACAGAAACAGGAAAACAATATTATGATTTTAAGTAGTAAATAAAACATATATGCCTCTAAGTGAAAATGCTACAAAAATATGATTATTATTTACTGACTGTATTATTACTACATATGAGTACTTATACTAAAATTATTCTATATAATATATTTTACATATAGTCATCTCTCTATATACACGTATATGGAGATATAGCTTACCTAAGTCAAATGGAAGAGTTTTTCATTAGATCACCTTCATTATGACCATAACAAGGGACATTTTTATAATTGATAACCTAAAGTTCACAAAAATTAACAGAATTGCCAGTTTAGTTACTAACTTGTAACTAGATCCCAGATCAAACTTTTATTATCCAGCTTTATGTTAATATTGAAAACTATTTTTATAAAATATTTCTTTCTCTCTCTCACTTTTTTTTTTTTTTTTTCCTGGAGATGGAGTCTCACTCTGTCTCCCAGGCTGGAATGCAGTGACACAATCTTGGCTCACTGCAACCTCCGCTCCCTGGGTTCAAGTGATTCTCCTGCCTCAGCCTCCCAAGAATCTGGGATTACAGGCACCTGCCACCACACCCGGCTAATATTTATATTTTTAGTAGAGACAGGTTTTCACCATCTTGCCCTGGCTGGTCTTGAACTCCTGACCTCTTGATCCCCTCACCCTGGCCTCCAAAAGTGCTGGAGCCACCACGCCTGACATGTTTTTCTTTTTTATTTCTGTCACCGTTGCTGTTTTCTTTGTGTAGACCTTTGTATTACAGTACTATTTCTCTTCTTTTTCTTTCATTTTATTTCATTCTGTAGCCCACTTTTGTGAGGTTTTATCTCTAAAACTCCATAATTTCTCATTTTCATTAAATTCTACATTTACTTTTAATGCTGAAAATATTTTTATATTACTAACTTCTAACATTTCTTTAATCTGCATAGATTTTATTTTCTGTTGTGGTTTATATTTTATTTGACAACTAAAAATATGGTAGCTAAATCTCATGAAAAATGTAGTGGGCATATTTTCTAGACATAAATTAACCATAATTCAAATAATTTATTCTAAGGAATAAAATCTTCAGCTGAAATTTAGCATAAATCTAGTCTTTATCTAAACTGATTGAGGAATAAAAGGAGATCCAAGAGAAATCCAGGAGAGGAAGACTTCACTGCTGAATTTTACCAAACATTTTAGAAAGAATTAGTATCAGTTATTTGGACACTCTTCCAAAAACTTGAATAGGAGTGTATACTCGCAAACTAATTTTATGAAGCCAGTATTAACCTAATATTAAAGGCAGACAAGATAAATGAATTCAGTAAAATGGCAGGATACAAAATCAACATATGAAAATTAGTAGTGTTTCTCTACTAATAAAATATCCAAAAAGGAAAATAACAATTTTATTTACCAATAACAACAAAAAAATACTTAGATGTAAATCCAAAGTAAAAGACCTGTAAACTGTAAACTAAAAAACATTGATGAAATATATTGAAAAAAAATAGTAATGCATAGAAAGCTGTGCTTTCTATGTTTAAGGATTGAAATAATTAATATTGTTAAAATGCTCATACTATTAAAAGTAATCTATAGATTCAATGCATCCCTGTCAAAATTCCATGACATTTTTCACAGAAATAGAAAATTCTTATATTCATGTGGAACCACAAAAGAACCCAAATGGCCAATACAATTTTGAGTAAAAAGAATAAAGCTAGAGGCATCACACTCTTTGATTTCAAAATATGTTGTAAAATGATTATAATAAAAACACAAGGCAATGGCATAGAAACAGATATGTTGATATGATAAGGCTTTGTGTCCCCACCCAATTCAGTGGTAGAAAGAAAACTCCTTCAACAACTTATGATTGGAGAACTAAATATCAAGATGCTAAATAATGAAGGTAGACCCCTAACTTATATCCTACATAAATATTTACCAAACATAAATCAAGGATATAAAGGTAATAAATAAAACTATAAAACTTTTCGAAGAAAACTTAAGAATTAATCTTCATAATTATAAATTAAGCCATAAATTTTTACACATAACACTGGCAGTGTAAGTAACAAAAAATTTGAGTTATTTGGACTTTATAAAACAAAAATATTTTGAGTTTCTAATAATAGAATTAAAGTAAAAATTCAGCTTTTGAAATGGAATACAGTACTTGCAAATTATATATCTAATAAAGGTCTCCTGTCCATAATATGAAGAACTTGTAAACCTCAATAACAAGAAGACAACCAAATTTACAAACAAGTATATTAGCTGAATAGATATGTTTTCAGAGAAGATATAAAAATTGCCAATAAGCACATAAAAATATCCAACATCATTGTCATTAAGGAATTCCAAATAAAAACCATAATGGCATACTACTCCATCTCCACTAGAATTGTTAAAATATAAAAGAAAATATTAAGTGTTCATATGGGTGTAGAGAAGTTGGAACTCATACATTTCTCTTGGGATTATAAGATGAAGCCACTTTGTAAAACAGTTTGGCAGTTCCTCAAATATTAACCATAAAGTTACATTTGCCCCATGTATTAGTCTGTTCTCACATTGCTAATAAAGATATACCTGAGATTGGATAATTTATAAAGGAAGAAGTTTAATGGACTCACATTTCCACAGGGTTGGGGAAGCCTCACAATTATGGTGGAGGGTGAAAGGGAAGCAAGACACGTCTTACATGGTGGCAGACGAGAGAATGAGAGCCAAGTGAAATGGGAAACCTCTTATGAAACCATCAGATCTCGTGAGACTTATTCACTACCTTGAGAACAGTATGGGGGAAACTGCCCCATGATTCAATTATCCTCTCACACTGGGTCCCTCCCACAACACGTGGGAATTATGGAAACTACAATTTGAGATGAGATTTGTGTGGGGACACAGACAAACCATATCATTCAGCTCCTGGCACCTCCTAAATCTCGTGTCCTCACACTGCAAAACCAATCATGTCTTCCCAACAGTCCTTCAAAGTCTTAACTAATTTTAGCATTAACTCAAAAGTCCACAGTCCAAAGTCTTATCTGAGACAAGGCAAGTCCCATTCACCTGTGAGCCTGTAAAATCAAAAGCAAATTACTCACTTCCTAGATATAATCAGGGTATAGGCACTGGGTAAATACAGCTGTTCCAAATGGGAGAATTTGGCCAAAACTAAGGGGCTAAAGGCCCCATGCAAGTCCAAAATGCAGCCAGGCAGTCAAATCTTAAAGCTCCAAGTTGATCTTCTTTAACTCCATGTCTCAAATCCAGGGGACACTGATATAAGAGGTGGGTGCCTATGTCCTTAGTAGCTCCGTCCCTGTGGCTTTGCAGGATACAGCCTCTCTCCCAGCTACATTCATTGGCTAGTGTTGAGTGTCTGCAGTTGTTCTTTTCTATCACATCATCAGGCTGCAAATTTTCTAAATTGTTATTCTCTGTTTTCCTTTTAAAATTGAATACTTTTAGCACCCAAATCACGTCTTTAATGCTTTGCTGCTTAGAAATTTCTTCAGCCAGATACCCTAAACCATCTTCTTCAAGTTCAAAGTTCCACAATCCTTAAAGGCAAGGGTAAAATGCTGCCAGTCTTTTTGCAAAAACATAGCAAGAGTCACCTTTTCTCCAGTTCCCAACAAATTCTTTATCTACATATGAAACCACCTTAGCCTGGATTTCATTGTCCATGTCACTATCAGTATTTTGGTCAAAGCCATTCAACTGGTATCTAGGAAGTTCCAAACTTTTCCACATTTTCTTCTCTTTTTCTGAGGCCTCCAAATTTTTCAACCTCTGCCTCTTACCCAGTTTCAAAGCCACTTCCATGCTTTTGGGTAGCTTAATAGCCGCATTCCACTCTACCAGTAACAATTTACTGTACTAGTCTATTCTCATGGTACTAATAAAGACATGTCTGAGACTAGGTAATTTATAAAAGAGGTTTAATATACTTACAGTTTCATGTGACTAGAGGAGCCTCACAATCATGGCAGACAGCAAAGGGGAAGCAGGACACATCATACATGGCAGCAGGCAAGAGAGAATTAGAGCCAAGTGAAAGGGGAATCCCCTTCTAAAACAATCAGTTCTTGTGAGACTTATCACTATCACGAGTACAGTATGGGGGAGACTGTCCCCATGATTCTGTTATCTCCCACTGGGCCCTCCTATAACATGTGGGAATTATGGGAGCTACAATTCAAGATAAGATTTGGGTGAGGACACAGTCAAACCATATTCTCCAGAATTCCACTCCTAAATATGGACCTAAGAAATAAAAATATACATTTAGGCAAAATTTTTATGCAATATAAGCTTATAGCAGTATTATTCACAGTAGCCATAATGTGGAAAAAGACCAAATTTCCATCAGTGAGTAAAGGAACTTTAAAAAAAAAAAGTGCATATCATTATAATGGAAAATATTTTGGTGATAAAAGGGATGAAGTACTGATATATGCCACAACTTGCCTTAATTTTGAAACCATTATGATAAATAAGAGAAGCCAGTCACAAAAGGCCACATGTTTATGATTGGTTTTATATGAAATCTCTAAAATAGGCCAATTCATGTGGACATCAAGTAACATAGTGGTTGCCAGCTTTGGGACACTGGTAAGGAGCATGATTGCTGATGCATAAGAGTTTCTCTTGAGAATAAAAATATTTTAACATTAGATTGTGGTAAGAATCAACATATCTTTATATATACTAAAAATTAAAATTATGTGTTTTCAAAGGTTGAATTTTATTGAATAAGCCTTTTAAATTTCTTAATAAGCCTTTTAAAAAATTAGGGTAAAATTTATGTAATGTTAATCTTTTAAAGTGTACGATCCAGTGACACTTAACACATTCAAAATGTTTTGGAACCATCACAGCATCCAGTTCCCCCAAATTTCTGTGATCCTAAAACGGAGCCATATGCCCATTAAGCAATCATTCTCCATTCCCCTAGACCCTGGTAGCCACTAGCCTGTTTTCTGTTTCTATGGTTTTATTTATTCTGAAAATTTTGCATAAACGGAATCATACAAAATGTGACCTTTTGTGTTGACTTCTTTCACTTAGCATAGTGTTTTCATGATATATTGCATCATGTACTTTATTGTATGTACCTCATGAGCTGTTAATTGTTCCTTTAATAGCTAATTAGTATTCTCTTATGTAAGCTGTTTTTAAAATTGCTTTTAAAAAATCAGTTGGAGACCAATGGACACCACTAATGCATGCCAGCTCCTGTGATTGAAGTCAACTTCTTTTAATAAATCTGTTTAATATGAAAAGAGAAACATGAAAGATGTTTTAAAAATCCACTAGAAATGGGTTAGCTGAGACAAACTTTGTGAAATGATTTTTAAAAAGGTAAATGATTTAAAAATTAGCATATCAAAGACATCAATATGCCACCATACATTGAATATATCATACATGTACACTGAACAGCTTCAGAAATATGAGTTACCTGTGTCTTCCCACTCCCCTCAGAAAGCACCTTTGCATAACACAGTGTGGAATGCTGTCATATGAGAAAGAAATTTATTTCTTACAGATTTTCTATAATCTCTTATATTAGAGTAACAACATTCCACAATGTGTACATTCTTTTACTACCATTAATCCTAGAGTAACAATATTTCATGATGTGTACATTCCTTTTGCTACAATTAGTCTTTTGATAGACAGTCTTCTCAGCTGTGCAGGACAGAGCTCACTGTCCCTTTCTTATGTTTGAGGAATCTAAGTTTCAAAATCTTACTAGTTCTACACCCATGAAGGGTAGAACCAAGCTTTTTGAGTCTGAGTCTTCTGAAGCCAACCTTTAGCTTTCTTTTACCCTTTTCCATGAATCACATTTTTCCATGAATATAATTAAACTACAGTATCAAGGAACCATGTTTGTTAATATGCACCATCAAAGAGCCTTCATGAGAATATGTAACATTAATTGATACAGGTTTTGATGGGTAATCTAAAATATCTTTGCTCAAATACTGGTTTATAGAAATCCGTGCTATTGCTTTTATGATCTTTTCTAATGTGGGAACAGTCTTGCATGGTGATGCTAGTTCTTTCCCTGTTACCTGTTATCAGGTTCTTGATGTCGTATGTCCTTTTTATAGCACTGGCCTCGATTTAATGTTCAATGTAAATTTTAATCTTTTAAATGTCTGTAAAATATAGTCTTTGTATAAAAGTGACACCAGTAAAAGACTTAAGATAATTTTTTAATGGCAAAGGAAAATAATAAATGTGTGTTTATTTTAAAACTTAAAGCGTTGAAAAAAATGTGATTATAAGGCACATTATAAATAGACCAATATGGCACCTTATAAATAGACTAAAAGTCAGAAAGAACATGTAAAATAAACTTTTAAGAAGATGTATTGGCTAAAATCTTGTATTTTATAAGAAAATGGATCAAATCATCACTCAGTTCTGTACTTATAAGGGGATATTTTTATCCCCATGAAATTGGAGATTTAGTAAAACCAATACATTTAGGATTAAAATATGCATGACAATATTAAAATCACAGCAAATATTTCAGAAAAATATTTTGAGTCATTATGTGCTTCAATCAAAATTTAAGCTAGACAACAAGCTTGGAAGAAATAAGATTGCATGAAAATTCTTGGCATATTTTAAAGGAAATGTTTTTTATTAAGGAATAGCTACAGGGACTCTTAAATGTTAACGTCTGAAGTAAGTTAAAGTATCTTTTTCACCAGAGAGAGAAAAGTTTGACTGCAATAGTCAACTATTCATGACATTTATTATGAGAAAGAATGACTGAAGAAACCAACAATTCTAAAGCTCATATTATTGTTTAGGTAGATTATTCTCAAGATTAACTGGCTTATACTGGAAATCTTGAAAAACTAACTGATCTGGTTATACAGGGATGTATAGTAAAAAGTGGAAAAACCACCTCGACTTTATATTTCTTAAGAACTGTTATCTAAAAAAAATTTAAAAGACCTTTCTGAGATTTTTGTTTTAGTAGAAGGGCTTTTTATAGCAAAGTTTAAAAGTATAACTTGGGGTCAGAAAAAACACCTTTTGGTGTTGTAGGTGCTTCAATTTATTTTTAGATGTAAAAAAATTAGCTGTTTCACCTGAATACCTATGGGTGTAAGAACCATAACACCTTTTTCAGGCATCTAGTGGCTTCTCCAGCATCCCAAAGCTATTTGTTCCTCCCTACTCCTGGCAAGGCTGACTCCAACACACACATGCTCTTGATCTGAAACATAGCATAATCTGCAGTGGTTAGATATAATAGTCACTCAAAACATAGTTGATAAATGAATCTATGCATTAACTAACATTGGATTTAATTTCCAACAGTGTAAACTTTAATACATAGTACTGATCTAAAGTTCATTCAGGAACAAAATATTTATTGCTAGATGATGATCTGAAATAGATGTAGCTCATTCATTCTTCTAGATAAACTAATGATTATTATCCAGTTATAATGCTCAATTCTACAGCCACATATCAAAGTGTCATCCTTTTGATCTTCCCATATAAAAGTGATTTTTAAATCGTTAGAAATAGCTTATTATATCTGGTAAAGGGTTTTCTATTAATGAATTAAATCTTAGTTATGTTTATACTACAGTGTAAAATTTTGGGAAACAATTCAATATTATTGAGACTTTTTATATCTACTAAATCCAGTAACTGATCATATTTTCTCTTACATGTTGGCTGTTAGAAAGCCTTTAAAAACTATTTGATTTAAAATATATAAGATATGTTTTGGTACAAATTTTAAAACATTGGAATATTTTAAAAGTAAGGAAAATGGAGCTAAAATTGTTTCTGTAGCCAGTATTACCTTCTTGCAAATATATAGAATTTCACAGAATATGTTTTGTAATTTAATTTTATTCTTACCTTCATCAGTTTTTCATGTAATATTTATATTCATTATATATTAACTTTTTAAAGAATATTGTCTACATTTTTGTACTCAGAAAATAATTCCTTTTAGATGACAAGTAGAATTTAAATGAATAAATGAAATCCTTTATTGAAAAACTAAGGCTTTGATTTTAAAGTGTATTGTTATGAATAATAACAAACTTTTTCTTCTCTGGAAATTTTTAATGTAAACATAAAATATTTGAAGAAATTATAAAAAATAACAAATTAATCTGTATACATTTTAAAATCTGACTTCAAATTGATACACAAGGCTGAGACATACATGTGTCATTTGATAACTGAATTAAATGTCTAAAATAAATCAAAAAGCATTTTCATTATTTCAACTATAAAAACATAAATTCAGTAAGTACTTTAAATCTTGGAAAAATAACTTGAAAAATACAATAAGTATTATAATAGGTGAGGATTAATGTGGCTTAACTCAAAGAAAATGTGGGACATAAATGAAGACAGATTCTCATCAGCACATATGTTCTTTAATGTGGATGTGATTACACAGAGATGTGTAAAGTCATACTGACACCAGCATGGTCTTGAAATGTTTAAATACCCTTCAAGACAACTTTCTTTCTTTCTTTCTTAAAAAAAAAAAAAAGAGAGAAAGAAAGGAAGGAAGGAAAGAAAGAAAGAAGGAGAAAGAATGAAAGAAAGAAAGGAAAGAAAAAAAAAGAAATGAAAAGAGAGAAAGAAAAGAAAGAAAAAGAGAGAAAAAGAAGGAAAGAGAATGGAAGTCTTGCTCTATTGCCTAAGCTGGAATGCAGTGATGTAATCATAGCTCAGTGCAGCCTCAAACTCCTCACCTCAAGCCACCCTTCCACCTCAGGCTACCCTACCAAGTATCTGAGACCACAGGCATGCACCTCTGTGCCAGGCTAATCTAAAATAAAAATTTCATTTTCTTTTTTTTTTTTTTTTTGAAAACTGTTTTCTAAAGTGACTACCATGTTTGTGTTTCCACCAGAAACATGTGAGTTTTGCTCCAGCTGTCCCACGTATTCCCCAGTGTGTTGTCTTATCAGTTGTTATATTTTAGCATTTCTAAAAGGTGTACAGTAGTGATTTAATTTGATTTTATTTTGCACTTTCCTAATGATCTATGATGCTGAGTATCGTTTCTTTTTTTTGTGATTAATTTAATATAAATTAAACATTTAATTTTTCAGTTGCACTAATCACGTTTCAGAGGCTCAAAGGCCACGTGTGGTTAGTGGATATCTTACTGGATGGCACAGATCATCAAACATTTCCTTTATTGCAGAAACTTCTGCTAGACAATAGGGTGCCTCAGCTAAAGTCATGAGTTCTTTCCCATCAGAATTCATGGCCAATCTTCAGTAGGAATAGAGGAATTTTCTAAGACTATAACATTTCATCCTAAAGCATTCAAAGTCCAATTTTCTCATTCCATGTTACAGTTACAAATTTCTCTAGTTTTGATTTTAAAATTACCTGACCATATTTGCTATCTCCCCAACTAAGCTGGAAGCCTTTTAAGAATGGGGCCACTTTTTATCCAATTTGCCAGTCTATGTCTTTTGATTGGGGCATTTAGTCCATTTACATTTAGGGTTAATATGGATATGTGTGAATTTGATACTGCCATTTAAAGCTAGCTGGCTGTTTTGCCTATTAGTTGATGCAGGTTCTTCATTACGTTAATGCTCTTTATCTTTTGTTATGTTTTTAGAGTGGCTTGTACTGGTTGTTCCTTTCTATGTGTAGTGCTTTTTTCAGGAGCTCTAGTAAAGCAGGCCTGGTGGTAATGAAATCTCTAAGTACTTGCTTGTTCACAAAGGATTTTATTTTTCCTTCACTTATGAAGCTTATTTTGGCTGGATATGAAATTCTGGGTTGAAAGTTCTTTTCTTTAAGGATGTTGAATATTGGCCCCCACTCTCTTCTGGCTTATAGGGTTTCTGCTGAGAGATCTACTGTGTCTGATAGGCTTCCCTTTGTGGGTAACCTGACCTTTCTCTCTGGCTGCCCTTAGCATTTTCTCCTTCATTTCAACCCTGGTGAATCTGACGATTATGTGCCTTGGGGTTGCTCTTCTTGAGGAATATCTTTGTGGTGTTCTCTGTATTTCCTGGACTTGAATATTGGCCTGTGTTGCTAGGTTGGGGAAGTTTTCCTGGATAATAACCTAAAGAATATTTTCCAGCTTGGATTCATTCTCTTTGTCACGTCACATTCAGGTACACCTATCAAACGTAGATTAGGTCTTTTCACATGGTCCCACATTTCTTGGAGACTTTGTTCATTCCTTTTTACCCTTTTTTCTCTATTCATGCCTTCCTGTTTTATTTCATTGAGTTGATCTTCAACCTCTGATATCCTTTCTTCTGCTTGGTCAATTCGACTGTTAAAACTACTGCATGCTTCGTGAAGTTCTTGTGTTGTGTTTTTCAGCTCTATCAATTCATTTATATTCTTCTCTAAGTTGTCTATTCTCGTTAGCATTTCGTCAAATCCTTTTTTAAGGTTCTTAGTTTCTTTGCATTGGGTTAGAACATGCTCTTTTAGCTCACAGAAGTTTCTTATTAGCCACCTTCTGAAGCCTGATTCTGTCAATTCATCACATTCATTCTCCCATCAGGCCTTGTTCCCTTGTTGATGAGGTGTTGTGATCCCTTGGAGGAGGAGAAGTATTCTGGTTTCAGGTGTTTTTGGCCTTTTTGTGCTGGTTTCTTCCCATCTTTGTGGATTTATCCACCTGTCGTCTTTGTAGTTGCCAACTTTCAGATTGGGTCTCTGAGTGGACATTCTGTTTGTTGATGATGAAGTTATTTCTGTTTCTTAGTTTTCCTTCTAACAGTCTGGCCCCTCTGCTGTAGGACTGCTGAGGTCCACTCCAGGCCCTGCTTGCCTGGGGATCACCTGCTGCCACTGCAAAACAGTAAGGGTTGCTACCAGTTTCTTCTTCTGCTATCTTTGTCCCAGAAGGATACCCACCAAATGTCTGTCTGAGCTCTCCTTTATGAGGTGACTCGTTGGGTATACATGGGTCAGGGAGCTCCTTGAGGAGACAGTCTATCCTTTATAGGAGCTCAAGTGCTGAGCTGTAGGCTCTGTTGTTCATTCAGAGCTGCTGTGTGATTTCCCATGTGGTGACCCACTGCGCCGGCTGAAACAGGGGCATTGAGATTTGTGGCGCTTTTTTGCCCAGGAATCTCCTGGCCTGGCTTGCTGTTTCAGTCCCCTTTTTAATCAGCTAAATAGGCAACTCTGCCTTCCTGGAGCTCCATTTGCCAGCTAAAAGGGAACCCAGCCTGGTGTATTTTGCATTGAGAGCCGCTGCGCTGGGGAGCCGGCAAAACAGCCGCGAAGGCCAAAAGAGTCACGCTGGTGGCCCGTGGGGCTCCTCCGCCTGGGAATCTCCTGGTCTATGGGCAACAAAACTCCATCTGGAAATGCAGCGTCCACTCGCTCTCTGCACTTTCACTGGGAGCTGCAATCCTGAGCTGCTCCTAATCAGCCATCTTGGATCTTTCCCCTTCAAGACAACTTATACCGTCAACTTAACCACAAATCAATGAATACATCCTATGATAGGATGTCTAAAGACCATATATATGAGTGTATATATATATATATATATGAGTATGTGTGTATGTATGTATATATATATAGCCAGAATACTTCTATAGTAACTCCAAGTACACAGTGATGATCAGCAAGTGGTAAAATGCTAAATACAGACTTGGAGCTTAGCTGAACAGTTGGATGGACAAGTCATGAACAAGTAAATTCATAATTGTACAAAATAAGAAACACAGTTTCTAAACTGTTGAACATTTATTATTCACACTTACTGTTTGGAATCAGGCATAGCTACATTAGTTTTGAACCAAACAATGTTAAAAGAGTCACGTGCTTATGCAATCACTTACAGAAATAACAAGAGTTAACTATATTTTGGGTACCCTTGGCATACTTCTTTAATATTTTGACTAGTATCTTAATATATCACTAGTTCATATATTTTGCAAGTCTAAATATTTATATTAACAATAGGCAATAAAAAGGTTTAATTATAAATTCTTATAAACTTTTAGAATAAACTTTTAAAGTTAAGCAAAATAACATTTTTGAAATAAATATTTTAGTGATTTTCTAAAGGGTGAATAATTAATTGGTTGTTAAAAGCACTTATGTATTAGAAAATTATAAATTCTTCCTTTATGCAATCTCCAGTAATATTTAACTATTTTTAAAGTAACTTAATACTGTAAATATGATGAATTCTCAATTTTTGATTTCTGTGTTTATTCCCTCTGCAATAGGCTTCATTGAGAGTATCAGTTTTTAAAGTTTGCAATAATCACAGTTTGCCTTACCAATAGTCCTCTGAGCAGTCACCTCATGCCAGGATGATTTAGTGATATCCTTTTAGGGAGATCAAGCCACAGAAGAAGGCCAGAGTCTGGCAAAAGTCCTTTATGAACAAGTTGATTCATTCTTGTCTCTGCAACTTTACTCTTTCTGTTCTTTATAAGAGTTATCCTGGGACCTTCCCAAACTCTCCAATTTTTTAAATATTTTTTCAGTGAGAGCTTTTCTTTATTGATGTGATTTGACTTTAATGTATATGCTTCTGATTTTCAAATTCATAGGATTTTAGCCCTTAGCTCAACATTCATATAATTGGACTGCTAATATTTCTGTAAACATCACTTCTAAATAACTTCATATTTTTGTCATACAGATAAAATTGATCAGTCTTTTTAAAAAGGTTGTAGATACTTTCCTATCATAAATACTGTGGTCCTTATTATATACTTACACTAATTTTTACTTGTATTTTGGATTATTTATGACATATTTCTAAAATTAAAGTAATAAATCAAAATGTGGGAATATTTTAATATTTCTTGATACTTGCCTACAAATGATCAGAAATGTATTATCTCATGTTACATGAGAATGCCACCATTGCTACATTATAAATTTTAAGGCTTTGATAATTTAAATATTGAAAATTACCCTATCCCTATATTAGGGAGTCACTCCTGGCTCTGGCTGTCCTGGCCAAGCATGCTGCCTCTTTTTCTTCTCCATCCTTATATTTGGGTTTCCTGTCACTTTGCTGTTTAACTCCAGTGTTTTCTCTTGGATAATGTATTTGAGGTATGGTTTTCTCATGTACTATTTTGATTTTTATAACTTGGTGAGATGCTTCTAGTCAGCCATTGAACCAGTCATACGTCATTCTAAAAATTGGTATTTCGTTTATTCTAATTGAACATTCTGTAATTGGTTATTTAAAACATAATTCCACTTTTCAGTGCTCTCCTAAGTATGTCCCAACCTGCTTTTAAGTTAATTCTTTAAAATGCTTTTTCCTAAACTGTGCTTCTGACAAACTGGGTAATTCACTATTCCTTATTAACCTTCCTAGCATGATTAAAGACCATCAAGTACTTCATGTTACCTGCTTCTGTGTTTTGTACATTTGATTTCCTATTATACAAATGTTTTTCCTTCCATATCTGTCAATCATAATTGTCTCTACATTTCAATATCCATCATAAATGCTTCTTTTTCATAAAGTCATTCCACATCTTTCTCACCAGACACAATTTATTTTCTCTTTAGAGCTTCGTATCATTTTATGTACTCATTTAGGGATGTTTGCCTTGTCATTCCCCTAATAATTATATCCTTTGTAATTTCCACAGTACCAGAAGAGTGTTTATTTTTATTTGGGAACAGAAAGTATCAATATTTGAGGGCTATTTCAATAGAACTGCTGTGCTCAAAATAAAATGAAATACATTTCTTTATATCCCTTCCAGTTAGATTTCTAATAATATTTACATATTTGCTTTTTAATCTCAAAATAAATATCCAGTTCTATGTGCATATTGTCTTCTACAAGTTATTGCATTATCCTAAGCAAGGTTATTAGAGTTGTGTTTTAAAATAGCTACTCCTGGTAACTTACAAGAGGAAAAATTGGACACATGAGAAATAAACCCATTTCCAAGGATTCTTTAATATAATAAAAGCTATAAAAAGGCCATTTATTCTTTGTTATCTTATCTCTGAAATCATTTAGACCTTATAAAGAGATTCCATTAATTAATTTGCCTGGCTTAAAATTTGTATAACTTTCTGATGTTTTTCTTAGGTTTCCATCTAATGGCCTGAGAAGAAAATTGGCCATCAAAGAGTTTTATTTTATTCCTCAATAGACAGCATTTTAAGGGAAAAAAAGGGTTGATCTTCAAATATTTTATAAAATTCTTTGGAGAGAAATACAATGGGGATCATTAATTAAGCTTTCATTTATTCAACGAGTATTTTTGCTAAATGCCTAAAATTATCTAGGCTGTGTGATATGAGCTGAAGTTACAGAGAGCAGTCAGAGTTTCTTTTCTCAAGAGGTTACAGTCTACTGGCAGAGACTGAAAACAAAGAATGCCATGGCAAAAATTATGTGAAGAAAGATCCCAGAGGAGGCCTGTTAATTAGGCTGAATGGAGGCAGGGTTGAGGTCAGAAAAGGCTTCCTTGGTAGATAGATAACACTTAAACTCAATTGTATATGGCAAGGAGAGATTCACCGCTGACAATATGACCTTATTCAGCCAATTATAGTTCTTTGAAACATTTTAGTCCTTCTAGAATGGCTGAATTTAGCTGAAGGTCTTTGTACCAGAGAGTGGGAAATCTTTAGCAAGATTCACAAACGTGTTTGCTTTCATCAAACTTTGTGTTTGGCCTTTAACCTTTGAAAAAGTCACTATCAAAATGATTAAACTTTCTCTAACTACTATTTTTAATTATTTTTAAAGGCCTTTTGTTCATTAATAGAATTCTTTTCCTTTGTTTTTATTGCATTTTAGGTTTTCGGGTACATGTGAAGAACATGCAAGATTGTTGCATAGGTACACACATGGCAGTGTGATTTGCTGCCTTCCTCCCCATCCCCTATATCTGGCTGGCATCTCTCCCCATGCTGTCTCTCCCCAACTCCCTACCCCCTGCTTTCCCTACCCCCCTCATTTCCCCCTGAAAGACCCAAGTGTGTGATGCTCCCCTCCCTGTGTCCATGTGTTCTCATTGCTCAACACCCACCCATGAGTGAGAACATGTGGTGTTTGATTTTCTGTTCTTATGTCAGTTTGCTGAGAATGATGGTTTCCAGGTTCATCCATGTCCCTACAAAGGACATGAACTCAACGTTTTTTATGGCTGCATAGTATTCCATGGTATATATGTGCCACATTTTCCCTGTCCAGTCTATCATCGAAAGGCATTTGAGTTGGTTCCAGGTCTTTGCTATTGTAAACAGTGCTGCAGTAGACATTCGTGTGCATGTGTCCTTATAATAGAATGATTTATAATCGTTTGAATATATACCAAGTAATGGGATTGCTGGGTCAAATGGAATTTCTATTTCTAGGTCCTTGAGGAAGTGCCACACTGTCTTCCACAATGGTTGAACTAGTTTACACTCCCACCAACAGTGTAAAAGTGTTCCTATTTCTCCACATCCTCTACATCTGTTGTCTCCAAATTTTTTAATGATCGCCATTCTAACTGGTGTTAGATGGTATCTCAATGTAGTTTTGATTTGCATTTCTCTAATGACCAGTGATGATCAGCGTTTTTTCATGTTTGTTGGCCTCATGTATGTCTTCTTTTGTAAAGTGTCTGTTCATATCTTTCCCCAACTTTTGAATGGGCTTGTTTGTTTTTTTCTTGTAAATCTGTTTTAGCTCCTTGTAGATTCTGGATATTAGCCCTTTATCACATGGGTAGACTGCAAAAATTTTTTCCCATTCTGTTGGTTGCTGATTCACTCTAATGACTGTTTCTTTTGCTGTTCAGAAGCTGTGGAGTTTGATTAGGTCCCATTTGTCTATTTTGGCTTTTGATGCCAATGCTTTTGGTGTTTTAGTCATGAAGTCCTTGCCTATGCCTATGTCCTGATAAGTTTTGCCTAGGTTTTTATGGTGTTAGATCTTATGTTTAAGTCTTTAATCCATCTGGAGCTAATTTTAGTGGAAGGTGTCAGGAAGGGGTCCAGTTTCTGCTTTCTGCACATGGCTAGCCAGTTTTCCCAACACCATTTATTAAACAGGGAATCCTTTCCCCATTGCTTGTTTTTGTTAGGCTTGTCAAAGGTCGGATTGTTGTAGATGTGTGGTGTTGCCTCCGAGGCCTCTGTTCTGTTCCATTGGTCTATATCTCTGTTTTGGTACCAGTACCATGCTGTTTTGATTACTGTACCCTTGTAGTATAGTTTGAAGTCCGGTAGTGTGATGCCTCCCACTTTGTTCTTTTTGCTTAGAATTGACTTGGCTATGCAGTCTCTCTTTTGGCTCCTTATGAAGTTTAAGGTGGTTTTTTCCAGTTCTGCGAAGAAGGTCGTTGGTAGCTTGATGGGGATAATGTTGAATCTGTAAATTACTTTGGGCAGTATGGCCATTTTCACAATATTAATTCTTCCTAGCCATGAGCATGGATTTTTTATCCATCTGTTTGTGTCCTCTCTTATTTTGTTGTGCAGTGGTTTGCAGTTCTCCTTGAAGAGGTCCTTTATGTTCCTTGTTAGTTGTATTCCTAGGTTTTTTATTATCTTTGCAGCAATTGTGAATGGCAGTTCGTTCTTGATTCGGCTCTCTTTAAGTCTGTTATTGGTATATAGGAATGCTTGTGATTTCTGCACATTGACTTTGTATCCTGAGACTTTGCTGAAGTTGCTTATCACTTTCAGGAAATTTTGGTATATAGGAATGCTTGTGATTTCTGCACATTGATTTTGTATCCTGAGACTTTGCTGAAGTTGCTTATCACTTTCAGGAGATTTTGGGCTGAGACTATGGGGCCGTCTAAATATACAATCATGTCATCTGCAAATAGAGACAATTTGACTTCCTCCTTTCCTAATTGAATACCTTTATGTCTTTTTCTTGCCTGATTGCTCTGGCTAGAACTTCCAATACTATATTTAATAGTAGTCGTGAGAGAGGGCATCCTTGTCTAGTGCCAGATTTCAAAGGGAATGCTTGTCATTAAGATCTGAAAACATTAACCTGTATTTTACAGAGACTATCTAGTGAAAGATAAACTTACAGTTCTAATCAAGCAGTTATTTTCCTCAGTAATTAACAATGACTGTTTTTTTTATGTCTGTTTGAAAGATTTATTTTTTAAGTCTCAGGAAACTTAAAATCATGGCAGAAGGCAAGATGGGAGCCAGCACTTCATATGGCTAGGAGCTGAAGGAAGAGAGAGTGGGGGAGGTGCCACATAAGTCATTCTCTTATGAGCAACTAACTGATACTACCAAATATCTTTCTAGGCTTGTTTTTTTATTATAATGTTTGTGTCATAAAAATGTATTCATAGGCACACATATAATTAAATTTTTAAATGAATATATATTTACTTTGTAATATGTTTTTTAACTGATAATGAAACATGCTAAGTAACACATATAGTGTTACTTTATCATAATTGAAGCAATATCCCTAAGCAGTATATATCAAGATTGAAACAGTGAGGGAAGGGGAAGAGAGAGAGAATGCTGTGTCGAATTACAAAGACTGGTATAGTCATGTGGAACTGCCACTGGCTGTCTTCAAATACTGGCTCTACTACTAGTGGCTCACCAAGTTTGGGAAGAATATTTAATTTTTCACTGCTTTCAGTTTCCTCAGTTGTAAATTTGAAGCAACCACAGTGCCTGACTGATATTATATTATGTTTAGATAATATAATATGGGTTATATTATGTTTAGAATAGTGCCTGTCATATAGTAAAATCTTCAAAACAAATAAAAAGTCAAACAATATTTCCTGTCATCTTGTGAACACTAATTTTTTTCTCTAGTTTTTTTCTCCATTATATTTGAATAATCTTTAATTTAATTGATATATCATAGCATCAGAATATTTCACCCCAAGAGTGTATCTAGTATTCAGTATTTTTTTCTGGCAATATCCCTTTATTTTTTAAGGCCAAATTTGTGTACAATGATGTGCATATGTATACCTTAAATGTATCCTTTGATGAGTTTTGACAAATAATGTAACCCAGATCCTTAGCAAGATATAGAAGTTTAACATCACCCCAAAAGTTCTGTTTATACTTCTTCCCAGTTTCTGGTCTATCCCATAGGGGCAATGGCTCTGTTTTATTTCTTTTTTGAAGTCTTGCTATGAATTTGTTTCACATGAATCATTTAAAACTTTATAATAAAATCAGACAGCACATACCTTTTTGTGAAAGCTTTCTTCCAATCAACATAATGTTTCTGAGATTTATCTATGTTTTATGAATCAATAGTTAATTCCTTTTTATCGCTGAGTAGTATTCCATTGCATGGACATACCAGGGCTTGTTTACACATTTTCTTCCAGATGGATACCTGAGCTTTTTATAGCATTTGGCTATTATGATAAAGCTTCTAGTAGCATCCTTGTACAAATCTTTTTTAGACATCTGCTTTCATTCCTCCTGAGCAAATACCTAAGAGCCAAATTATTGGGTCATATGTTAGACGTATGTTTCATTTAATAAAAAACTGCCAGATATTTTTACAGAGTAATTGTACAGTTTATATTCCCATCAGCAATGTGTGAGAATTCTGGATGTTTCACATCCATGCCAATATTTGCTTTTTCAGTTTTTAAACTTTTGGTTATTACAGTCTCCCTCTCTTGTTTCCAAATAAATGCACTTACCCAACAATTCTGATTTGCATAAGTATGGGTGACTCTTATTTTTTCTTGTGCCTTTTCAGCAAATTTAATTTTGTAAAAGCAGTTTTCGCAATAAATTCAGCATTTTACAAAATTAAAAAATAAATTTAGCTAAAAAAAGTTATGTAAATACTTGTCAATGTTGTGCAAATGATTACAGTACTTGTAGCTTGTGATACAATTTCAGAGACTTCTTTACATTAAAATGCAAAATATACTGTATTGCAAACAAACTGGAGTAAAGATAATGATTTTAGAGAAATGTGTTGGATGATGAATGAAATAATCTGAATGATGATGAAGAAACTAAAAAAGAAGATTCATGTGAGATATTTGAATATTTATGCATTTTATATTAAACAATTTTTCCAAAGTAATATATAATTTGAAGTTTTAAACATTATTGTTAACTAATTTAATTATTATCGTTAGATACATTCTTTTTCATCTACATCTTTAAATTGTCACTTATTTAAATTGGCCAAATTTTTAAGATAATCCTTGCATTGGCAAAATTTGGTTATGTATATTAGTTTTAGAATTTATTTAAACTTTTTAATGGTAACTACAACAACACAGAATTTCAGTGAATAATTGGCAAAATAAAAGCATTTAAAATACATTTAGATAACGTAGCATGACAATGTTTGATCTGGATGTTGATCCTAGGAGTATGTGATTTTTCCCATAATTATACAATGAATGCAACTCTGGAACCAAATATCAGTCCTCCTCCTGCCTCCTAGAGTAACGCTTGATCCATTTGTGATACAGGCATTGCTCAGAGATATTTCAGGTTTAGTTCCAGAGCACTGCAACAAAATGAATATTGTGGTAACGTGAGTCACACAAATTTTTTGATTTCCTAGTGTATATAAAAATTATGTTTGCATTATCATGTAGTCTATTAAGCACTAGATTGCATTATGTTTAAAAATATAGATACCTTAATTGTCAAAAAGTACTAATGCTCATATGAACTTTCAGTGAATCCTCATCTTTTTCTGGTGGAGGGTCTTGCCTCAATGTTGACGGCTGCTGGTTATTCAGGCTGGAGCCTGCTGAAGATTGGGATGGCTACAACAATTTCGCTTTCTCTCTCTCTCTCTCTTTTTAGAGATGAAGTCTTGTTGTTTTTGACAAGGCTAAACTTGAACTCCTGGGCTAAAGCAATCCTCCCTCCTTAGCCTCCCGAATAGCTGGAACTTCAGGCATGCAACACTATGCCCAGTTTGGCTGTGACAATTTCTTAAGAAGATGACAATGACGTTTGCTGCATCAATTGACTTTTTCTTTTACAGCAGATTTCTCCTTTACCCACAATACTTATTTCACAATTTGAGTCAGTTCTCACAAACCTTACTAACTGTTTTATCATATAAGTTTATGTTATATTCTAAATCTTTTTAAAATTTCAATATTCACACCTACTCACCAGAAGTAGATTTTAGCTAAAGAAACTACTTCCTTTGTTCATCCATAAGAAGCAGTTCCTTATATGTTTAAGTTTTACCATGAGATTGCAGCAATTTAGTCACATCTGTAAATAAGCTCCACTTTTAATTCTAGCTATCTTACTGTTTCCACCACACCTGCAGTTTACTCCTCCACCAAAATCTTGAACCCCTGAATGTCATCCATGAAGGTTGGAATCAAGTTTTTCCAAGCTTCTGTTAGTGTTGATATTTTGACCTCTTCTCATGAATAAGTGTTCTTAATGGCATCTAGAATAATGAATCTTTTCCATAAGGTTTTAAGTTTATTTTGCCCAGATCCATCAGAAGAATTATGTCTATGGTAGCTATGGGCTTATGAAATGTATCTCTTAATTAATGAAACTTAAATGTTAAAATTACCTCTTGATTGATGGCTTGCAGAATAAATGTTGTGTTAGCAGGCATGAAAACAATATTCATCTCCTTATACAGTTCCATCAGAGTTCTTGGGTAACCAGGTACTTTGTCAGTGAGCAGTAATATTTTGAAAGGAACCCTTTTCTGAGCAGTTGGTCTTCACAGTGGGCTTCAGATATTCAGTTTAGACTGCTGTTAAATGATATGCCATCATCTAAGCTTTGTTGTTCCATTTATAGAGCATGGGCAGAATAGATTTAGCATAGTTCTTAAGGGCCCTAAAATTTTTGGAATGGTAAATGAGGATTGGCTTCAGCTTAATGTCACCAGCTGCATGTCACTGTCAGCTGACCTGCATGTCACCATCACCAGTTGTATGTCATCATCAACCTGTCCTTTGAAACTTTGAAGTCAGGAATTGGCTTCTCTCTTTTAGCTATAAAAGTACTAGATGACATCTTCTTACATAGAAGGCTGTGTTATCTACAATGAAAATCTGTTGTTTAGTGTAGCCACCTTTATCAGTGACCTCAGCTAGTCTTCTGGATAACTTGATGCAACTTCTACATCAGCACTTGCTGCTTCAACTTGCACTTTTATATTACAGAGATGGCTTCTATCCTTAAAACTCATGAGCCAAACTCTGCTAGCTCCCAGCTTTTCTTCTGGAGCTTCCTCACCCTTTCTTAGCTTTCAGGAAGTTGAACAGAAATAGGGCCTTGCTCTGAATTAGGCTTTGGTTTAAGAGAATGTTGTCACTACTTTCATCTATTCAGATCACTAAAATTTTCTCAATATAGCAATGAGGCTGTTTTGCTTTCTTATCATTTGGGTGTTCACTGGCATAGCACTTTTGAATTTCTACGAGAACCATTCCTTTGCATTCACAACTTGGCTTACTATTTGGTATAACAGATCTAGTATTCAGCATATCTCATCTTTCAACATCCCTTCCTCACTAAGTTTAATAATTTCTCTCTGTTGATTCTAAGTAAGAGACACAAGACTCTTCTTTCAACTTGAGCACTTAGAAGCCATTGTAGAGCTATTAATTGGCCTAATTTTAACATTGTTGTGTTTAAGGGAGTAGAAATGCCTGAGAACAGGAAGAGAGATGGGGAAACAGCCATTGAATAGGGCAGTCCAAACACACATAACATTTACCAATTAAGTTCATTGTCTTATATGTGCATAGTTTGTGGTGCCCCGAAACAGTGACATCAATGGTAACATCAGTGATTACTGATCACAGGTTACCCAAACAGATATAATGAAATAGTCTGAAAAATTGTGAGAATTACCAAAATGTGACACAGAGACACAAAGTGAGCACGTTATTGGAAAAAATGGTGCCGATAGACTTGCTAGATACAAGGTTGTACTAATCTTTGGTGTGTAAAAAAATGCTATACCTTTGAAGCACTGAAAAGCAAGGCACAGTAAAATGAGATCTCTTGTATTGTGTTGCCTAGATCTATTTTAAGCTCAAACATCTAAGCAAGAACAACCTTTGCTTTAAAGAAGCATGAAAATCGCTCTCCCATGGTCATGGTGTATGAATTGTGACTAAGAAATCACACTAACAAGCAATCAGGTTAGAAAAAAGCAGACATGGCAAGCATTTGACAACTTTTAGGACATTTTAAAAAATGATTGTCCCTGAAAATGCAATTTGTAAAGTTTCTATTTCTAGCAAGTTCATCAGCAAAGTGTAAGAATATATCTCCTGACAGCACTTGAGTAATTTGATTCAATCTTGTGAAATAATGTAAATAAGAAATGGAGAAAGATACCATCCCATTCTTTCTCCCTTGTTGTTCAAAGGGTAGGCTTCAGAAGAACTGGAATTAAGTTGCATTAGAAATATTCACAAGTGAATATGTCTGTCGGACCTACAGGCATACAGTTTAACTTTATGAATTGGGGTTGGATGACAGATTTTAAAGATGCATGTTGTGGAGTAAGACAGATAAGGGAAAATCTCTTCTTTATAGTAATATTCAGTTACCCTGTCCAAACTGTCTCCATCATTAAGTTCTATAAGTGATCATCATCATGTCCAGAGCAAAGATAAATGAAAATTAAACAATATATATATTAAGATATATATTGTTACTTATATATAATAGGCAAAATGGCATTTTGTGTATGTGGGGGTCATAAACATTAAAAACCATTCAAGGGCTTTTCTGGTCCCATTTTTCTCACAATATCTCACATCTATTAATAATTATATGTTATTATGTTTTCTTCACCTAGAACCTATCAGTTCTGTGAGAGGATAGGCTACTATATATAACTATCTGAAAATAACACTCCACATGTATAAATATGCCTTTATTGTCTGAGTAAACTCTTTGTAAATTGCTATTACATTAAATTTGTTGTCATAGAATACACTGAAAGAAAGATGTTGAAAGTACCGTAAGCATACTATATGTATTAGTCATATCTATATGAAAGAGCCTAAGCATACAGCATATATTTTTTGGCTTTATGTTTTTCAGTGGTTGCAAATGATGGATTTTATGTAATACTGAAAGGCCTAGCTCGATCTCAAACAAAAGTCTCCTACAATCTGATGGAAGGAAGTGACTCACAAGTCTCGTTCATACCTCAGAGTTCCCCCAGCTTTATCTTGGGTGAAAAATTCAAAAAGTCTACACTTGCTGAGATGTACCTACCTTCATATGACTCAATGGTAAGAGGAGTATTTACTATTTTCATAAGCAACAAGGTAACATATTTTTGTAAAACTTTATCTCTTCCAAATATTGAAATCCTATCTTTAGAGTTCTGAAATATTTAAGATAATATATCCTTTAGAATATAAATGATATTGTTAATATTGAAATTTGATTAAATATTTTTGATAAAGGGTGCCTTCAACAGCATCCTGACCACTGGCAGGGTTTGTGTGGTATATTTGATAACAGGCAAGGTCGAAGTGGTTGAATCCATGAAAGAGGGAGAATAGTAGTTTCAGATAAAGGAGAGGGAATAGGTGATTGAGGAGGGAGAGACAGGAAGAAGACTCATTGATTATGGAGGACCTTTAAATTAAGTCAAGAATTAAGTGTGTTTATTATGTTTGCCTCAAGAGCAATGCTAAGATAGTCAAGTAGTTAATTTCATTATAATTAGAAATTAGTTAAGGAAAATCTTTTGCATCTATATAGTATTTTAAGACTATCTACTTGTCTTAAAATTAAAAGTTCCATATGTTTCTGAATCTCTGGATACTCCATGTTGGATAGAGGTCTGAATTGACTAGAATTGTGACTAATAGTCATTCTCAATTTAGGGTGACCAAGATGTCAAGAGTAGAAAAGAGTCAAATAACAAAGCCAAATTATTTAACATTATGGAGTACAATCAGAAAAATCTAGAACAATATCATGTTCAAGAAAAATAAGCATGGGTCATACCCTGAAAGAATGACAAGGATAAAAATGAACAAGCCTACAAATGTACATTATTCATCTCACATGAGTGAATGATGTTTCTGGTTGTATTCTTGTTACGGATAGAAAAGAATGCATTTCCCATGTCAGTGACCACATACAATGGACCTAATGCTATTTTAATATGCTCTAGCAAATATAGCATGTTTAGCACACGGCTATAATTCGGGCTGTTTCTTGGTTGAATTTTTAGTAGTTGAATTCGGGCTTCAAAGGCCTATTTTATTTTTTAATGTTAAAACTCATATATTAAATGAGGACATGATGGGAGTCACCAGATCTGCATTCTGCTTTAGTTCTTTAGGAGCAGTACTAATTTCTGGCATTCCACCTGAGATGTGATATTGTTTTCAATTTCGTATCTTGGCCAGAGTGGGGAAAAGTGTAGAGAGCAGTTTCAGAGGCTTCCACTTAATCTTCACTGTGATAGCTCTTATTGCATATGCCGAGAAGCAGGTGTGGAAACTCTACCAACTACCAAGTATCCATTTAAATTATGCTTTTAGGGGCCATGGGTGTTGCCCATGGAGTAGATTTATGGACCCAGTGAAGCACTGGGAACCATACCTGAACCAAAACTCTACTTTTTAGGAATTCTACCTGTTTCTTCTCTGTAACAGGTGACCATGAACACATTTTATGTATCAAGGGTTTAATATCCCTATCTCAAATTTTAGGGCTTCACTTTTCTCCATCAGGGCCCTAGCCTTAGCAAAAAATAGAAAAAAAAATTCTTGCTGAGCTTGAGACTGCTATAGCAGAGCTCCAGAAACATAAATATGATTATATTTCTATCTATATGCATATATATCTACCTACCTACCTACCAATTATCTATTTACCTACCTGTCTATATTCCAAGTCAGATTCTCAGATTATTTTGCCTTCTAACTGTTAAAGGTGAGATTTTCTTTATATACTGCCAAAGAACTCTTGGATTAGATCCTTCATCTTAAATGGGTGATTAATTTTCCTCATCTTTTTATTTTATTTCTTTAGTGCACTGAGAGCTCCCTGCAGCAATCATCCTATGCTATGGTCCTTATAATTATTCATTCTACAACATCTCAAACATCTGAGATATTGTACCTTGCAGTGCATTCCCTTCTGCTAGTACCTAATGCCTGCTTAACATCATTAAAATTTTATCAGTGGTACTGATACAGCATGTCAAAGACTACCAGTACTCTAGTGATGGATTTGTATTGCTAGCTGGTTGGCAGGCAGTTAAGCTCTAAATCAAGTATTTTTTCTACTTTAATAAAATATTTTGAAAAAAATAAAAATAAATCAAGGCAGACAATTTTAACTTGCAGCAACTCTGTGGTGTTCGTTGTTTGCAGAAGGACAAGTATATGATTATTGATAAATTTATTTCATATTGCTAAAAATTTAAATTATCCCTGCTAACTCTGTCCCCTGTAGGAATTATGAGTGAAGCTGGTATTATAAAACAACCTGCTCTTTTCCTATTTTAAAATTTGCCTTTTTGTGTATTTACTTAGTAGGCCTTTTTCAAATAAAAATACTACTACTTCCAAAGATTTGTGCCTAGGAGAGTTTTGTAGTTTTGCACACATCAAGAGCTATATTTTTCTTTCTCTTTTTATTTGGCTTTTTTTTTTAAAACCATTACTTGCTTTTATATTGTGTTGTAACAGAAAGCCAAACAACTAAGAAGGAAAAAGCTATAACATTTTCACTCCTCAATTTCACCGTCCAACAGTTTGATAAAACAAATTGGCATCATTTGAGTATAACAAACATAAGGTGAAAAAGATCTAATCCAAGGATCAAATTTATTTCTCATAAGATAATATATAGTTCTAATATATAGTTGCAAGCATCTGCTGTTCTTACTCTTTACTACACACTGGACAAAAAATGAATACAGTATAAATGTACAGTGACATAATTTTTTGGATTAGTTTTATTACAAGTGGTAATATTACAAGTAGTGTAATATTATTCTTTCATGATGCCTGGATCCTAGCATCTCAATCAGATCCTAGGTATTAATGAATAACCTCACTCTTTTTGGTCTTACAAATTTCAGTACTGTCTTTATATCAAATTTTCAAACTTTCATGATTGATACTCAGCTTGTGCCTTATTGTGTCATAGAATCCAGCAGTGGGAATCTATGTTTTCTCAACATAGATTTACACATTAAAGCTGAAAGTTTTTCATTAGAGTTAAGAAAATTTTTCATTATACTATGAAAGAGATAAAACATTACACATGTATTTATAACCAACTTAATGCATTTAATAGCTTTGAAATCTTTAATTTTATTTTTTCTAATGAGTCTTACAACTTTTAAATTATAATAATAAATTCAAATTTCTTAGAGACATCTCAGCATAGATATTTGTACATTCTGTGACAAAATACACATACACAAAAACATGCATACATGCTCTTCTATATTTTGTATTAATATACTTCTATATTGAATATATATTATTTGCAATAAAACATATTTTACTAAAATATATTTTTGCTATGATTAAATTTAGCAAAATCATAAAAGCAAATTATTAAGTTGAAGATTCTCAATAATTATTAAAATAACTTTCTAGTTCGTTAAAAGTAGTTATCTTTGAAATACATTTGGAGCTATGTGGAAAAAAATGATAAAAATGTATTAATATATTCAACAAGCTGGGCCCAGGGAAGGTAAAATTTTAAAATAGTTACCTGTTCTTTACACCAAAGTTTTCAAACAAGTGGTATAATATTATTCATTCATGATACCTGGATCCTAGCATCTCAATCAGATCCTAGGTATTAATGAATAACCTCACTCTTTTTGGTCTTACAAATTTCAGTACTGTCTTTATATCAAATTTTCAAACTTTCATGCTTGATACTCAGCTTGTGCCTTATTGTGTCATAGAATCCAGCAGTGGGAAGAATAGTTTAAATTAGTCTATTCCCCTTTCTTATTTTGTACACTCTTACTTACTAACTTCATTTTCTGACTCTTCACAGTCAGGAAAGGAAAAGCATTGGAAATTAAAGGCAAATGACAACAGGACGTTCTGTGATTAGATGTCCAAATCTAGGCTCATTTTCTCAGGTGTTGCTCCTTTTGCAGTTCTTGGAGAGGGTGTTGCCTCCTAGGGGGCTTTTTAATACCACACTCTTGATCCCTGGCTTCAGGCAGTGACAACTTAAATCTCTTTTTAGGGTCAATTCATCTCTCTGGGAGGTCCCCAGGGTTGTTCACTCTTCATGCAGTTTAAGCTGGATACTTTTTGTGGGTCCCCCAAATTGATGGGGAAGCAATAGCTTCAAATTTACTCCACCAACTTACGGTGTCCTCACTCTGAGCCTATATGTCAGTGGGAGTGAAGGAGAAAGAAAACTTCAGGACTTTGAAAATTGTCATGAAGCAGGTATCTTTCAATCTTTGCTGTCAACTTCCCGATATCATTTCTCAAGACGATCTTGAATTTATAGTTGAAGGAATTTGGACTTATTTGAGACACTACTTGAAATTATGACTTTGAATCTTTATTATTTATTATTTTTTTTTGAGACAAAGTCTCACTCTGTTACCCAAGCTGGAGTACAGTGGCGCAATCTCGGCTCACCACAACCTTCACCTCCTGGGTTCAAGTGATGCTCCTGCCTCAGTCTCCTAAGTAGCTGGGACTACAGGCATGTGCCACCATGTCTGGCTGATTTTTGTATTTTTAGTAGAGACAGAGTTTCACTATGTTGGCCAGGCTGGTCTTGAACTCCTGACCTTATGATCCACCTGCCTCGGCCTCTCAAAGTGCTGGGATTACAGGTGTGAACCACCGCTCCCAGCCTGGAGTTTGAATCTTATACTTACAATAACATTTAGCACAAAAGTCTGTACGTGGAAAATTTTTGAATGGGTAAGAATGAAAGTGTCTAGCAGGGTGTCTCATGCTAATGCAGGAAAAATAATTATAGGGTCACTACTTTGGTCTAGGAGTGAGATTACAAGGGCATTAAATACACAGTGATTGCATTCTTAGTTTGTGCCTATGTAATAAAATAGTTTAATAAGATACCAATGTTAGTGCATTAAAAAATCAAAATGATATTTATTTGTGATCATTTTGGAAGCTGTAATTACACCAATTTATTCTCTTGGTAAGATAGGAAAAGGCAACAGTTCTACCTTTCTTTGTATAAGTTGAGTTGAGGCACCAGAGATAATAAGCATATGTAGAGAAGGTAAATCAAAAATAAAATGCTAAACCCCCCAGCCAACTGAATGAACTCCTCCTTTCAGCCAAGGACATTACAAAGTTAACCTGAAAAAATAGTCGAGGCCATAATGACAAGGGGAGTCAGACATACCCCCCTCCCTTTGGAATTCAGGCACAACTGACCAGTATTAATGTTAAAACAGTCACCTTAAGACTGACAAAACACTCTTTGTAACCATAAAATACCAACACGACAGATGGCAGGCCCTGAAAGACATTGAAGTATTTGACCCCAAAATGTATTTCTTTGACATATTTTGAAATGGCCCTGCAAGCTGTCTTTTGTGGGGAAAATCTACATTCTGTAGAAAATCTCCTTTCCTTTCCTCGTCTTTTTCCTGATAAAAGAGAAAATTTGCTGAGAATCTGGCACCTTTTTACGTCTGATAAGAAACATTTACATTCTGTTATGTGTCAAGCCTGCTACCTGGAGGTTTTATCTGCATAAGAAACTTGGTAGCCACAACCTTTTATATTAATGCAGACACCCCCTTCTATTGATTCTAGGTTTTTAGATAATAGCTTAACTCTTTCAGCCAACTGCCACTCAGAATGTCTTTGAATCCATTTATGACCTAGAAGGCCCCTATTCAAGTTGTCTCACCTTTCCAGATAAAACCAATGCACAAATTACTTGTACTGATTGAGGTTTTATGTCTTCCTAAAAGGACAGGATAGAGCTAGGAAATGTGGTGAAATCAATCTGCTGCCAATGTTTATATTTCCTTAATTTATAGTAAAGGTATTTTAAACAAATTAAAGTACAAAATATTTCTAACCTATGTTATCAGCATAACCTGTATTATTCAAGCTGAGGGTAATGGAGCCATGAGTATTTTATGCATATTTCCCAGTACTTCTGAGGTTTTACCAGATATCCACAGAAAATTTAGAAGGCATTGATAAATGGTTGATCCAACTAGAAGAATATCTCTTTTCGTGAAGCACTTGAATACCCATTTCATCATCAGATCCTGCACAAAGCTGAATCAATTTTTTTAAAACAAGAACATATTTCAGTTAGTTTTAAGATCTGCATCAAGCAGACTATTGGGATATCTTGGACGAGTAAAGGCAAAGTCATGTTTGATAAGGACAAGGAATTTAAGATATCTAATTCTGCTAATGGGTACTGCCTGATTTTCTGTGTATACTATTCCCTGTGCTCAGTGCTACATATTCTTTTACTTGCCTCTTCATTATTCAGCATTTTTCACAGATTCATTCCAGTATGGTCTTACCTTTGTTGCCTCCATCTTTTACTTTATTTATTCATAGCCATTTTTAAAAATGGTGTTTTATAGGGTGTATTTTCCTTCTTTTTTTAAAATTTTACTTTAATAATGTGTACATGTGCAGAATGTGCAGGTTTGTTACACAGTATACATGCGCCATGGTGATATGCTGCACCCATCAACCTGTCTACATTAGGTATTTCTCCTAATATTATCCCACCCCTAGCTCCCCACCCCCTGACAAGCCCCAGTGTGTGATGTTCCCCTCCCTGTGTCCATGAATTCTCATTATTCAACTCCCACTTATGAGTGAGAACATGCAGTGTTTGCTTTTCTGTTCTTGTGTTAGTTTGCTGACAATGATGGTTTCCAGCTTCATCCATGTTCCTGCAAAGGACATGAACTCATCCATTTTATAGCTGCATAGTATTCCGTGGTGTATATGTGACAAATTTTCTTTATCCAGTCTATCCTCAAATGGGCATTTGGGTTGATTCCAAGTCTTGGTTATTGTGAACAGTGCCGCAATAAACATATGTGTGCATGTATCTTTATAGCAGAAGGATTTATAATCCTTTGTTTATATACCCAGTAATGGGATTGCTGAGTCAAATGGTATTTCTATTTCTAGATCCTTGAGGAATCACCACACTGTCTTCCATAATGGTTGAAGTAATTTACACTCGCACCAGCAGTGTAAAAGCATTCCTGTTTCTCCATATCCTCTCCAGCATCTGTTGTTTCCTGACTTTATAATGATTACTATTCTAACTGGCATGAGCTGATATCTCAATGCGGTTTTGATTTGCACTTCTCTAATGACCTGTGATGATGTGCTGTTTTTGATATGTTTGTTGGCTGCATAAATGTCTTCTTTTGAGAAGTGTCTGTTCATATCCTTTGCCCACTTTTTTATGTATTTTTTCTTGTAAATTTAGTTCTTTGTAGATTCTTTATGATATCCCTTTGTCAGATGGATAGATTGCAAAAATTTTCTCCCTTTCTGTAGGTTGCATGTTCACTCTCATGATGGCTTCTTTTGCTGTGCAAAACCTCTTTAGTTTAGTTAGATCCCATTTGTCTATTCTGGCTTTTGTTGCCATTGTACAGAGTGGATTTTCAATATGCAATACAACTCCATAAAAATCAAAAAGAAAAGGCAACAAGAAAAATAGTTTTCCATTTAAAAAACATATGTAAATTATTCAAAATGGGAATCACAATAAAAAAGACTATTTCAACTAAACAAAAACCATATATCACATATCAAAATAAAAATACCATGAATCAAAACTCGTAACTTATGTATGCATTGTAAAAAGTTACTTGCTATTTAGTATTATCTATGTGTAATTGGAGTATAATGTTTATGGTTTTTTTTTTTATTTAAAGCAATTTGTACAAATTTATGGAGTATATGAACCCCAAAAATTTGAGACAGGTGTCAGTTAATTTAGAAAGTTTATTTTGCCAAGGTTAAATACATGCACCTATGATACAGTGCCAGGGTCCATCTCACAGACCCCAGCGATGGATGAATAACATACTCAGACACTGACATTCAGTGAAAGAGCAGGCCAGGGGCCAGGGGACTGACCAAAAGAGTTGTAGCAGCTGTGGCAGCCTGGCTAGCAGGCCCTGTTGGCATTTATTCAGCATACATTAAATAACAAAGGCTTTGAGTCACCATCACTAGAGGGTAATTAACCTGGTTGCCCTCCACCCAAGAGAGCCATCCTGCCCACACATCATCACAGGTTAGTTTTAGGATGACATGAGTAAAAAGTTATTTAGATAAACTCTCCCAAATTCCCTTGTTACTTGCTTTTCTGCTATTACTCAAGGTAAAGAGGATTAGGCTATCTTCAGCCAAACCTTTTACTGAAGCTATGCTAACTCTCTGGACTTCCAAGAAGGTTTGCGACTATTTCCTATAACTTTATAATTTCTCTTACAACTCTTCCCACCACTCTGACTTCACCCCTACATCTCCCCCTTTTCTTTTTTCTTTTCTTTTCTTTTTTTTTTTTTTGATACAGCTTTATTGACTGAGGAGGGCAGACGTGTGCATCAACAGTTCCATCAGTCTAGGTGGTCATTGTTCCTATTCCAGCTTTGCTTCCTAGAATTAGCAAATAAAATAAGGCAAACATGAGTATAATTAACAACATTATTTTTCAATCAAGAAATGACCTGTAATGTTACTTGGCACCTTAGTTCATTGTATGGCATAACTGAGGTATCCTACCGGGGGTATGTTAATTCCTCCTAGCCAAGCAGTTGCATTGTTAGAGGCTGGGAAGGTAGTGTATGCCTAAGTAACAGATGGAAAAATGTCAGATTAGAAGATGGGCTCAGGAGAATGTAGCAACTACAGGATGCAGGCAGATTGAGAGAATAAAAAAAGAAACAAATTATCTGGAGTGAATGATATTTGTGTTAGGAGTAGGATTCCCTTAGCCTTCTGAGTTGTCATCTTCAGCATCCTGTTTAGGGACTGTATTATCCAAGGAAGCCAAATCACCTGGGGCTACAAGTCCCCTAGGGTCTTTCTTAGGCTGAGTCGAGTTTTTCTTCTTTCCATCTTTTGATGAGGATGTACTATTCATTCTGGTGCTGCTAGATTAGTGCTTTAAGAAAAGCCTGTTATATCTTATTTTAATGTTTAGTTTACAGAAAAACTGGATGATACTTCTTTAACTTTAGCTAATATATTTACACACAGAATTTCTTTTACAGTTAACTTTTTAAAACTTGTTTCGAAACAAAAATTATTCAACATTTCTTACATAAATTTGTTTTTATAACATTTTCCCAACTTTCACAGACGATTTTTGACATGCAGTAACTTTCTGATTTTAATAACCTTCTCTACTAAAGGTGTATTCTCGTATCTATAACTTTCTTAATATTTCTTTTTCTTCTTCCTACTTTAGCTCTCTCCTTTGTCTTACTTTTTGTGTCTCTCTCTGATCTGTGTCTCTTCTAGTTTTTCTCTTACTCATTCTTTCCCTTTATTTCTCTTTCTAATTTTTCTATTTCTGTGTCATCTCAGAAGATAAGCGGGGTCTGGCCTGATCAGTACTTGGATGAGAGACCTCCTGGGAATACCAGGTGCTGTAGGGTCAGTTTCTTCATTTCTGGAACCAGGTTGGGTCCTAGCCATGCCATGGTAAGTTTTGATGACTTGTGCTGGAATCCAAAGAGGACTTGAGGGGTGTGAACACAAGCATATCCTCTTCCCTATGTTAGCAAATCATTTGGACCACACCGTACATTACTGTTTACTCCCATAAAACTGCATGTTTTGTGTCTTGACAGTTTTTAGCAAAGTGCTTTTCTCTAGCTGATTGAAATTTGTCATCTAAATTTTTAAAATTAAGAGTAAATAAGGCTTGTGCTAATAGTGTTGCAGGGTTCTTACTCCTATGCCCCCTTTTTGTTTTTTTGAGCACATTTTTAAGGATGGAGGGGTATGTTCTACTATGGCCTGTCCTTGAGGGTTTTATGGGATGCCTGTGGAATGTTGGATATCCATGTCTGACAAAATTGTTGAAATCGTGAGCTGGTATAAGCTGGACCATTATCAGTTTTAATTTTTGTGGGCCACCCCATAAATGCAAACATTAAAAGAAGATGTTTAAAAACATATCAAGTGGATTCTCCAGGAAGATCATGTGTACTAATTAGATGAGTGTTGGCATCAATGGACACATGTACGTATCTTAGTTTTCCAAATTCCAGGAAGTGTGTAACATCTGTTTGTGATAAATGAGTAGGTTCTACTCCTCTAGGGTTAACACCTGTTGAAGAAGGGGACATGCCTGTGAGCTGGCAATCTGGGCAATGCAGGATAATTTATTTAGCTAATCTCTGGGTAAGTTGAAATTGTTTAGATAAGTTTTTCCAATTTTGGTGGAAAAATTGATGCAATTGGGTGGCTTCATCAAGCAGTGACTTCATAACTTGTAGGTCTGCTTGTTCATTACCATAAGCCAATGGATGAGGCAGTGAGCTGTGGGACCAAATATGTGTAATAAAAATAGTATGTTTGCATTGATCCACCAATTGTTGAAGTCGAAGAAAAAGTGCACACAGGATGGGCTTAAGAGTAGACCTTATGAGGGCTGTTTCAAGGTTCTGCAGTAAATAAACAGAGTAGGTAGAGTCACAAACAATGTTAATGGGCTGAGTGGAAAAAGTTTCCAAAGCCTGTATCAGGGCCCCAATCTCTGCTCTGTGAGTGCTAGTAAATACAAATCGAATGAGAAAATTATGTGATCTCCACCACACTGCCACTTTTACATGTTTACCTGAACCATCAATAAACAATGTTAAAGCATTAGATATGGGGGAGTGAAATATTTTTGTAGGTAAGATCACAGAAATAAAAGATAAGAACTGAAGATGTTTGTCATCCAGAAGAGCATTCTCTATTTGACCTGTGTAATCAGAGAATGCTGTTTACAGATATATCAATAGGGGCAAAACTGCTTCAAATTACTTTTTACTTAAAGGAATTATGATGATATCAGAATGATAACCTAGCAACTGATTGCATTGTCTGTGGCCCAAATACATGACGTTATTGATGAACTGGATATAGGGAGATAGTGTTTTAGTTCTGGTATGTTAGCAAAAATCCTATTCTGGAAAGAGCAGTTGTGAGGTCATCTGTCCTATTAACCCTGTAGGGGAGTGTTTGGTGGAAGAAAATAACCAAATGAAAAGTCTGGATCTATGCAAATCTAGCTGCCTCTGAGAGATAGCTTGTTCTATTTCCTGAATTTCCATTTTTGCTACAGGGGTTAAATATCTGGGAGAATCTAGGGCTGTTTCATGGTACTATATGGCTGGCTTTTTTTTTCCACAACTAATTCATGGGCTCTTTGTAATTTCTCTCCCTTCAGAGGTTATTGTACTACCTAAAGACTTTAAGATTTAAGATTTTCAGATTTAAGGATTTTAAGAGAGTGACATTAGAGGTAGGGGAGGAGTAATAGTGGCCTTTATTAGAATTTAAATTTTACTTAGATTTTAGCAGAGAATTATAATTTGGGACATCATTTGTTTACAACGAACACATGAAATTTTACTATAGGCTGCCTGCAGAGCCAGAGGGCAGTAGCGTGGGTCATGGGGTGGCAGCCACATTGCACTTACCTAGGCACTGCCTTTTATCTGTGCCACTTTTTGTTTGTGCCACTCCGTCCTCTTGTCACTGGGCAGCTGCTGCCAGACCAGGTGCTCCCTATTAGCCCAGGGTACTGTGAGCTTCTCTGTCACCAAGTGTTTTCTTCTGCTTACCGCCTGCTTGACCATGCAATTTCAGTCTCCAAAGCCTTTTTTCTTAACTTTTGTTAAGAAAAGCCTTCACCTGATTGCCTTGTTGATCTTGTATTACTGGGCAGGCTAAATGTTCCTTTTCTAATGCCATTTGTTTAAGACCAGGTTCCATAGCTATAGCATATCACTTGTCTTTTTTCCTATTTATTGAAAGAGGAGGCTTAGGCAAGACTCTGGTGTCCTCTTTGTTATTTTGGCCCAGTGATACCAGGTCTGAAGGACTTGGGGGTGGTAAAGTAGGTGATGGTTCTTCTTCCTTCCCCTTTTTAGGCTCTTTTGTGTATAATGGAACCAAAGCAGCTCTTACTAAAGCCTATAGCATTAAAGATGATACTGAACCCATTGCCCTTGAGCATGATGTTAAGATTTCTCTCTACTTGTTCCCAGAGCTCTATGTCTAGCATGTCTTCTTTTGGGAATCATGGATTATGGGTTACAACAGTTTGCATTAGGTCCCTTAATTGATCCAGTGAAACCAAGGCTCTGCTGGCTTTAAGCATCTGTTTCAATACTTTTATGGACTGCTTCTGTTGTGCTGATAACTGTTCTGTCATGATAAAACCCTAGCCTGAACAACCCCCCCAAACTGGAAAACCCCAAGAGGGCACCAATGACTCACTGACTGCCCAGTCTCTTTTCACATTCATTTTCTGGGGTTCTGTCATGATCCTTTGTAGTTTTCATTCACATTGGGATCACCAACTGCCAGGGTTTGTGCCACAGACCCCAGCTGCACAAGGGATGAATAATGTATTCAGACACCAATATTCAGTGAAAGCAGACCAGGAGGCCAGGCTGCTGGCAGAAAGAGTTGCAGCAGCCACTGCAGCCCTGACTAGCTGGCCCTGCTGACATTTATTCAGCACACGTTAAATGACAAAGGATTTCAGTCAACACCACTAGACAGTAATTAACCTGGTCGCCAGTCCCCCAAGAGAGCCATCCTACCTGCCAATGATCAAAGGTTAGTTTTAGGACCATGAGTAAGCATGTTATTTAGATAAACTTTCCCACATTCCCTTGTTATTTGCTTTTCTGCTATTAACTCAAGGGAAGAGGATTAGGCTTCCTTCAACCAAACCTTTTACTGAGGCTATGCAAACCTCCCAGCCTTCTAAGAAGGTTTGTGACTATTTCCTATAACTTTATCTTTTTAATTTCTCTTCTAACTCTTCCCACTACTCTGAGTGAACCTCTACAACACAGCCTCAGGAGGTCCTGATGACATCTGCCCAGGGTTCATGACACAGCTTGGTTTTATACATTTTAGGGAGACAGGAGACATCTGTTAATATATGTAAGAAGTACATTGGTTCCATCCAGAAAGGCTGGGACAACCTAAAGTAGGGAGGGGGCTTCCAGGTCACAGGTAGGCAAAAGAATAATGGTTGCATTCTTTTGAGTTTTTAATAAGTTTTTCCAAAGGAGGCAATCAGATATGCATCTATCTCAGTGAGAAGAAGGATGACTCTGAATAGAATGGGAGGCAGGTTTGCCCTGAGAAGTTCTCAGCTTGACTTTTTCCTTGAGCTTAGTAGTTTCAGAGCCCCAAGATTTTCCTTTCACAGGCCCATGTGAAATTTTGTTATAAGTATATGATTCATAGTGATCAAGTCAGGGTATTTAGGGTGCCTATCTCCTTAATATTATGCATTTTTGTTCAACAATATCACCCTCCTTGGTTATCAGATATTGAATTTATTCCTTCTAAATATCTGTATGTTTACACCCTTTAACCCTCATCTCTTCATCACCCCTCTCCACTTACTCATAAATATGTAAATGGTTATTTGCTGCTTCTAGATGTCACCTGACTCTTATCCCAACACCCAATGTTAAGATGACTTCCTTTAAATCAGGGATCTTATTTTTCTCCAATCGGTAGTATAGTGTGCTAGGAGCTTTTAAGATATTCAATGAGAATAAATTAAATCCAGTTAAATTTCATTAGACAAAGCCTTGAAAATATCAAAGATGAACTGTGAAATGAGTTTTTATTCAAATAAATTGCAAATGATAGAGGATTTATTCTATATTGATTCAAAGTTTCATTTTATTACATTTATTTTATCTAAATTGATGTTTAAAGTATGTGTGATTCTTAAAATAAAATGTAAATATTAGAATATCCCAATGTTCAAAATTAAAACGTCAATCAGAAAATATTTTTGCTATAATAATGGAATTGGAACTTAACATCTAATTGTCTCTGGTCATTTAAAAATTTAATACAGATAGCTTGTTTGTATTTGTAACATGAAGATAGTTCTTAATCATCACAACATATAGTTGCCTTTTGTTTTCACCAAGAGTTAAAATATGTGGTGTAACTAAAAATAAACATTAGGTCATGGTAAGTTTACTACTGTTTAAAAATAAATTAGAGAAAAAGTAAAAATTATACTTTGTGTAAAATTTTTACAGCTCTTCTATTATAAAAACAGTAAGATATTTTTATTGGTACATATTAAGTCTGTTTACCAATGCTTTTTTAATAACATCACAAATTAAGAGGACTTCACATATAAACATTAACTCAGATACTTTATTTCAAAAACATACACTTAAATAAAATTAAAGCTTTTATTTCTTTACATCTCCCTCCATTTTTTAAATACAACTGTTCTTATTTGACATTTATGAGGACATCAAAATATAGTTAGTTGTGTTTTTATCTCACTATATTAAGTATTGTATTTAGAGATTAAATGATTTCAACTTTATATAAGATTAAAAATAAGCATTAACTATAAAGGTAGGAAAATAAGCATAGTTTCTGGTTTATGGATATTTGCATGCCTTCTGTGAAATGCCTCATATTGTGTACTAATTTTACTCTTGTTTTCTTTGTCTTTTTATGTATTAATTCATAAGACTTCTGAGTATAGTAGTGATATAATTTTTTAATATACATGTGTTACAAATATGATTTTTAATATATTGATGTTCTCACTTTATTGTTCTTTTATCAGTACAGATATATCAATTGGTTTTTTCTTTAGTAGTGTTTCCTTTCCAATTATTAGCAGTATTTATAAGAAAACTAATAATAATTGAGTACTTACTATATGCCAATTTCATTTAAAATTGAGCAGATTCTTGGACTGATATCTCATATCCATCGATTTGTTTTACTTTAGTGCCTATTTTATCTTCATAAAATTTTCCAGAACTATTGCCTTAAGCCCATTGTTTTTAGTTTTCCATTTTATTGTTTTTTGTAATTGCCTTGGAATTTTTTACTCCTCTAATTTTAAATTTCTCTGGCAAACACAAAATGAGGAAAAGGTGAGGTAAGCTTGATCTATAATTTTTACTCTGGCAAGCCTATTCTGTAATTTCTCTGTTACTTCTGGAAAAGGTTTATTTATATTCATTTCCCATGTCATAATTTCCATTATCTCTTTCTGTCATTAATTAGAATGATAAACTCTGGGTTTACAAAACTCAAAATGGATGATGCTAATAACTATCAGAATTATTGACATAAACATAAGCTTTGAGTGTTGTCTGTAACTTTCAAATATAGATTTTATTTCTTTTTGAGACTGAAAACCATTTTATGAACCTTTGCTAGAGAATCTGGTCTTAATCTCTGTATCGGTTAAGAGAGTTTTGGTTTTACATCATCTAAATCACTACTAACAACTTAAACAATAAGAATATTTTTATCTCATAGAAAGTCTTCAAGATAGACGACTTTAGGGATTAGTTAATTTAGAACCACAACAAAATCACCTAGACACAAAGGCTCTTTCATCTTTCCATCCTGTCATTTTTAGAATGCTAAATTTCTTCCTCAGATTTGCCCTTCACTTGTTAGCATTCTTCCCAGCATTGGGAGAGTAGTGCTCGCCAACTTTTTTGGCACCAGGGACCAGTTTTGTGGAAGACAATTGTTCTACAGACTTGGGGTAGGGGATGGTTTTGGGATGATTCAAGGGCACTACATATATTGTGAATTTTATTTCTATAATTATTATATTGTAATATATAATGAAATAATTATACAGCTAATCATAATGTAGAACCAGTGGGAGCCCTGAGATTGTTTTCCTGGAAGTAGATGGTCTTATCGGGGGTGATTGGAGGCAGTGACACCCAAAGTATGTTGCTTATGTCCAGTCTACTCCATAATCTCATTTTGGCTACTGTCACTACAGAAAATCCTGCTTCATATTGGAAATGGAAGCAGGCTTTTCAGTGCTTTTGTGGCAACTCAGGATAATCTCCACCTCGACTTTAATCAAGAACATATGGAGATTTGAAGTTGTCTCAAGCATACTTTTAAGGCCATCATCATTTGTGATCTTAAGCAGTTGATTCACTTCTAGCACAGACCAAGTCCATTCATCTGACTTATTCACAAATGAGTTGCAGATCCATTCCTTCCCAGTTTAGGGCTCTTTTCTGCTTTGGAAGTAATGTTCAAGCTCTTTTGAAAGCTGAGAGAGGTGATTATGCATCAGCTAGTAGTAAGAAGGCCCTGGCTGTGTCTCTTCAAAATTTCTGCTAATGTTTGAAACATGTCAGAAACCCCAATGTTCGCTCATCACCCCCATAATTCCAGTTTTGCTTTGAATGTAACCATTTTATCTGATGACTTGAACACAGTTGTCAGTCTCCCCTGAAGTGACAGATTGAGGTCATTGAGCAGGTTGAATATGTCACACAAGTAAGCAAGTTTTGTGACCCATTCCGCATCACCAAAATATGCTGCCAGGAGTGGCTGTTTTTATAAAAGAAATCTCTGGTGTGGCTCTCATGACTCAAAACTCTAGCCAGTGATCAACCTTTAGAAAGCCCTCTCATTCTGTGTATAAAAGAAGATGCGTTTCCTCTATCCATCTCCTCATAGAGTTGCACAAAGCATATTTACCTTAATGCAGTTGATGATTTTAATCACATCCTGCAAAATGTTGTTAAGTTCAGCTGACATTTTTCAGTTGTTAAGTTCAAATGACATTTTTTGGCTAGCACCATTTCTTTATGGGTGACATGGTGCATAGACTCACATTCAGAAGTGACCTCTTTGACCTGAGTAGTGAAACCAGAAAGCTTCCAGTCATGGCAGCCACTTCATCCATGTATACTGAACACAAAATGACCAATTTTCCTGGTATGTAATCATTCTAAGACTTGAATAGTTCTGTAGCTGTGGTGCTGTTGGTTGGGCAAAAAAATGCACATATCATATTCTCATGCACATTCTCCTGAAAAATATATCACACAAAAACAATCATTGTTGTCTTGTTGTCAACATTGATAGACTTGTCAATCTGGGTTTTGTACCATGGTGACTCATTAATCCTGTCTGACAATTGTTCCTCAATACCCTCTGCTGTTCCAACAATTCATCTAGCTATAGTGCTAGCCAAAAAAGAAACACATACCTTTTTTGGCCAGCATTATCACTAGATGAATTGCAGTTTAACCTTTTAAACTGCAGCCTCTCCTAAAAGTTCACAATGGATGTTTTTAGTAGCAGGTAGTATCAATTCTTCACCAGTAATAAAGGACTTCTTAGCTTTAGCAATGCAGTTAGAAATTCCTAGTTAAGAATGATGCTTTCAGTGCAAACACATTTGATAAAGTGGTAGCCTTCAATAATTACTTCTGTCCTTTATGTTCACATTTTTTTTCTTTTGAAAAACTACAGAGGCCTGTCTTTTAATATAGGGAGCTTGATCTCCATGTGGAGAAACAGCTTTGAAGCTTTCATGGCTTCGTTGGATAGCCTGTTGCCATATATTATATAAAACAGAATTGGAGAATGTGAATCACTTGTTGCAGTGAATTTGCAATTTAAGGAAGACTCTTGGTATTTTCTTTAAATATAACTTTCTTTTTGTTAGCAGTCATAGAGTCTTCTGTTGTCTCCTCATTGGGTCTTTGCCCCTTTCCAGAGAAGTCTTCCAGTAACATTTGGTTTTTATTAATTTTGGCTAGGGATAGCTTGTAGGCTTACCAAAACTGTGACTGAGACAGTGCACAGTACAGGAAAGAGGCACAGACAGAAATGGTAAGTAAAATAATGAGTGGGCCATGTGTGAACTAAAATAAGTATCAGATTCTGACTTACAGTTGTATTTGCCTGCCACCAGATACAACTATACAACTGAAGTACATTAACTCATGTACTGCTGTAATGCCTGCGACCACATGTAGCTCAATTGTCACTTGCCTCTCAGTGATAGGGTTTTGATATGAGTCTGCAAGCAATTGATTTATTATGGTCTCTGTGCAGTCAAACCTCTCTGCTAATGTTAATCAGTATTTGCAGCTGCTCCTCAGTACTAGCATCACTGCCTCAGCTCCACATCAGATCATCAGGCTTTAGATTCTCATAAGGAGCACACAACCTAGATCCCTCCCATGCACAGTTCACAATAGGGTTCATGCTCCTATAAGAATCTAATGACACCACTGATCTGACAGGGAGGCAGACCTCAGGAGGCAATGTAAGTGATGGGAAGTGGCTGTAAATACAGATGAAACTTTGCCTGCTCACCCACTGCTTATCTCATGCTGTGTTGCCTGATTCTTGACAGGCCACCAGCCATTATGAATCTGTGCCCCTGGGAGTCAGGGACCCCTGGGGTAGAGGATATTTCTTTATCATGTTTGTACCCTTTTATCTGTGAAGAAAACATTTACACAAAATGCACAGAAGGCACAGACGACCATTTCCCTCCCATTGGCCAGACTAGGTTATAGATCTACTTTTCAATCCCAAATTGACAAAAGTACATGTAACCTCATTATTAGTTTGTAACAATCAAGATTCAGTCCCAAGAACTAGGTCCATGATCTATGTGAACTTTGCAGCCTAATGCCTAACCAAATCAGACTTCCATTAGCAAGCAAAACAGGAGCGAAGAGCTATTGAGTAGATGAAGTAGATGAATATGTTTCCAACACAAAATTCTCAGGAGTTAGTTTGACATTATGCAAGATAACTTAATCTTTTAGTAGATTGGAAAGGCCCATTATAAAAACAGGACCCTTGAACTTAAATATAAAATTTCAAACTATTAGAAGAAATCATCAGAAAAACTCTTTGAAACATTAGCCTGAGTAAAGATGTCTTTAGTAATGCCCCAAAAGCACAGGCAACCAAAGCAGAAATAGAGAAATGGTATCACATCAAACTAAAAAGCTTCCGCCCACCAAATGAAACAATCAACTAAGTGGAGAGACAACCCACCAAATGAGAGAAAATATTTGCAAACTACCCATTTTAAAAGGAAACGGGAGTGAAAAAAATTTTTTTTTTAAATTTCATTCTATACAGCAATTTTTTTTCTCTGCTGGCGACATAAATATTTAAAGTTTTCTTCTGGAAATCTTGACAGCTTCTGAAAATACACAGTAATAAATGTTTTCAAGGTGGCTTAATCTTTTACTAGCGGTTCCTCCATCAACTTGCCTTTCACACTGTGTTGTTTTTCATTGGAGTTGTTTGGTTCATCCTACTTGTTCAGGCAACAAACCACCTCAATGTTTTATTCGAATGCACGCTGACATTTCAATTTGCCCCCAAGTTCTGTGTAGTAATGCTTTCTGACCATACCTCTTCTTATTTTAGAAGCATTTGAAATTAAACTACCAATTATTTGAGACATCTATTGATATGCTATGCGAATATCTATGTATAGATTTACTGCATTTAGACACATAGTATCTCTCTGTGTATAGATATGCTATGAATAGGTCTATACTCTGTACAGATATTCTACAAAGACCAAATGACTATGAAAAAAATTCACTGGTGACTGAAGTGTTCTTTATGGATTAGCTGCTGCTACAGGTTTGGAGTTAATCACAGAGGCCTATGCTTCTTCCTGACTTGACAATGGCAGAAAATTTAAGTATATTTATCAATAGTTGAAGAACTATGGTTTGTTCTGATAAAAGAAAAACTTCAGCTGAATTAAATTTAAAGGAGTTTAACTGAGCCATGAACCATTCAGGAATCAGGCAGCCCCCAGAATCACAGAAGAGTCACAGAGACTCCAGCAAAGCCACATAGAAAAAGAAGACTTATATACCAAAAGTGGGAAATGGTGTACAGAAATCTGCAGTGAGGTACAGAAACACCTGAACTGGTTACAGGTTGGTGTTTGCCTTATTTAAACAGTTTGAACACTTAACAGTCTACAACTGGTTAAAGTATGGCTACTGGGATTGGCCACGGCTCAGTTGTCATTACAGGCCCATACCCCTAAGTTAGGTTTTCAATCTTGTCTCACTATTAAGCTAGATTTCAGTTCATTCGCAAGGACCCAAATATAGAAGTACAGAATCCTTCTCAGACCAGGTTTAGTTTGCTTTAACAATTCTCCCTTTTGGTCATTTTCTGAATTTTGAGAGCCCGACCAAAACTTTAGTCATTGATGTCACTATCAGGATTGTAAATGCTCTTACATGGTCTTGAAACCCACTGGCAAACAGTACAACAGTGGGTTTTTCAAGGAGGGAACAAGGAATGAGTAGAGGGTATCTCTTTATGTTGAATCATTCTGTTTATAGGAGAAAAACAAAATCTGGTCTTTTCTAGGATCTATGTTTTTCCTTAAAATCTTAGTTTGATTATCTGACATTTAGCATGAGTGACCCCATTTTAATGTGGTTTGGGCTATTGGGGCCTAGTGCATGAGCTCAGTCTAAAATAATGGTCTCTCATCGTTTTATTTTAAAAGAAATTCCCCCTTTTGGCCAGGTTTTCACTTAAGAGTGCTTCCAAAACTTAAGGACTAAGCACCACTCTCAGTTATCATCATTTTGGGTTTCTTGTCTCAGCATGTTATTCATAGGTTACGGTGTTATCCTGGTTGCACATTTCTTATAGCTTCTGTCATTCCCTTTGAAGAGAGATAATTTGACTTTCTAGAGATGGCTGCATGCAAACATTTAAAACCTGTGAGAAAATACAGTGCACCAGGGAGACTATTATTATGACTATTAGGAGGATAATATCAAGTGTGTGGAGTATGCTTCTTATCCAGGGCTCCCATAAACCAAACCACCTAAAATTAAATAGATTGAAGAATGAGCTACATGAAGAATCTACTCGTTTGACTAAGTGGCCTTTTCATTAATCCACTACAATTGAAATTTTATAATGTATATTTGATGTATTTCTCTGTATGCCACAAGTGTCTGCAGCTGCACAGGTACATTTCTGTTTAGAAAGTTATATTATTTAGCATAACTTTCACAAACAAATTTAAAGTCTCTTGTGTAACCATAGCCTTTACAGTAGAATCTGTTATAGAGCCTATCATGAAGGATACATTTCTAATTGCCTTTTTGATTCTAAACAATGGAAAAGGGCCTAACAAATGATGTCCTTTTAGAAGAGTGAAGGCCTTCTGGCAATGTTCTCTTTAACCCTTGAATTGGGTTAAGAGGAGTTTTAACTGATTATGAGGCAATATTTGTACCATTAAAGTTTCTCACCTAGATTGGGCCTTCATCTTTTATCTATCAAAGTTTAAGTTTACTCATGTATGAGGATGGCTGCAAAATCCTTTGCAAATAAAAGTATTCCCTATAAGTGTACATTTTTCACTTGTATTGTTCATATACGATAAACAAGGAAAAATATTCAACGACAAAAGTCTCATGATAGTAGAAGTCTTGATCTATGATCTTGAGAAAAACTGTTCACAGATCAAGGATTCCATCTTCTTCTGGGGAGAAACCTCCCTGGTTAATTCTTAATACCTTAAGAGTTCCATTGGGTGTACAGCTCCAAGAATGTAAAGGGACCCTTGTTAGTTGTGAGTTTATGGATCCAAGGGTCAAAGTTCTGAACTTTGACAGAAAAACAAAGACAGTTTTTCTCTGATCTTCTCAGAAGATCAGAGATCCCATCTTTGGGTTCTAGATTGTGAAGGGGTTGTCCTCAGTGAACCACACAAAACATTCTTTATCTCATAAAACTATACTGTAGTATAATAATCTACTGTTTTAACATCAGCCCTCTTGCATGGGAAAGTTTTTATACAACCAGAAAACATTCATTAAAAATGACAATTGAGCTGGGCATGGTGGCTCATGCCTGTAATCCCACACTTTGGTGGACTGAGGTGAGTGGATCGCCTGAAGTCAGGAGTTCGAGACCAGCCTGGCCAACATGGTGAAACATGTCTCTACTAAAAATACAAAAAATTAGCCAGCGTGGTGGTAGTTTCCTGTAATTCCAGCTACTGGGGAGGCTGAGGCAGGAGAATTGCTTGAACCCAGGAGGCAGAGGTTGCAGTGAGCCAAGATTGTGCCATTGCACTCCAACCTGGGCAACAAGAGCATAACTCCACTCCCCACCCCCTCCAAAAAATAGAAAATGACAATTGAATGAAATTTCTTTATAAATGTTTAAGTGGCCCATCAGGTAGCCAAATGTGCCTGAAGCTTTGATTGTCTTCCTAGGAAGGTAACCAAACACTGGTTTTAAATTATTTCTGCAATTTATAAGTCACTTCATCAATATATTCAACTTGGATCATTTTATCTTTTTCATGATGAGTCATGAAATGCAGAACTTTTAATAGCAGAAGCTTTAAGGACTCATGAAGGACAAGGCAGCCATCCTGGTTCTCCGTGAGTCCATGCTTAACATTGGACTTATGTCCTCTTGAATACCAGTTGATTCTCCAATTTAGTTGTATAGCTCTGATAACTAATGGGTTATCACTGGTAATTTTACTTAGACTATGGATTTCAAATTGTATACCTAAACAATTTCAGTATTGCCTGGTTTAACATGAATATCTGGCAAAGTATTTTCTTGTTATTTAATTAATTTTGGTTCTACTTGGGTTAACAGTTTTATACAAGGATATTTGGTTACTTCTGTGGTGTACAATAATTTAACATAATCACTTTAATTATGATTTACAGCATATACTAAGACATGTTCAAATTTTAGAAATCCCGTAAAAATTGGAAACATACATTATTTGCTAAAAATGTAATCTGAAGATTAAACATTATTTTTATTTTGACAATGCTTACCATGTAACTTAACATGTTAAAGAATTCTGTTTACCTTTTTGATGCTTTATGTACCCCCTGTAGCATTTCAAAGTTAGAGGTCAGAAAAGACCATTTTGAAGCTTAAAGTTGATTTCAGAAAGCCTATTAAATATGCTAAAAGTTTAAAACACTTGATATTATGAACTAGAACTCCAGGTCACTAGAAGTCATTCATTTAACCAAAATGATGACACAAAAATCTTTTAAAAAGCAACAACAGTGGCCGGGCGCGGTGGCTCAAGCCTGTAATCCCAGCACTTTGGGAGGCCGAGGCGGGTGGATCACGAGGTCAAGAGATCGAGACCATCCTGGTCAACACGGTGAAACCCCGTCTCTACTAAAAATACAAAAAATTAGCTGGGCGTGGTGGTGCGTGCCTGTAATCCCAGCTACTCAGGAGGCTGAGGCAGGAGAATTGCCTGAACCCAGGAGGCAGAGGTTGCGGTGAGCCGAGATCGCGCCATTGCACTCCAGCCTGGGTAACATGAGTGAAACTCTGTCTCAAAAAAAAAAAAAAAAAAAAAGGCAACAACAACCTTTACTCATTGATAAAGGGAAGACTTAGCTTTCCAAATAGTCTGTCTTTTGTCTTTCCCTTCTTTCTTTCTTTTTCTTTGTAGTGTGTTTAAAAGGCAAACAAAAATTTTTCTTTTTTTTTTTTTTTAGATAGTCTCACTCTCTGGCCCAGGCTGGAGTATAGTGGCATAATCTTGATTCACTACAACCACTGCAACTCCTGATCTCAAGTGACCCACCCTCCTCAGCCCCACAAAGTTCTGGGATTACAGGCATGAGCCAGCACGCTAGGCCAGGCCAATAATTTTTTCATTATCTTTTTATATTACATGAAAATCTTGTTCAATAGAGAAAGCCAAATTTCACCCTTGCACTAGTAGACTATTAATGTCAACCCCAATTTTCAATAAAACCTTATATAAAAATCTATCCAATCTTAATCATTTGACCATACGGTAAGAGTTTTATAAGCCTTTTACAACCCTCTACAAATTTTTATTAAAGAGAAAGTTAGTGGTTTAAGAAAACTCTGTTGTCCTTTATTTTGATTTTCAGTTTACTGAAAATAAAACAATATCCCTTTAAATTTAGTCAATATTTTCACACATAGAGTTTTTTTTAACAAGGTTAATTTTTGTATACTTCCCACAACTTGTTTAAACCTTTAGATTTAAAACAATCCTTTAACCTTCTAAACTAAGCAAAAATGTACATTCCCATACATTCTTATAATCTCTTACTAAAAACACATTTCATTCTCCTTACACACTTTGCATGTAAACTTATTTTTTTCAGTAGTCTCGATTACATGTTACAGTGGTAAGTTTTAGCAATTTTCACTTTTGGTGCATTTTTTTTTTTTTTGGAAATAAATTCTTTCCAACTTAAGCAGACTTTCTATGACATCCTTTGACTTTCTGAATTGTCCCAAACATCCTTCTTTTTAAGCAACCAGTCATTTTACTTTAGGACAAGAATTTACCATACAAGATCCTTTCTTATATGAATTATCCTTCTTTATAACTTTCTTTGCATAGCAAGGGAACATGTCTAATTCCACATATCCCCAGGTTTTATTTAGAATTTAATGTCTCTAGATAAATAGAACAATTTTCAAAAGGCAAAGTGGTTTATGACCCTTAAGCATTTAGCGAAACTAATATCTGATCTGCATGATTTAGAACACGTTTTTATTTTACTAACAATCTTTAAAGCTGTTTTGATTTCCCAAAGATTACTAAAGTTACATGAACTAAAAGGCATTAGTGTTTTTATTTCACTTTCAAAATATTTAAGTGCTTATTTTTGTTTAAGCCAATTACAGAGGTTTCTTATGTAAACATTACATGCACAACACATGTACAACTACACAGACAGAGAGATGATTACTACTGTAGTTGTAAGATTTTTTCATTTGTTCATTTTTAAGTTTCTTAATTGGTTATTGGCCTTGGAGTAGAGTCCATGGAATAACAGGGCGAGGAAAGGCTCTGTGGTGCCTCCTGTTTTTTCTAAGGAGTCCAGGCCATTAGAGTTTGAATAACCACTTATAATTAAGCTGACTTTTAACCATAGCATTCTTTAATAAGGCCCTTTTAAAATTTCTTATTACCTGGTTTTAGCTAGGCCAAATGGCTGATATTTCTCACTTTTGAACTTTGCCAAAGGTAACCTTCCAGATGCTCAGAGAAAGGAAAATTTAAGACAGTCCATGGAGGAGAAGAGAGTCGCCAAGGCTAGACAGACATCAAACCAGAAAAGACTCATTTCTTAAGCTGAAAATTGAACCTGGACCACCACTGTGAAAGGCCAAAAATCTTAACTACTGAGCTACAGCACAGGGTGGTCTCCATTGCTATTCCCAGTAGAAGTCTAGAATAGTTAATTTTGAGTTTGCAAAGGCTTTTAACTACTCAAGATAATTTTTAGAGCTAACTATTATATGAACCTTAAATTCGTTTAACCTGGAAGACAGAGACCAAGAGAAAGTATCCCTGTGTGGTTACAAGGTTAAGCTCCCAAAGACCTATAACAAGATGGAGACCTCATCCAGTTTTTTGTTTATTTCAGGGATCTGCAGCAAAGTTTGTTACTGACCAGCTTCCTGGGTCATCTTGAGCAGCACCGTTATGGGGGCCTAAATCCAAGTTTTATCCTAAGATACTCCTCAACACAGAAAAACAAATTCATACCACAAAATACACCAGATTTACTACAGTTTAAGACTAGCCTCAGAATTCTTTTTTACATTAATCAAAACTTTACAGGGGAGATAAAGTGATTTTTACCATTCATTCAACTGGTTTGCACAGAGGGAGAAAGAGAAGGCAGAAATTGGACTGGTAAGAAATTCTTACCCTTTGCCAGCATGCCAGGCATCTGGGTTTTCTTTCCCTGAGAAGCCCTAGTGAGCCAGCTCACCATACCCTAGCCATGGGGGCCAAGCTGCAACACAGAAAAGAATCTTTTGTTTTTTTTTTTCCCACTGTGTTTTTCTTCAGTTGGAACATTCTACCATAAATTAGTAAGATTTTGCCATTTCTGAATGCCTTTGCTAATGTATGAGCCTGGTGCTAATGTATGAGCCAGAAGGAACTCATTTTTCCAGAAATTAGGGATCCTATTTTTGCCTAAAATATTGGCTTTACTCTCAGATTCTCTTGATTAACTAAGTCAATGATTTCTACCTGCCTAAGTGTGCAAGAAAAATGACACAAAAGGATAGAACACAAAAATCCCTGGGAATTTTTTTTAAAGCCAAATTTTATAACCCCTATTATATTACTGCTTACTACCAGTCCCTTTCTGACATAGTCAGATGTAAGAGGCCTCTAACTAAATTCAAGACAGTTAATTCTCAAATCAAATTTGTTCCCGGAACAGTCCAGTTTCTACCAAGACTTGCAAACCCAATTTGGATCAGAAATTTGCTCAAATAAACTCAGAGAGCTCAAAACACGAATCTGTGGGGCTCCAAAATCTGAAAGAAAGTTTACCCACAATCCTCAGCCACTCTGAGAGATCAGTGGACACAAATGAGTCCTGCAGGTACCTTGTTTGTTCACTCAGTGCTCCTGGGGGTTGCTAGAAGCTCTACTTTGGATCCCACTCTGTTACCTCTGATAAAAGAAATACTTCAGATGAATTCCATTTTAAAAATTTAATTGAGCAATGAACCATTTATGAATCAGGCAGCCCTCAGAATCACAGCAGATTCACAGAGACTCCAGCACAGCCACATTATGAAAGAAGATACATAGACAAAAATGGAAATGATGTACAGATGACGTAAAAGACATAAAACAAGATGGAGACCTCATCCAGTTTTTTCAGGGATCTGCAGCAAAGTTTGAGGGCAGTGAGGTATGGAAATAGCTGAATTGTTGACAGGTTGGCATTTGCCTTATTTGAACACTTAGCAGTCTATGAGTGGCTAAAGTATGGCCTCTGGGATTGGCCAAGACCCAGTTATTTTTACAGATGCATACTTGCAAGTTAGATTTTAAGTCTTATCTGACTATTAAGCTATGTTACAGTTCATCCACAGGGACTCAAATATAGAATTGCAAGTCCTTCTCAGGTGATACTTAGTTTGCTTTAAGATTTTCTAATGACTTCCTTATTAAAATGCAACATAGGCCAAGTACAGTGGTTCACACCTATAATCCTAGCACTTTAAGAGGCCCACCTCAGCATCTTAAAGTACTAGGATTATAGGTGTGAACCAAGATAGCTTGACCTCAGGAGTTCAAGAATAGCCTGTCCAACATGGCGAAACTCCATCTTTACAAAAAAATACAAAAAAATAGCCTGAAATGATGGTGCATGGCTGTAGTCCCAGCTGATTTGAGGGCTGAGGCAGGAGGATCACTTGAACCCTGGAAGTCGAGGCTGCAGTAAGCCTGGATTATGCCACTGCACTCCAGCCAGAGTGACAGACTGAGACCCTGTCTCAAAACAAAAACACAAAACAAAAAAAAAACACAATATAAATAATGGATGAGCATTATGTTTTTATTAGATGTCAAAACATAAAAGCTAGAAGCAGAATGCCAAAAACTCAGTATTAGGATAAGGTTTACTTCTTTGATGCAGTTACTTTTTTCTTTTTCTTTTCTGATGTGATGATTAATTTTATGTGTCAACTTGACTGGACTAAGGGATGCAGAGATAGCTGGTGAATTATTCTTTCTAGGTGTGTCTGTGAGGGTGATTTCAGGAGAGATTAGCATTTAAATAAATAGACTGAGTAAAGAAGATCACCTTCACTAATGTGGGCAGCCAATATCCAATCTACTGAGAATCTGAGTAAAATAAAAATGCAGAGAAAAGGCAAATTTGCTGTTTCTGAGCCGAGGCATACATCCCCCACCCTTCAGACATCCATGCTCCTGATTCTGTTTCTCTGGAGAACCCTGACTAATATGCTTGCCTTGAAGAATTCCTTGTCATACTCAGGAATTATAAACTTTTAGCTTGGTTCTGCTACTTGAGATAAATTACTATGAAAATTTACCACTTAGGCATCCAAAAATCTTTAAGCACTTTAAAAGATCTTTATCTGTTCTGGTAAGTGATTGTAGTCTGGTATCTTCCTTGTGATCAGTTGTCCTTCTATAGACAGTTGTGAAATCTATTGTGTTTATTCTGCGGTAAATACAAAATAGTCTTGGAGATAGTGGGAATGGTTGGAAATGCATCTGATAGCTTCAGTTTAATGCTATAAATAGAGTGACTAGGGTAAGCACAGTTCATTGTGGGAGCAAGAAATTGGAGCAGCAAACCCAGATGAGAGAGCTGGGGAGAGACTTCCTAGGGTTTAGTGGAACTTCTTTTATATGTGTTCCTTGTAGGATGTCAACTGGAAAGAATGATCAAAATCATGATGATATTATATATAGTGGCTTCAATCTTAATGCTCATTCTTCCAGTTAAGAATAATGTTTATATTTACTTTAGTGTCCTTGTCAAATCTGATGACTACAGTTTATTTCTCCTTGTAAGCTTATCATTTGTGTGAAAACCATGCATGTTTATGTAAAATAACACTGGAAATTAAAACATTTTTTTCAATTTTTAAGCTTTTTTTTTCAGATAATTTATAAAGGAACTGTTTTTGTCCATCTTTAGAAATCAGTATGCATAATTCGAACTAGGCAACATATACAGCTAGTTGACTACATTGTTCAAAATCAGTACATGCTGGCAGGCTTTGGTTCCTTAAAGAGGTGACTAAGATGTGACTCAGTCAACACATAAATAAATACAGACAATCACAACATTGTTTTCAGTAAACTTAGGCAAGTAATTGTTTTTTCTAAGTGTTTACATTATATTCACGTAGAGTAGTATGTCATCTAATGAAAACAGGTTTGTTATTCTTCTATTAATTGTAGAGCAATAAACCAAAAATTATTTAGGTCAGGACCATGAAATTTTACCAAGACAAGCAGAATTCCTACCCTTTGGTATTTTACTCCTAACAGAGTTTAATGGATAATATATTTTACTTATACTCAACATATAAATATAACAAGCCTGGAAATAGAATACCCAAGGCCAAAGAAAATTAAATGTAAAACATTAGCAGGCAACAGAGAAGCTACAACAAGAGGAAATTAATCAGTTTTAAAAATCTAATACTGTGATTTTTAAGGTATTTTACACTTCACAAATATCAAATTGTAATTCTCTTTTATATCATATATTACATAAAATATCACATAAATTTATGTTAAGTATTAAAGAGTTTTTCACACAAGATAATGGCATAATAATTTTATGCTTTTTTGAGACAGAGTTTCACTCTTGTTACCCAGGCTGGAGTGCAATGGCGCGATCTCGGCTCACCGCAACCTCCGCCTCCTAGGTTCAGGCAATTCTCCTGCCTCAGCCTCCTGAGTAGCTGGGATTACAGGCACGCGCCACCATGCCCAGCTAATTTTTTGTAGTTTTAGTAGAGACGGGGTTTCACCGTGTTGACCAGGATGGTCTCGATCTCTTGACTTCGTGATCCACCCGCCTCGGCCTCCCAAAGTGCTGGGATTACAGGCGTGAACCACCTCGCCCGGCCAATAATTTTATGCTTTTTAAAAATTAAAGTAAAAGGAATAAGCTGGGGACTTGATCACATGAATGAAGCTCTAAATTCTAGGATGGCAGTTCTAATCTTTGAGCTAAATCTAGGCTACAGTCTCTTTCTTAATAAAGTTTTTATGGAACACAGCCACACCCATTTGTTATATATTATTTATGACTACTTTCTGCTAAAACAGCAGAGTACATTAATTGTGGCAGAAACTATATGGCCTGCAAAACTGAAAATATGTAGTATCTTGTCTATTACAGAAAACGTTTGTCAGTCACCTCTCTAAATGGAAAGAACTAAAGAAATGAGTAAAATATTACAAAACATACTTGTAAACACATTGTTGATTTGGCAATAAAATAAAATCACAGAAACATAAGTAATCAGTTTAAATAGCTATACAAAAGATTGAGCACTTAAGAAAAATATAGTAAACTGTATATCAATACTTTTGGAAGAACATTATACATTTTCTTTGAAAGCTATTACAGAAGGCTTAAATAAGGGTAAATTACATTCACAGACAGAAACATTCAATATTATAAAGATAAATATCCCCTAATGATTTATAAGTTTCATGCAATTCCAGTGGAAAAAAAATTCAAACAGGTTTCTTGTGGAACTTGAAAAGGTAATTTTAAAAATGATACTAAAGAGCAAAAGGCTAAGAATACACTAGAGATTCCTAAGGAAGATACTTTGGAAAGAGGAACTTTTTCTATCAGGTATGGAAAAATAAAATAAAGCAATAACAATTGATATAGGTCACCAGTGACTGATAGGTGAGAATACTGACATCTACGCAATTCCAAAAATGAAGTCCACATATGAAAGGACTCTGAATGTAAAACAGTAACATCAAGAGCAGTGAGGATTGTGGGTTCATTCACTTGGGTGAGGGCAGTCAGTTATTTATATAGACAGAAAAGATAAAACTGCATGCCTACTTTACACCATCCTTAAAACTTAATTTGGGATCACAAGCCTAATGGTAAAAGGAAAGACTTTGAATATTTTAGATGCTCTTTCCTTCATGGCATCATAACAGAAAAAAAAAAAAAAAGCTTTTAAATAAGAGACGTATGGAAGGAAACTATATTGATACTTATTTAAAATCAGCAGCCATTTGTTCAAGAAGAGATTTTCTAAGTAAATGAAAAGACAAGGCACACACTGGGGGAAGATATTTGCAACATACAGAAATGGCAAAGGATTAATACCTGAAATGTAAAATAATCAACAAATCAAAAAGTATAATATAATGAAAATTATAAAATATATAAATTGGTCTTTTGGAGAACAGAAACTGTGAAATAATTTGGCAAATGAAAATATGTTCAACCACTTTTGCAATCAAGGAAATGTGGCATAATCTGTACATTTAAAAATAAGTTTAAGACAATAACAAAAATATACAGTGAATATTATTTCTCATACCATATTGGCAAATATGAAAAAATTAGACAATATATAATGATAGAGAAATTGTGAAGAAATAGACGTTGGATGTGTTTATACTGCTGATATTAGTATAAGAATTTGTGCCTTGGAAAGCAGGTTGGTATTAGATGCTCAAGTGCTATCATGTCCTATAACAAAACTTTGTATCCATACTCATATATTTTAGAGAAATCATTATATATGAAATGAGGTAATGTACAGTTATGCTTCTATCACAATTTCTTTATAGCTAAATATTGATAAAAATATAAATGTTCATCAACAAAAGAATGGATAAATAATTTGAGTATAGCATGCAACAGTGGAAAATGAATGGACTACATTAAACATTAACATGGTTGCATTTTCTACCTTTATCTAAATGGGAGAAATTAGGTTTCTTTATCCAGGTAATGGGCCCAAAGTAATTCACTTTATCATTATTTTTCAATGGACATATGATTATAGAAGCAGAACATAAACTTAATCTCTTTAATGGTGAATATAGAAAAGACAAAAATGCAATTCAAAGTGTTTATACACAAAAATTGTTGAATTTAATCTGCTAGTATTTTTGTTTTGTTTTGTTTTCTTATTTGTTTGAGTCTGGCAATACACATGTAAGTTTAACACATGGGTAAATTGCATGTCGCTGAGGCTTGGCGTAGGAATGGTCCCATCACCCAGGTAGTGAGCACAGTACACAATAGGTAGCCTTCCAACACACATCCTCCTCCTATGCTCCCCACTCTCACAGTCCCCAGGGTCTATCATTCCCATCTTTGGGACCACGTGTGTTTAGTGTTTAGCTCCCACTTATAAGTAAGAACACGAAGTATTTGGTTTTTCTGTCTCTGCATTAATTGACTTAGGATAATGTCCTACAGCTCCATTCATGTTGCTGCAAAGGACATGATTTTGTTCTTTTGTATGGTTGTGAGTTAGTCCATGGTGTCTATATACCACATTTTCTTTATTCAGTCTCCCATGATGGGCGTCTTTATTCAGTCCACTATGATGGTTGATTCCATCTCTTTGCTATTGTGAATACTGCTGTGATGAACATATGAGTACATGTGTCTTTTTGGTAGAATAATTTATTTTCCTTACAGTATATACCAAGTAGTGGTATTGTTGGGTTGAATAGTGGTTCTATTTTAAGTTCTGTGAGGAATCTCCACACTGTTTTCCACAATGGCTGACTAATTTACTTCCCACCAGCAGTGTATAAATGTTCCTTTTTCTCTTCAACCTCATCAGCATCTGTTGTTTTATGACTTTTTAGTAGTAGCTCTTTTGACTGGTGTGAGATGGTATTTCATTGCGGTTCTGATTTGCATTTCTCTAATAATTAGTGACGATGAGCATTTTAAAATATATTTACTGGTCACATGTATGTCTTCTTTTGAGAAGTATCTGTTCATGTCCTTTGCCCATTTTTAATGGGGTTATTTTTTTATTGCATGCTGAATTATTTATTTCTTATAGGTTCTGGATACTAGATCTTTGTCAGATACATAGTTTGTGAATATTTTCTTGCATTATGTTGTCAGTTTACTCTGTTGATAGATTATTTTGTTGTCTAGAAGCTCTTTAGTTTAATTAGATCCTACTTGTCAATTTTTGTTTTTGCTGCAATTGCTTTTGGGGACTTAGTCATAAATTATTTGCCACGGCTGATGACCAGAATGGTACTATCTAGGGTTTCCTCTAGGGTTTTATTGTTTTAGGTTTTACATTTAAGTCTTTAATCCATCTTGAGTTAATTTTTGTATATGGTAAAAGGAATGGGTCCAGTTTAAATTTTCTTCATATGACTGGCCGGTTATCCCAGCACCATTTACCAAATAGGCAGTCCTTTTCCTGTAGTTTGTCATTGTCAATTTTGTTAAGGTTGGTGGTTGTAAGTATACAGCTTTATTCCTGAGTTTTCTGTCTGGTTCCACTGGTCTATGTTTCTTCTCTTGTACCAGTACTATGCTGTCTTGGTTGCTATAGCCTTATAGTTAGTTTGAAGTTGGGTAATATGATGCCTCCAGCTTTGTTCTTTTTGCTTAAAATTTGTTTGGTGATTCAAGCTCTTTTTTGGTTCCATATAAATTTTAATTCTGTGAAAAAAGAGATATTGGTAGTTTCATAGGAATAGCATTGACTCTGTAAGTTGCTTTAGGCAGTATGGCCATTTTAACACCATTTTTTCTTCCTATCCACGAACATGGAATATTTTTTCATTTGTTTGTGTCATCTATAATTTCTTTCTGCAGTATTTTGTAATTCTCATTGTGGAGATCCTTTACCCTTTTGGTTAGCTGCATCCCTATGTATTTTACTCCTTTGTGGCTATTGTAAATGGAATTGCATTCCCCAGACTGAACTGGAAGAAATTGAAATCTTGAACAAACCAATAACCAGTTCCAAAATTGAATCAGTCATAAAAAACCTACTAACCAAGAATAGCCCTGGACCAGATGGATTCATAGTTGAATTCTGCCAGACATATAAAGCAAAGCTAGTACCATTCCTAGAGATATTATTCCACAAAATCAAAGAGGAGGGACTTCCTGATTGTTTGAAGCTAGCATCATTTTGATACCAAATCCTGACAGAGCGATAGTGAATAAAGAAAACTTCAGGCCAATATTTCTGATAAACATAGATATAAAAATTCTCAAAAAAAAAATAATAGCAAATTGAATCTAGCAACACATTAAAAGTTATGTCACCATAATTAACTAGGCCTTTATTCCTGAGATACAAGACTGGCTCAACATACACAAATCAATGTGATCCACCACACAAATAGAATTAAAAACCACATGATCGTCTCAATAGATACAGAGAAGGCTTTTGATAAAATTTCAACATTCCTTCATGTTAAAAACCCTCAGCAAGCATCTCTAAGGAATTTAAACAAGTTTACAAGGAAAAACAAGCCCATTAAAAAGTAGACAAACTATATGAACAGACACTTTCAAAAGAAGACATTTATGTGGCAACAAGTATATGAAAAAAAGCTCCACATCACTAGTCAATAGAGAAATGCAGATTGAAACCACAATGAGATACCCATCTCACACCAATCAGCATAGCTATTATTAAAAAGTGAAAAAATAACAGATACTGGCAAGATTGTGAGAAAAATGGAACACATATACATTTTCGGTTGGGAGTCTAAATTAGTTGAGCCATTATGGAAAGCCATGTGGTGATTCCTCAAAGAGTTAAAAACTGAACTAACTTTCAACCCAGCAATCCCATTACTATGTATATACTCAGATAAATAGAAATCATTCTATTTGCATCAGTGTTCATCAGGAATATTGACCTGTAGTTTCTTTTTTTTTCCCAGTTATTTATTTATTTATTTTGCTATGTCCTAGCCTTGTTTTGCTATGCTGGTAATGCTGGCCTAATAGAATGAGTTTATATGTATTCCCTCTTCTACTTCTTTTTTTTTTTTTTTTTTTTTTTTTGGAAGGATTTCATTAGAGTTTGTATTAGTTTCATAAATTTTTGAATACAGCAGTGAAACCATAATGTCCTCCTGGGCTTTTGTTTGATGAAAGACTTTTTATTATTATGGCTTTGATTTTGATATTCATTATTGGTTTGTTGAGGTTTTCTATTTCTTCATGGCTCTATCTTGGTAGGTTACATGTTTCCAGGTATTTATCCATTTTTTTTATAGGTTTTTGAATTTGTTGTATAGTTGTTTTTAATTCTCTCTTATGATTCCTTGTATTTCTGTAGTCTCAGTTGTTATGTCCCCTTTTTCATTTCTTATTTAATTTGGATCTTCTCTCTCTTTTAAAAATTAATCCAGCTGAAGTTTGTCTACTTTATATATCTTTTTTAAAAAACACCATTTCACTTTGTTGGTCATATGTATATATATTTTTTTCATCTCAATTTCATTTATTTCTACACTGATCTTTGTTATTTTCTCTCTTTCTTGTTTTTCTAGTTCTTGATTTTCTAGTTTTTCCTTAATGTGCATCATTAGGTTTTGTATTTGAGTTTTTCAAGTTTTTGATATAGGTATTCACTTATACAGACTTATTTCTTAATACTGCTTTTTCTGTATCCCACAGATGTTAGTAAGTTGTATTTCCATTTTCATTTGTTCCAAGGAATTTTAAAATTTTCTTCTTAATTTATGCATTGACCTTACTGGTCATTCAGGAGTATGTTGTTTTACTTCCATGTGATTGGGTAATTTATGAGGTTCCTCTTGTTAGAATGACTTTTATCAAAAAGTCAGAGAATAATGGATGCTGTTGAGGATGTGGAGAAAGAACCCTTGTACACCTCTGATGAGTATGTAAATTAGTATAGCTACTATGGAAACAGTATAGAGGTTTCTCAAATAACTAGAAATAATATTAACGTATGATCCAGCAATTCTACTACTGGGTATTTACCTTATCTAAAAGAAAAGAAATTAATATATCAAAGAGCTGTCTACACTCCTATGCTTATTGCAGCACTATTCACACTAGCCAAGATACAGAAGCAACCTAAGTGTCCATCAATGGATGAATGAATAAAGAAAACGTGGTATATATACACGATGGAATGTTAATCAGCCATAAAAAAAGAAATCATGTCAACTGCAGCAATGTGGTTGGAAATGGAAAAGTAATCCAAGCAAAAGAGACAAGTATTACATGTTCTTACTTGTATGTGAGAGCTAAAAGAGTGAATCTCATAAAGATAATATGTAGACTGGTGATTACCAGAAGCCAAGAAGAGTGAGAGTGATGAGGTTGATTAATGGGTACAAATACACACTTAGAAGAAATAAGACCTGGTGTTTGATCAGTAGGATGATTATAGTTAAGATTAATAGATTGCACATTTCAAAATAGTTAGCAGGGAATAATTAGAATGATCCTAGATAAAAAATAAATGTTTAAAGTGATGGATATCTCAATTACTCTGATTTGATTATATAAACGTATGAAATCACATGTATCTCAAAAATATATACATCTTATATATATCAATTAATAAATGCCACATTGAAAAATTTTAAATTATTTTCACATTGAAGTTAGGCTGACATAGTTATTTCAATTTATATCTCAGCTTATTCAACTGAATCTTTGTTATAACACTACATTAAATTCAGAGTAAATGAAAATATGAGCAATTGAATTTAGTATTATGTGGAGAAAATGTTTTCTTTTGAATAAAAAAGGAGCAATGTTTCTAGTTCATTATTATAAGAAAAAGTCTATGATATAAAGCTACCAAAATGTATCATCTTTTATATTAAATTCAGATCATATCAAAGCAGTCAATTTATACCTGAATAAACCATATAACAAATGAATGATGCTAATCCATTAAGCCAAAGGGTTTTTAAACTTCAATAGCGAGTGAACATGTGTGTGAATACTTATAACATATGCATTTAAATGTATACTCCATTAATTGTTTAATAAACCTTATGTGCTAACTTTAAAAAATTTATGATTATTTAAATTAGACACTAACAACTTCTTTGACACCAAATTTCACATTATAACACAGAAATATGTTTAGTTCTTAGTGCTCACTCTTCTGAAAACTGTTGTTAATATGCTTGGTTATATGTTTTACAGTATAACATCTAGGTATGGAGGGACAGTTCTACCAAATGGTATGCTGAAACAATTATTTCTAGTGACTGGTGTTACTCATATATATCAGACAGATTAATTTCCCATAATAATAGGAACATTTTAAAATCTCAAATCACAGTAGTACTGAAAATGACTTTTCTCATATATAACTAATCAGCAATACTAATTGAAAGCCAATAATGTTTAGAAAATTATGAACTACAGCTCAAACTATTTTATTATTAATTACTTTAATTTTTAAAATATATATCTTATTGAACTAAGTATTCAATAATTCTTACTTAAATTCATGAATGTGCTTAATCATGATTGGTGACTCTGTTGGAATTCAGTTAATGACTAACTGGCACTTAGGAAAAAGAAAGTTTGTGCCTCTTTAGGATAAAGTAAGAAGAAGCCCAAATCTACCTGAACAGAAAAGGGAGACTGTTGTTCCAGTCAATGCTAAAGGTTTTGTTTCTCTGAAAAAAATTCAAAATAATAACAAACCAAGGCAAATGGGAGTACTTGAGATCTACTTGAGATTCAGCTGATGGTTATCAGCCAAGCGGTGCTCCTGGACTAATAGCATGCAATCTGAGCTGTTCAGGAGACTTTATGTTGCGAGTAATGTGACACTTATCCTAGGAGCTTGTTTTCTATAAGTTCTCCAGTTACTCTATTATGAAGTTATTCTTTGCTCATCCACCCCTTTTCTTACATTCTTAGAATTATCTTTTTATAAATTAGCAAATATACAGCTTTTTAAAATGCTTTTGAAATAAATTAATTGAAAAAAAATTTTTTTCCCATTTATTTTATTGCATTTTAGGTTTTGGGGTACATGTAAAGAACATGCAAGATTGTTGCATAGGTACACACGTGGCAGTGTGATTTGCCACCCTCCTCCCCATCACCTGCATTTGGCATGTCTCCCCTTGCTATCTCTCCCTCTCCCCAGCTCCCCACCCCCGACCATCCCCCCCCACCTCCCTCCAACTGACCCCAGTGTGTAGTGCTCCCCTCCCTGTGTCCATGTGTTCTCATTGTTCAACACCCACCTATGAGTGAGAACATGCGGTGTTTGATCTTCTGCTCTTCTGTCAGTTTGCTGAGAATGATGGTTTCCAGGTTCATCCATGTCCCTACAAAGGACACAAACTCATTGTTTTTGATGGCTGCACAATATTCCATGGTGTATATGTGCCACATTTTCCCTGTCCAGTCTAATCGTCAATGGGCATTTGGGTTGGTTCCAGGTCTTTGCTATTGTAAACAGTGCTGCAATGAACATTCGTTTTGCACGTGTCCTTCTGGTAGAACGATTTGTAATCCTTTGGATATATACCCAGTAATGGGATTGCTGGGTCAAATGGAATTTCTATTTCTAGGTCCTTGAGGAATCGCCACACTGTCTTCCACAATGGCTTCCACAATGGTTGAACTAATTTACACTCCCACCAACAGTGTAAAAGTGTTCCTATTTCTCCACATCCTCTCCAGCATCTGTTGTCTCCAGATTTTTTAATGATCGCCATTCTAACTGGCGTGAGATGGTATCACAATGTTGTTTTGATTTGCATTTCTCTGATGACCAGTGATGATGAGCATTTTTTCATATGTTTGTTGGCCTGATGTATGTCTTCTTTTGTAAAGTGTCTGTTCATATCCTTTGCCCACTTTTGAATGGGCTTGTTTGTTTTAAATGACACACACATATGACAATTATAACCTACAAAGTAGGAATCAATGGTAAATACATTATTCTTATTACTATCTAACATGTATAAATTGTATAAGCAATGGAGAGTCTCTGTTACTAATACATTGATATTATTTGGCTTGCTTATCACCTAGAATTAGTGTCTACATATGTAGAAATTCTTTTTCCTTGGATGTTACTAATGCCTTCCTTCTGTGGAGATGCTGTCATCTTGATCCTTCTTTCTGCTTTTTTTTTTTTTTTTTTTTTTTTAAGAGAAAAATGTTAAAATGAAGATCAGGCTCTTCAGGGCATTTTTTCCTATTACAAGCAATAATGTATGCAGAAATTTTTGGTTTACTTTATGAGACTCTCTACATTTATGAGGAAAGGCTTGGATGCCATGGTCTGATTGCTTTGTTCTAAATAATTTTGTTACTCACTTCATAATGGGCTGATAAGGACAAGCAAGAAAAAAAAAAGAGTCCAAACAGAAATGGAGAAATGGAAGTAGATCTTATTTTAAAGAAGCTCAGTTACTTCAATCTACTGAATGTTAGTCTGCTTTATACCATGTTGAAGTAGATTGTATCAGACCAATTCTTTTGCTGAGAACAAGTATAAAAGCTGAATAACACCAAATTAATAACAGTTTGAAGGTTTTGGAGAGCAATCAAGGGAATCAAGATTTGAGTGTCTATGATTCAAGAAAGAAGGGAAATGCATCATTTTGAGCCAGACATTTTCTGCTACTTTTCCTTAGAGACATCCAAGCACTTACAAGCGCCATAAGGATGAACAAATGAGCACAAAATAGTGAATCAGAACTTATAGGAAACTTACAATGCCAGAGCACCATGAATCTGAGTTCAGTCTACCCAGCCAGTCAGGTCTTGAGGGGCCAAGATACAAGAAAATGGAACCAGAGAAAAGGGAGCTGAATAATATATTTTTTTTGGAAATATACATCTGGTTGAATTAACTATTCAATAATTCTTTCTTACATTTATGAAAGTGCTGAATCACAATGGGTCATTTATATACACATATGTGTATGTAAATATATACAAATATGTATATGTATAGATTTATTATAAGGAATTAGCTCATGTAATTATGGAGGATGGCCAGTCCAAAATCTGCAGAGATGATGTCCAAGTTTGAGTATGATGGCTGAAAACTGCTATGGAGCCGAAAAGAGCTAATATCCCTGTTTGCAAGCTGTCATGGAGGATACTTTGTCTTATTCAGGAGAAATTCAGCCTTTTATTCTACAGAGGTCTTTAATCTTTGGGATAAGACCCAACCACATTATGGAGGGCAATCTACATATCTAAATGCTAATCTTTACCAATTTAAATCATAACTCATCCAAGGATATCTCCAGAGCAACATCCATAAAAATGTTTGACCAAATATCTGGACATCCCATGGTCCAGTCATATTGACACATAAAATGAACCATTACAGAATTTGAGTAATATGTAACTACAAATTTAAGAAGTAGAACTTTCACCAGTCTTATGTATTTTATTGACAGAAATTGGGAATCCTGGGTCTGTCAAGTATAAGAGGTTCTGAAAAATATTTCAGTTTATCAGTTGAAACCCAGAACCAAAACACTGTCATAAAGACAGAAAACCAGTCCCAAAAGACCTCAATTATCGATTGGGACAATTTAGTCTGCTCCTATGCTAATTGTAAGAAAAGGAAAGCACCTCAGAGAAAGATGACATATCTAGAACAATTACTGGTTTTCATACACAGTCTTCACCATTGACTAAAAAGTTACCAGAAATGTCAAAACACAAGAAAACATTTTTACCTAACAATAAAAAATCAGTAGGAACAAACACAGGTGATTAAGATATTGGAGTTATTAGTATACAATAATAATAAGAATACTTTCAAGATCATATCTGACAATGAAAGAAACTAGAATTGTGAACAATAAATAAAATGGAAGCTGCATAGCTTAAAATATGAAATGAAATCAATAATGCAATAGATATAGTTATCAGATTAGACACTGCAGAAGAGAGTAACTGAGCTGGAAAATTGATTAGTAGAAAATATCAAGTAAATATGAAGAAGAAAAAAAATGAGTGATATAGAAAAGATCTTAAGTTAGAGATGAGACACAAAAAATTCTGACAAATATGCAATTAAAAGTCCAACAAAAGGATAACTAAGAAATATGGTGGAAACAATATTTAGTCCTGCCTGAGGCAGTACTGACTGAAATTTTTTTCTGACTGTGGGAAGACATCTAACAACAGATTTAAGATGCTCTATGAATTACAAGCTAGACAACCACAACTAGACACCAAAATTTAAACTAATTTAAACCAAAGATAGTTTAATTCAAAATAGACAAAAAAAGAAACATTACACTCCAAGGTAAATTTTAATGAACTCTTAATAAATAATGAATGCCAGAGAGCAGTAATGTATATTTTTAAAGCATTCAGGAAAAAAAAAAAATGTTTCCAACCTATACTTTTACAACCAATAAAACCATCTTTTTAAATGTAGGCAAAATAACATTGTATTCAGACAAACAACAAAGAGAGATTTCATTACAAGTAAAGTTATGCTAAAAGGAATGGCAAGTTGACAAACTTTGGCAGAAACAAAATTATCCAAAATTGAAGTACAGAAATGTAGAAAGAACTGAAGAATAAAGACACTTCTTGGCGAATATGTGGATAAATCTAAATATTACCTGACTGTATAAATCAGTATTATTCCTTATGAAGTTCCCACATGTATATAGAAATAAAATATATCAGAAGTAGCAAAAACAGCAAGAGAATAGTGTAAATGAATTTATTTTTCAATGCTAGCCTTTCTGAGAAGTGGAAAAGGTAATATAACATTTCCTTCTTATTTGTGGTTTGACTTCCCACAGTTTCAGTAACCTGAGGTCCACCTTGGCCTGAAAATTCCATAAATAAACAATTTAAACGTTTTCCGTTGTTACATTTTAATTTATTTCTTAATTTATAATTTTTCTATTAATAATTATTTTTGTTAATCTCTTATCGTGCCTAATTTATAAACTTTTATCATGAATATGTATATAAGGTAGAAAAATGCATATAGGATTCAGTATTATCTGCAATTTCTGAATGCAATAAGGGTCTGGAATGTATCTTCCATGCATAATGGGGGACACTGTAATTTAGGGTACACTTTAATAAGACAAGGATTAATCAGTAATAACTAATCAACAAAATTATATAAAATATATAAGGTAAAAGAGAATATAAAATATAGAAAAAATATTTGATTAGTTCAGAATTTTCAATAAATAGGAAATGACACAAGTAAATAAAAAAATAGCAAATATTAAGAGAAAAAATACTGAGAACAATATTAATAGAAAAATAGTAAATACTAAGATGGCAGATTTAAAAACAAATATACATAGAATGTAAACAGGTTAAATACTTTCATTAAAAAACAAAGACTTCATATTGCATAAAGCAATACTTACCTTATTGGAAAGATACAGAAAGTTACAAAGTAAAATAAAAAATGAACCAGATTAGATTAACCAAAAGAAGGCCAAAGTAGCTGTACTATAGTAGGCAAAGTAGACTTTATTGCAAGAGCATCATTAAAAATAAAGATATTTCATAATGAGTATGGAATGTATGCACACTAAAAGTTATCTCAAAATATATAAGTAAATATAAATATGTTTTATATAGATTATATATTTACAAATATATAACTATTAGGGCCGGGCGCGGTGGCTCAAGCCTGTAATCCCAGCACTTTGGGAGGCCGAGGCGGGTGGATCACGAGGTCAAGAGATCGAGACCATCCTGGTCAACATCGTGAAACCCCGTCTCTACTAAAAATACAAAAAATTAGCTGGGCATGGTGGTGCGTGCCTGTAATCCCAGCTACCCAGGAGGCTGAGGCAGGAGAATTGCCTGAACCCAGGAGGCGGAGGTTGCGGTGAGCTGAGATCGCGCCATTGCACTCCAGCCTGGGTAACGAGAGCGAAACTCCGTCTCAAAAAAAAAAAAATAAATAAAATATATATATATATATATAACTATTAATATTTGCATAAATATGACTATAAATATATAATGTATACCTAAATCATATATAAATAATATATAATATAGATATATATATTTAATATATATAGATTTATATGAATGTAAATATATGTATGTTATATATGATTTATATATTATAGAATATATAAATATATATCTAAATACACATTTATATAAATTATATAAATATATAAATATATAAATTATATATTTATATATTTATATAAATGTATATTTTGAAGTTAACTATATATTTTAATAAAGTATAATATATATAAATATATAAATATAAATACATAAATTTATATGTTTATTTATATAAATCATATGTGTATATTAAATAAAAATATATTTTATTCAATATACACACACACACACACACACACACACACACACACACACACACATATATATATACACACACACATACATATAACTACAGTTATACCAGAAATGCTGGCTGGGTGTGTTGGCTCATGCCTGTAATCCCAGCACTTTGGGAGGACAAGGCAGGTTGACCACTTAAGGTCGGGAGTTCAAGACCAGCCTGATCAACATGGAGAAACACCATCTTTACTTAAAATACAAAATTACCCAGGTGTGTTGGTTCATGCCTGTAATCCCAGCTACTTGGGAGGGTGAGGCAGGAGAATCACTTGAACCCAGGAGGCGGAGATTGTGGTGGAGGTTGCAGTGCACCCCTGTACTCCAGCCTGGGCAACAAGACTGAAGCTCCAACTCAAAAAACAAAAATAGGAAATGCTCTGTTACCTTTTCCACTTCTCAGGAAGGCAAGGATTGAAAAATAATGTTATATTTATATATGTATGTATATGTACTTATATTTTTAAGCTATGAAGCTTCAATTTTATTTCTTGTTTACATAAACCCTATATAAGTAAACAGGTGCAAAAGGTGGAAATGGCCTGGGGTTGTTTGAGGGAACCACACAACTTTTTATTTCTTCTCTGTTTGAGAAGAAATAAAAACTTCTTCCTCTAGTTCTCTTATCCATTGTAATAACTAGATTCTTTTTGCTAAAATGTATGGGGGACATAATAGGAAGTCATGATTAGCCAACTTTTAAAGAGAAATTTATTGGCTACATTGACAAACTTATTTGATTTGTAGGTTTTACTTAGAAAGTACATACAGTATTCATATTATCCTGATAATTTTTTTCTATAATTGAAAAGATATTCCTTTTTGATTCAGCAACAAGTGTATCTAATAACTTCCTATTTAAGCATATAGACCCATCCCTCAGCCAATGGAATGCATTCTGTCCCAATCAGATTGTCCTCACATCCGGTTTGTTCCTACTTTACCTTCCAGATATTAGTATATAGTCCTATTATGGCCCACATTCCCCCTGAGTATGTGAAATAGTGTAAAATGCAGTATCTTTCTATCCTTTTTTACTATGCTTTGATTTTGAGAATGTATGTTTTATAAAGGCATTTAGAGTCTAAATCTTTGGAGAAAAATAATATTTTTCAATCTGGATCAGTGCTTCTTACTCTTCTTTGGAGACTTAGACAACTTTGAGAATGTAATTAAAGCTACAGAAACTCATTCATGAAAAATAGACGTATGAATAATCACAAACTACAGAATAATATGTTAGAAGTTCCAGAAGAAGTTCATCTATTGACAAGATTATGATTTCCTGAAATTTGTGTTTTCTTTTTCCACTTCTTCAGCCCCTTAGAAAAGAAAAAAAATGTTGAGCTCATTTAATATGTAAATGAATGGAAGCTAAAAGCAATGGAAAAAATAAGGAGAACAAAAATTTTATCTATTAAATACTCCTGTTTTTCAGGAAAGTTTATTTTATAAAATGCAGTTTAAAACAAACCTCAATCTTATGACTTTACTGAAAAGGAAGATTTATAGATTTGCCAATTCTTATTTAGAGGGAGATTGTTTGGTTATGGATTATCATAGAAGTTAAAAAAAATTAAGCAAGAGTATACATTATTTCTCAATGCAGTTATCAATTTATTTTTCAGTAAAATTACATGAGAATTTACAGATATGGGATACTCTTTCTTCTGTGCAATTCTGCCAACTATCCCCATCAGAATAGGATTATCTATATAGTCTCAATATTTTCAAAAAAATTGAGAGAGATTGAGCTACAAATAGCTTTATAGTGTTGCCTGATGTATAAACTGCTGTATTTATTAAAAATTCGGGAAATACAGAATATAAAGTAGACTATTATTATTATTTGAGACCAAATATCACTGTGTCACCAGCCTGGAGTGCAGTGGCGTGATCTTGGCTCACTGCAACCTACGCCTACTGGGTTCAAGCGATTCTCCTGCCTCCCCATCCTGAGTAGCTGGGACTACAAGCGCATGCCATCACGCCCAGCTAATTTTTGTAGTTTTAGTAGCGACACGGTTTCACCATGTTGGCCAAGATGGTCTTGGTCTCTTAACCTCGTGATCTACCTGCCTTGGCCTCCCAAAATGCTGGGATTACAGGTGTGAGCCACCACGCCCAGCCAGACCATGATTATTATCTGCAGTTTTCAGATATAACAACTGTAGTCATCTGCTATATATCATTTAGATGTTTTATGTACATTTTTAAAGGTATCAAAACAACACATGTATGGAAGATAACTCAGCATTTTGTTTTGAAGCTGCATTTTTAATTTATTTAATAAGTGTCTAAAACTTAAAAATTTAATACATAATTTTTTTGGCCATTGAAACAAATACAAGGAGACTGGAGGAAATTTTAATAAATCTTCAGTCATTTTAGCTCCATCACTATCCCCTGAACATATGAATCATATCAAGTCTTACATATATGCTTGCACATCTTCCTCTGACACTGGCTTTTAAACAATCACATATATATATGGATATTTAATATACTACCACTTTTTGTTTTTTTTTTAATCACAATTCTTCCAGGCTAAGATAAATAAATGTAGATAATTTGTAACAATATATTAAAACTTAGACTTGGTTGAATTCCTTAAAATGTATTTATTTATTTCTATAAGGTAGATTTCTAGGAGTTGTGTTTCTGGATAATACATTGCATACATTTTTTTTGTTTGTTTATTTTAATAGATTTTGCCAGATAATTTCTAATTTTTAAAGGTTTTTATAGTTTTCTGAGTTATAAATAAAAGTTATCTTCCCATTCCCGTAGGTTAGAAGACTTTAATACTATCAATCTGGTGGATAAAAACCATGTGGCGTTATGACATTAAATACAATTTTCTGTCTCCTACTGAGATTGAGCAGGTTTCTTTTGCGTATGAGTCATTTAGTTCATCTCTTCTGGAAATAGTTTTTCCTCTAAAAGTATTTTTTTTTTTTGTATTTTTTAATAACTATTTGTTTTTGTTATTTTCTCTTAAGTTAAATTATAGATGTTTATTAGATGTTTTTTATATTTGCTATATTTGTAGGAAATATCCCTCAGTTCATCACTTTACTTTTTGTCATTGCACTTACTTTCTTTTTTTAACTTGTATAAAATTAAATTTGTAATTGAAGTAAGAAAACTATACAATATTTTTTTCCCTAGCCCCCAAATATAAAGATCCTCAAATACTTTAGTTCTAACTTTCTGCTTGTCTCTTCTGAGTTACTACTTAAAGGCAGTTTAAATCTTATTTTAAAAGCACACCATATTATCTATTTAAAAATTATTATGTATCAATAATGCTATTTACATTTACCAATGTTTCTAGGTAATTATTTGACCTCCATTTTGGATTCAGTATTGTTCTAGCTGAAATTCATCCTTTAGTAGTTTGTTTCATATAATGTCTAAAATTAATATCTTGTTTTTTACTCTCACTCTAAATTGCTATTTCAAGTAAGTAAATAATTCTATGTTGAAAGTTATTTTTCCTTTTCACTTTTAAGATGATCATATTTATGAAACAAAATGGAAAATTATAAATATTAATAATTTTCAAAATAATTCAACTAAAATAATTGGGTATGTAAGGGGTATATGTTTTATATTTTCCTAATTATTAATATTAGGGAGTCTGATTATATTTTTAATTACTTGAGAAAGAAATCCTTAAGAATATTATTCAAAGTCATGGAGGATTTTTGCTTTTATGGGTTATTAGACAAGTCCAACTAACACCCTAAAACAACACATAAATTGATCAAATGTAAGTAGATAATATCTGTTTGAAATTATGGATAGCTAATAAGATTATAAAGTGGTGATTTGGGAGAGGAGAAAGATTAGGGGAATATACCAAATCCTGAGCAGTAAAATAAAAACAATTTTCTCTCTTAGTTTTGTGTGTTGCTTGGTTTGGACAACTCACTTCTTCCCTCATCTCTGGAAAATTTGCAGCCACCATTTGCCCATTCTTTTCAATTTCTTCTAGAATTTCTATGACATATATGCTAAATGGTCTCCATCTATCTCCTAGAACTATTACAACCCCCTTCCTATTTTTATTTCTTCAGTATTTTGTTCCAAATTATTTTCTTGTATATTATCTCTGTCATGATTTTTTTCTAAATTATCTTTAATCTCCAAATCAGTGTTACTATTATTTGTAGAAGTTTTATATTATTATTTTTCAAAATACCTATTTTTGATTCCATCATATCATGTTCTGATTTTTATAGCCTAAATATTTTAAATGTATGTAGTTTCTTTTAGGTTGTACAATTTTTTCTCCTTCTTCATGGACTTTCCTTTATAGGGATTTATTCATTTGTGTGGCTTGTAATTGTTTTTAATATGATTTTGTCATCAGCAAGGATTGCTTTCTGTGGGAATTTCTTTCTCTCTGAATTTATACATAAGATTAAGTTTGTATAAATACCTTCCTGGGTCCTAAGGATTTTACCAGTTGTGTATATCACGTTTTACATTAATTATTCAGCTTTGAGTCCTCTACTATGCATAAGTTTATGCTCTGCACTCATACAAGTTGCAGACCTAGGTTCTTGATTTTCTGACAGCTCTGTGCAGTTTCACAGCTAGATGGCCAGTTTCTATGTGACTTTCATAAAGTACTGGATATAGTTTAATAAGCCATAAAAGCAAAAATCCTCCATGACTTTGAATAATATTCTTAAGGATTTCTTTCTCAAGTAATTAAAAATATAATCAGACTCCCTAATATTAATAATTAGGAAAATATAAAACGTATACCCCTTACACACCCAATTATTTTAGTTGAATTATTTTGAAAATTATTAATATTTATAATTTTCCATTTTGTTCCATAAATATGATCATCTTCTTGTTCCCAGTTAACAACTGGGGCAATCCTCCAAGTTGCTAGACTTCAGGCAAAGATGCACAATTCCAGTCTCTCACCTTGCATGGCTCTGAGTCCCATCCCCTGTTCCTACATGTACAACCAGCCTCAGAACTCAGCCCTTCAGGACCTTTATCTGTTTTGCTAGGACTGTGGCCCACTTTGGCTTTAGTTGTGACTCTTTGACATTTTAAATTTCCTCTACATGTTTGTACTTGCAGATTCAAACTCAGTTGTGCATTTAGTTAAAAAGAAAAAGAGACTATGTAGATTATGGGGTGATGGATGCAGCAAACCACCATGACACATATGTACCTATGTAACAAACCTGCACGTTCTGGACATGTACCACAGAACTTAAACTATAATAATAATAATAAAATTAAAAAGAAGAAACGTGGAAGTTTTCCCATATCATCTTGGATAGGCATATTGACCTGATGTTTTCTCTGAGAAGCTCTTTAGCTTCTCAAAAAAATATCTTTGTCCTTCACATGCCCTCCACTTTTCCCCTGGTAAATATAAATATAGGTTCTCTATGTAGGTATATATAACATTATAACCTAATAACTTATTACATGTATTCTAGTAGTAACATTTTTCCATGATCAATATTTATCATTTATATATTCAGTTATACAATCATTTATAAATATATATTAATGGTTCATATACTGTTTAACATTTTTATTCATTTTTGTTATTACTGATTACTACCGGCATACAATAATAAGCAGAAGACCATATACATGAGTGTACTATATTTATTCATTCTTTCAACTACTATTTATTGAATGGCTAGTATATAACAAACAGTGTAATAGGCACTTGAAATCATGGGATGAAATGGAATGTTTTTTATGTTGTTTTCTTCATGTTGGTGAAAAAGAACAGCCAGTTTTCTTGCCTTGGGAAGTGACACAGAGCAGAGGTAGTCAGAGCCATCTATGCAAAGACTGTTTGAACCCCCTCTTCCATAGAATTAAAACTTGAACTACAATCCAGTCCTTCACTGGCATTTTTATGTTGATGAGTGGTAATAAATATTAAATTGTCTCTGGTATTTTTACAGCTTAGTAAATGGAGTACCTTTGGAACTCTGGAAGTTATACCTGAGATTGAATCAGAAACACAGGCGTTCTCAGTGGTGACAGAAGACGATTGTGAAATTCTTAAAATCCCAGCGAAGGGATATGCAAAGATAAAGGAGGTATGATGATATCTAATATTATAAATATTAACAAAAATTGGACATAAATTCAAGCTACATTTTGCTTCTCTGGACAAAGATATTCATATCTGTTTTATTTTTAAATTTTAACTTAACCTAGAGACCAAAAAATGTGGTTTATTTGACAAGCATCACTTACGAGCACTGGTGATTGGTAGGCGAGGCATAAACAAAGGTCTCTATGGATATATTTTAGGTAATTTTAAAATAGCTTTTGGCTTTTTATTCATCTCTAACTCATTCAGTTATTCATTCATTTATTCATTCATTCAACAAATACGTGTTTTGCCTGTCCACAGCATGTCATATGCTAGGAATACTAGAATAATACAGGTAGTACAACTGCAGCTCTCTACAGTCTACTTTAGAAGGAAAAATACTTGAATGTGATTGGTATGTTATTTCATAATTACAACAGATATAAAACTCAGAACTGCATGAATAGGTGATAACAACTTATTCTGATTTCCTAATTCTGCAGCTTTAAGATAACACATTTACTTAAAGTTTAATAATTTTTTCTCTCTTCTAATTAAATCCAAATTTTTTCTTGACTCCCATTTCTCCTCCCTTGGATAGCAGAGGAAGTTTGTATAAATAATGGGATTGAAAGGTTTCCGTGATCCTGCTCTTTCTTTTCTTTTCTTTTTCCTTTTTTTTTTTTTTTGAATGAGCTTAAGCCAGGTGCAGGTCCTGTAGAAAGCTAGCATAAACTATGGTTCGGTGCTCATGCGACATGGAGTTGAGAAGACATCCACCCTCTTACATCTCCAATGGTGGTGATTTCTTGTGATATAGTGGTCCCAGTGCCAAGGGTGCAGATAATTTTCTCAGAATTCAGTGTTATTCCAAATCCCTGGTGTTCATATGTTTGAATTTTCAGAGTAGCTGGCTTAAAAAAAAAAAAAGCTGTATATTTTATTTTTATTTTCCAGATATCAGTACCAGTTACTTAATATCAAACACAACTTTTTAGTTTAAGCTTGACTATGACAGAGTTTTTAAAAATTACTAAAACATTTATAGAAGTATAAAATAGCATGAAAGGTGAGCAAATATAATTTTAGTAAGTAGATCTGAAGATTAACATTTTAATATGTCTGTGGTCATAGAGTGATGCTCTGATAAAATTAGAATGTCTTCTATACTAACTTTTATTCATACAGCTTTTATTTTCCTTCTCTCACCATTTATTTGCTATTTCTTTGATTTTAAATTACCTATTATTAATAATTTGATAATGACATTCTATTTTAGGAAAAAATAAAACTTGAAAATATGCAAAAGTTGCAATTAATCCGTATGTGTCCTTATTATGAGGAATGGCCTACTTTATCCATATTTGAACTAACTGCACTCCTCAAATGGAAAAAATTTCCTCCAGGAAATGGTGAGTTTATTGCAATTTTGGATCATTTTATTTGCATACTGTTGTATTATTGGAATTGAAATTCTTCATAGTTGTAATATTTTATACAGTATTTCTTCATAAAAATATTCTCATTGATAATAACATTTGAATTGGACATTTAGATTATTTTCTGCTTTTTATTAAAAATGATACTCTACTGGCTTGAAGAGTGGTCTCAGGACTAACCTTACTTTAACATCTCTCTTTGCTCCGTATAGCTGTTCTCCTCTTGTCACTATAAGGGCCAAATTGAAAAGCAGAAATACTAGGGAGAATAACCATTCACACAGGAGAAAAGGAAAATGGTTTTGTGATGTAGTGGTCCCAGTGTCCAGTGTCCCAGAGAAAATGGTTTTCCTTTTCTCCTGGCTGGATAATTATTAAGCAGCAAGTTTGCTAATCTCTACTTGTTCTACACAGATTAGCAGTGGAAAAAATAATTACAGAGAATGAGTGAGGCCTAGATAAGAGAAAGCAGCAGTGAAGCATCTACATTTTTGATATTCAACATAGCAAAGATGCACAGATTGCCTGGATTATGTGTACACAAAAAGTGTAGGTGGTATTGAGTCATTTTGCACAATTTGTCCATCTGTGAAAGCCAATTTAACAAGGGTTGCCAACCTGAGAGGTACTGTGGTAGGAGAGGTCAGAGCTTTAGATCTCTTTTGGTAAGGAAATACAATTGCTCCATGAGAGACAGCCACAGATAAAAGAGAAAGGATGGCAACCTCGCCTCTCTTTCCTTGCAGCCAAACAGTGAAGGAGCCAGAACTTACATTATAATGGAAGAGGAAGTGTTTGAAAGAAATACTTCTATCCCAAGCCCAGAAATATTTCTACCCCAAGCCTGCAAAGCCACAATTATAATGAGGAACATTTTAAATTTAAGTTTGAGATTAGAGTTCTAAAATGAATGAATCTGAGTGGTATATTCTAGACAGCAATTATTTTAATAATAAAAACATGGCAGAGTAATTTTGAAATCTAGCTATAACACAGGAAAATGAGGTTCAGCATACCAGGAGTTCTTTTATTGAAAAAAAGTAAATATCACTAGAGGCAAGTTTATGCTTTGAAAAGCAGGGATACTCTAATAAACCACTTAAATTTGGTGAGACTCTGAAACCTTTCTCATATTTGTTCCAAATTTCCTTCCACTGCTTGAATTTATTTATATTTTATTTATCATGTTTTTGAGATGTAGCATTTAACCATGTTTAGTCAAATAACTATTTTTTGCTCATAAAATTAAATATTAGTAATACTGTGTTTTTGTTTATGACATATTTTTTTCCTAATGAGTTATAATTTTTTTTTTTTTTTTTTGAGATGGAGTCTCATTCTTTTGCCCAGGCTGGAGTGCAGTGGTGTGACCTTGGTTCACTGCAAACTCCACCTCCCTGATTCAAACGATTCTCCTGCCTCAGCCTCCTGAGTAGCTGGGATTACAGGCACACACCATGATGCATGGCTAATTTTTGTATTTTTGTAGGGATAGGGTTTTACCACGCTGATCAGACTGGTCTTGAACTCTTGATTTCATGATCTGCCCACCTCAGCCTCCCAAAGTCCTGGGATTACAGGTGTGAGCCACTGCGCCTGGTCATAAATGGCATTTTTTTAAACCAAAACTACAAATGAAAGGCCAGTAGGAAACTGACTTGTAAAATACCAGGAATTGAATATTTCTGAGCTCCCCATTTTTATTATATAGAAATAGATAATTTAAATATTGAAGTTTTTGATTTGCCAGAGTTTTGTCACAGGTTTCCCACTTTGTATCAGAAATATCAAATTTTGATCTTTGCCTCACTTCCAGGCTTTTAATAAAAACATAGTATCCAGTCCTTCCCAATCTATCATTATATTAATATTTTTGAGGTGATTAAAAAAGAGGAAAGAGACTATCATAAAGATATTTTAAATTCTGTGATCCAAAGGAATATGAAATTTGGAAAGGAGAGAATGATTATGTGTTTTGATATATTTGATTGCAAATGACAATCTATCTCGATCTAAAATGTCAATCAAAAATACTAAAATTTTGCATCAAAGAGCCGAAAAGGTACTGAGACACTTAACATACTGTTTCTTAGACTAATGTTTAATTCAAGTTCTTTTTGGTAAATGTCTTCAAAAATAAATGATAGTATTTGTTATACTACCTATTGCATTGACAATCTGTGAGTATATTGAATAAGTCAAAACAATACTGTTTTCTTACCTATTTATTCCCAAACATGTAAATGTGGGATACTTTCGTAGTTTTGGAAAACGTTTATTCTCCTCAGAGAAAAGTGACAATTTCATCTGATAAACATCAAAGACCTTTGAGTTCTGGAAAACTATAGTTTTTATAACTAAATATACCTAGGTGAAGAATAAGTCCTGTCAAACTCACCTAATTTTCTTTTATGGTAGTGACAAACTTGATATATCAAATAGAAGAATTGGATTATAATACATCCTGACTGTTTACTCAAGATTTAATTTGAATTTATTTGAGAATGTAGCTCAAAGTATACTTTTATTATCTGGGTTGACAATTAGCAGTAGTATGATTTCAAAAGCATAATTATGTGTGTTTGGATCTTATTTTAAGAATGTAAAGTGGATAGAGTTTCAGAGGGATTTAGTTAATTATTCAAAGGCTTGATAGAGTTTAGGATTAATCCTTGGCAATCTATGAAATAAGTAAAGCTTATACCTGACTCTATTTGCTTTGTTAACTTCTTAAGTCTTTCCAGTTTTATTTCATATGCCAAGGGAACCTTATTATAATGAATGTGTACAGTGTTGCTCATAGTTTGGGCCTGTCCAGTTTATAACACATCAAGTAAAGTCTTCCCAGTTGTTATTCTTTTAAGATGTGGCCGACTGCGACATCCAGCTTAGATCACTAATCAACCTGTTCCTATGTGCATCATGCATATAACAAAAAACGGTATATTGACTTGGCAAACAGTTACTTGTGCATATTTTGTTGTTTTCTTGCTTATGTCAATATGCCCCTGTCTTTCTACAGGTAGGATTTGATATAGCAAACATGATAATTGAAAAAATGAAAACAAATTATAGCAATAAATTTAGTGCAGAAGGATAAAATACGTGAAAATCATAATAATAATAGTCAAAATTATATCTAGTTATCTCAAATCAAAAGTATATTTAATGTTTCAGTCACAAAATATATAGGCTCTACATCCCTTCAACTTTTTGACATCAGTCTTCTTCCAGTTCAGTTTACTCTGCAGGGAATCAAAAGTCCTAGATCCATGAGATACTCTTGAGCATCCCAGAACCAGTTTGATACCTCGAGGTGTCAGTGATTCAAGTACTTGTGATGGTGATGCCTTTTTGTTCCTTCATTCATCCTTCACTGGTCTCTTTTGTTTTGCACAATATTTTCTGATGTAGCATATTAATTCTTTTAATAATTTTTCACCACATTTGTTATTTTGTATGGTTTCTCTAGGGCTTACCATATACATTTCAATTTAGCAGAAATCTACTTCAGATTTTTACTAATTTCAGTTATAAATGTCACTCTGATATAGCTCTATTTCCATTTCCTCCTTTATATGTTATTATTATACATATTGCATCTATATATGTTACAAATTCAACAATATTTTATATAAAGTTATATCTCTTAAAAACAGAAAGAATAGGTCAAATAGGTATTTATAGTGTTTATTTTATTAGACACCTTATTTACCATTTCTGGTCTTTTTATTTGTTCCTGAGAATTTGATTTACCATTTGATATCCTTTCTTTAGTTCAGTATCAGTTTTCTCCCACCTGCTTTCATTTGGTGCTATTACCCAATACATTTCTCTATTTTACAGATCCAATAACATTATACACATATTGTTTTACACAATCACTCTTTATGAGTAAGAGAAGAATGGATAAGAAATAGGCATTTCTCCTACCTTTTATGATCATATATTTACCTTTAGTGGTTCTTTCTGATTTTTCATGTGGATTCAAATTACTGTCTGGGTACGCTTGTTTGCAGCCTGAAGAAGTTTGTTTAGTAATTCTTTGAGGGAGTATATGCTAGCAACAGATGCTGCCAGGTTTTCTTCTACTGAGAATTTCTTCATTTCTCCTTTGCTTTTGAAAGTCAGCTTTGCAGGGTATAGGATCTGGAGTTGTAAGTGGATTCATTTGTATATTTTGAAAATGCAATCCTACGTTCTTCTGGTTTCTGTTATTGTTTCTGATGAGAAGACACCTGTTAATTTTATTGGGATTCATTTACAAGTGATGAGGTTTTCTCTTGCTGCTTTCAATATTTTCTCCTTGCTTCTGGCTTAAAGAATTTTTACTATAATGTTTCCATTTGCTTGTTTTATCTTACCTAATATTAGAATTTTCTGTCACATACTTTAAAGCCCTATTTTTAGTAATCCCTTCTGTTTCTGACTCTCTCCTATATCGTTAGCTGTGCTAATCAGCGTTAAAGTTTTTCTTGTTACTCACCCACTTAGAAATAGTCTCTGTCATCTTATTGTCATTCAGGTAAAATGCAAAATCCTTAATATAGCTTTAAGGCAGTTTGTATCTGGGCCATGCCTATACCTCAAAGTTTTAATTTTGATAATAATTCTCCTTTTTGTTCATGTTTCTGCCAACCTGGATTTTATTAGTTCTTCTAGTATCACCAACCCCATTGAGGCCTCTTACACATGTTGTTCCCTCTTTCTGGAGAGATGCTACTTAACTCTAATATCAGTAAATTTACTATTGTTAAGATCATGTTTTCTAGGCCAATTTAGATTTTACTGCTATTTCTTTGCTAGCAGAGATGCTGCTTTGTTCCTCTGAGCATCAGCAAACTTTTTCTGCTAAAGAGCAGATACTAAATATTTTAAGCTTTGTAGGTCATGTAGTGCCTCTCTTACATATTCAGCCCCTTCTTCTTTTTAATGTCTGTAACAATGTAAGAATCATCCTTAGCTGTAGGTTATAGAAAAATGGGCCTTGAGTCAGATTTGGTCCATGTGCTAAAGTTTTCCAACTCTTGTCCTATCTTTTCTTTGTTAATCACCTCTTTTTTTTGGCGGGGATGAAGTCAAGATCTTATTATATTGCCCGGGCCAGATTCAAACTCCTGGGCTCTAGTGATCATCCCACCTCAGTGATTCAAATAGCTGACTAAAGGCACATGCCACCATGCCTGGCTTTCCTTGTACTATCTTAACACTCACTATGTTATGTCATAAATAATAGCGTAAGGGTCAGTTTTTCCACCATAACTTCAAATATCTTTGGAATAGGATGTTTTTTTTCTTAGTATCCAAGGAGTATCTAGAATTTGCAAGCCCTTGAGAAAATTGTTGATGAGTGAATGACTATTTTGATGTCAGTGCTTACCCTTAGACCAAAGTTATGACTTCTTTCTCCCAAAAGAAAATAATTTAACTCTTCGCTGCTCAGTATGTCTGAGTTGTATTAACACTTAGCATTAATTTTCTCTGAGAAAAATGCTATCATTGATTCAATATTAAAATATCTTAATGCATTTATTGATAAGTCTCCTAATTAAAACATAGGAGTGTTGCTTTGCTGTCTTCGAGTAGAAATTTTAGAGAATTGCATCATTGCAATAAATCAACCATTAAGAATGCTGCAAGGCTATAGTGTCTTAAATACACAATCCAGGGATAATAAAGGCAATTTGGATTTAAGGTGAGGTTAAATAAGGAAACCATTAGCATGGGATTAAATGTTAAATAAGGAAACCATTAGCATGGGATTAAGGACAACAATAGTTAAAGAAAGTCTGTTCTCTTCAGTGATTCACCAGGAGTAAAAGATTTGTAGAACCAATCACCTAATTTTTATTTTTGGTCATTATGTTTAATTCTCACTATCATGCAGCAAACTTTCTATTAAATGGGGTATGAGAAATGGAATGATCATTGATAAATGTAATTCAAGTATAATCTCCATCCTTCGTATTAAGTTTGTCATAATACATATTGTTCTTATTAATATAACTGTAAGAAAAAACTTTCACGAATAATGAATACTGTAGATTGTATTGTTCAACACCCCTTCCACATACTTCTAACTAACCTGTGAAAGCTAAAAACAGCTAAAAGCTACATATTCTAGAATCCTTTGTAAAAGTTTTAATTTTGATTATGGTCTCCACTCTGCCCAGTAGATATTTCTCTATAGTATTTGGAAGAAGTCAGGAGCAGCTCTCCTTTCAGGCATGGTGATGAGCATGCTGGTTCTAAAGTTTATCCCCTTAAATCACACGTGATGAGTGGCACACAGAAGCAGGATTGACGTTTCCTTTAGAAGAGCTCTGTATTGTGAGTGGGGCATTCCCACTGGCTGCTTTATTTGATTGTTCTATAGTATTGAATTCTAGTTTTATGGGCCTACTAGAGCTTCCTAACACATTCTCATAAAGTGCTTTTTGTTTAAATTAGATAGCAAGCGTCTGCTGTCTGTACCTAGGAACAAAGGGCTGTGCACTCGGTGTTCATTCTACCAATAATCTCCTTTATGAATAACTACTTTTTACAAAGTTTTTATTTGGAAAAAATAAGGTTTTTCATAAAAATATGAAATTTGTCACTTCATATTTTTATTTAACAATTATTTGCAGAATACCATGCTAGTTGCTTTCGTGGCAATGAAAAGAAATACATTTTAAAATCACTTAAAGTCAAATGCTTGAGTTACTACACTGTACTCCTTATTATGTAGGACAGCTTGAGTTTTCCTTTTTGATCTCAAAGATTTAATAATTAGAAAAATACAAAAAGTATGATTTTTAACAAACAAGATAGATCAAAATATCATATATTAAAAATATTTTCAGTATTTCATAGACATATATTATCTAACATAACAAATATCAACAGATAAAGTGGAAACTGAATGGGAGAGAGGATTTTTTTGAATATGGTTGGACCCAAGGTAAGAGAGATAATGCTAGGCAGGAGAAATAGCATCAGATTTTGCTTTAGGACAGTTGATCAAACAGCCCAATTTAATCATATGCATATTCATGAGCATTGGGAGATCAGTCAGACTTTCTGTACTCTGAGGCATTTTAAATACCATATTCATATTCTTGGGCTTTAACTTATAGATAATGTGACATCATTAAAGGTTTTGAATAACAGAAGAGACCTGAAAAAGTCAAAGTTTTAGGGGAACAGCAGAGCAATGTGAGTTATAGTTGAAAGGAGAGAGGTACCAGAAAACCAGAACAATTTAGAGTCTATTTTGGTAGTACCAGAGGCAAAGAGATGAGAGGCAATGGGGATAAGAGGTAGCAGTGACAGTAATAATGGAAATAAATTAATGTGAGACATGTTTTCATTGTTCAAGAGTGTCGTATAGAATAGATCTTTTGAAATACATTTCCACTTCCTCTTTGCAATGCTGACAGTGTATACGTGTTGGGGATGTTCTGTTTTTTCAGATCTCTATCTGTTGCTGCACAAATGCATATGTCTGTAGATGTCAGTTTAAACACACATCAGACACTAAGAAGGGATCCTCAAGCATGGGTTTAAATGGACCTGTGCTCTCACCTACCACCTGCAGCATTAGAACGCACATTTCCTGGTGTTTCTCACTGTCTCCACTCCAAAGTCTTTTGTGAGTGTAGGCCACTATTTATAAATGTTCATAGGAGAGTTCCTTTTATTTTCCTACCCAGAGCCCAAACATAGTTTCCTGAATGATTCATATTTTGAATTCATGTTTTCATTGACAGTCCTGTTATTAATAGTGTGTTTGTTCTTATTCCGCAACTTGTAAAATCACATTTCTTTTTCCCTTCACTCTTACTTTTGTCATTAAAACTCAAGCACTTTGTCTATTGCCATCTGCAAATGCTCCCAAGGCTTCTTAAGGTCCTGTTTATCACTTTTTCCAGCTTTATCTGTAATATGTATATATTTTACTTTTAAAGGATTTATGGTGATATTGATCATCTAAAGGTACAAATTAGGAATATATGTATTTTGTTAGTTTATTTTCTTAATATTTATGAAGATTACTTAAGTATAATCCAATATTTCAAAATTAACTTTTCTGTTAGAATTTTTTTTTTTATAATTCAAGAAACTTCCATTTATTTTCCATAAAGCTTCTTTTTTGTAATAACAGTTTTCTTATGGTTTCATAGTATACCTATTTGCTAGAGTAATAATTAGTAATAGAAATGTGTGATTGCTATAAAAAATTACTATGAAATTTCATAATTCCTTAACATTCTCTGAAAACAGCCTCTTCTATTATTACCACAGAAGTTTTGATAATTTACCTCAGAAGTATTATGGCTAGAAATATAATTAAAATGTAACATTATAGTATAACAATGCACTACAAATCAGTTTTGAATTTGACAAAGATATTTATATCTATAGAGTACTTCAAACATACTTTGTAGAAAGTATATAGTTTAATCTCTTACTCAGATTTTAGCCTTCTGATTTTATTAATATAATAAAGGTGAACAGTATATTAGTAATATAAAGTTTAAAAAGTACTGCTTATTTAAATAATTATCCAGCTGCTAGATAGTAATTAAAATAAATTAAGAATTTATTTAATTCAAATCCCTTGGAAGTAGATAAAATAAAATTAAACACCTTTTAGTAATAGAACACTCATCTATTCAAATTCCCCATGAGTAAATAGAGTTTTTCATCAGTAACCCAGGCAACTACTGCATCTCCTTATAAAACTCTTTTCTCTACCTCTTTCTACTTCTCACAAATGACCATTGCCTCTTAATTTTGTCATGACATAAACTATATTTCCTACTATTGCAATTAACTTTTAGTATTGTATCTCCCAAAATTTAGTAGAAAAGTTGAAATTCTCTTCACCTAAAAAATAAAATAGCATAATTTCATTTTCTTTACATTTGAAGCAAATCAAATATATAAAAATAAATTTGAACCTTTTTTCTCTAAGCAAACCAAGTATGTGAACATTTGAATCTAGAAATGCTAAATTATAAATACCATTCATTTTAATAAAAGTAACTTCTAAAATTTTCAACGTAGGACATTTTAAAATGTGAACTACCATCTCACACCAGTTAGAATGGTGATCATTAAAAAATCTGGAGACAACAGATGCTGGAGATGATGTAGAGAAATAGAAACATTTTTACACTGTTGGTGGGAGTGTAAATTAGTTAAACCGTTTTGGAGGACAGTGTGGCAATTCCTCAAGGATCTACAAATAGAAATTCCATTTGACCCAGCAATCCCGTTACTAGGTATATACCCAAAGGATTATAAATTGTTCTATTATAAAGACACACACACACACGTGTATGTTCATTGTGGCACTGTTTACAATAGCAAAGACCCGGAACCAACCCAAATGCCCATCAGTGATAGACTGGACAAGAAAAATGTGGCATATATACACCCATGGAATACTAGACAGCCATCAAAGGATAAGTTCATGTCCTTTGTAGGGACATGGATGAATCTGGAAACCATCATTCTCAGCAAACTAACCCAAAAACAGAAAATCAAATACTGCATGTTCTCACTCATAGGCAGGTGTTAAGTTAAACAATGAGAACACATGGACACAGGGAGGGGAGCATCACACAATGGGGTCTGTTGGGGGGGCCAAGGAAGGGACAGTGGGAGTGGTGAGGAGGTTGAGGAGGGATAACATGGGGAGAAATGCCAGATGTAGGTGACAGGGGGATGGAGGCAGCAAACCACATTGCTGTGTATGTACTATGCAATCCTGCATGGTCTGCACATGTATCCCAGAACCTAAAGTACAATAAAAAAAATAATATATAAATAAAATGCAAACTCTTGTGTTTCACTATAAATATTATTTATAACCAAACTGTTAATAATTATTTCTGCTTGATGGTATTGATTGCCTTTTTTCTGCTTTCCTGTATATTCTAGACATTCTATAATAAGTATGTTTATAATGAAATAAATAGACACAATTATACAATTTGATTTCTAAAAACCTAAAATAATCTTTCTAATAAAGAAGCAATTTATATTGGATGTTATGATCCACGTTTCCTGTCTTTTACCAATGAGAGTGCATTAGCATAGTCCATGCCATCTTAAGATTGACAATTTTTATGACTTTGGCAATACATGCTTTTGGGAATGGAAGGCTTCTTCACATTTGGAGGGATAAATTGAACAAAGACAGAGCCCAAAATAATAGAAGTAATCAGGTATGTCGAGGAGGGAGAAAGGGGTAAGAAGCGAAATAGAAAGGAGGTTCTTATTTGCTTCCAAATTCTAAGGCCCCGGTCATTAGTGTGTGAAAGTAATTAAGGCCAAAGGGTTTATTTGTGGATGGTGACATCCTGAGTATGTCTAACAAGATGACATTAAGTAGCAGGATTGACTGCTGAAAAAGTAATTAGAGGGAGTGTCTTTATAATTTGGTGATGCTGTCATGACCAGTGATCACTGAATTCATTTCCATTGCATATCTGATGTCTTTAAAAAGGGATAGAAGACTTTAAATCATAAAATAGGCTATCATTCATAAAGTATCATAATGCAATAATATATGGTTTGAGGAAGTATAAACCTTAGGTCAATACTAATAGAAATATAATGCAAGCCACCTATATCATTTTAAATTTTCTAGTAGCTACATTTAAAAAGTAAAAAAATATTTCATTTAACTCATACACATATCTAATTTCAATATGTGACCAACATTAAAAATTACGAATTGGATACTTTACACCATTTTCATATTTTGTTTTCATATTAAGTCTTCAAAATCCAGTGTCATTTTACACATATAGCATGTCTCTATTTGACCTAGCAACATTTTAAATGTGAAATAGCTACATGTGGCTAGTGGCTACCATATGGGATAGCACAGGCTTAGAGCATACGATACTCATTCTGATACTGCAAAACCAAAAAACATGCAAAAATATTGCTGTAACAGATATACAGATATGCATTTTTAAAATCTATCAGTAAAGATTAGTATATGATTTCTTTTTTAAAATCTTATAAATCATTTTAATAATAACTTTCTAAAAACTGGCTAGTGCTAAAAGAGTGAGCCATGTTAATATGTTTGTTTCTTTTGCTCTGACATTTGAATGTCCCTAATTTGTCTGTAATCCAATATTTACAGATGCATTTGTGAGACTTTGGTGTGTGTGTCTGTGAGTGTGTGTGTGTGAAGATTATCTCAAAAAATGAAAACATATTTACCTGTAATATTTTAATTTTTATTTTCAAATGAACTATGTTGTACTAATAAATCTATTGAGATACCAGGATTATGGATTAGGTATCTTGTGGGAGGATAATGGGCCTCATGAAGTGATATTTATATCTCTATATCCTATCTAGAATTCTATATCTTATATATTCCCTCTACCTATTCTATATTTCTATATTTATATTAATAATAAAAGCCTTATTAATATAGACATTAACATATTAATAAAAGAATTATTAATGTAGATGTATACAAGCTAAACTGTATTATGAATATATCAGGAAACAATATTTACAGCCATCTTATGACAATTTATTTGAGAAAATAATTTTCAAATTTTTTTGCAAATCTGATTTTTATTTTTATTGTAACTACGTTGTTATACTTGTTTATTATAAAGGTAATTTTAAATTCCAAAAAGCTTTACCCCAATTGCAAATAGACTATGCATGTTTATAGTTTAAAAATTGTATATATTTATGGTGTCATAAATTTGAAATCTATACTATTCCCCTCCCTCAAGAAAATACTATTAACTGCTTAGGTTCTCAAGACAATGCACAAGACCTTGTTAAATCATGTTACCTCTAAGCGCAACAGAGGACTTCAAATTATCCTCTCTGCTTCTGAAAATGAAGTGCTACTCCTCACCCCATGACCACTACACCCTGACCCACTGAGCAACATAAATGGATATTCCTTTAGCTTCAAATGTACCTTGATCCCTTTCCCTTCCTTTCCTTTCCTTTCCTTTCCTTTCCTTTCCTTTCCTTTCCTTTCCTTTCCTTTCCTTTCCCTTCCTTTCCTTTCCTTTTTCCTTTCCCATTCCCCTTCCCCTTCCCCTTCCCTATCCCCTTTTCCCTCCCCCATCCCCTTCCCCTTCCCCTTTCTCCTTCCCCTTTACCCTTTTCCCTTCCCCTTTCTCCTTCCCCTTTTACCCTTTTCCCTTCCCCTTTTTCCTTCCCCCTTCCCCTTCCCTCTTCCCTCCCCTTTCATTTTCTTCTCTCACTGTTGCCCAGCTTTAAGCGATTCTCCTGCCTTAGCCTCCCAGCTAGGATTATAGGTGCCTGTCACCATGCCCAGCTAATTTTTTGTATTTTTAGTAGAGACAGTGTTTCACCATGTTGGCTAGGCTAGTCTGGAACTCCTGACCTCCTGATTTGCTCACCTCGGCCACCCAAAATGCTGGGATTACAAGCGTGAGCCACTGCACCCAGCCCAAATGTGCCTTGATTTCTTTGCTTTGTCCAGAATATTGGGTAAGAGAAAAATTAGCATTTATTGAACATCTATTCTGTGTCAGCTACTTCCTAGTTACTTTCACACACATTGTCTCATTTACTTCTCAAAAAACTCTATCAAATAAGTATATTTGCTTTATTAATATAGAAACTCAGTCTCAAAAGTTTACCTTTCCAAGGTTAAACTTTTGGTTAATGTCATGTTTGAAATCCAGAACTGATAAATGTGAAAATAAATCTTCTGTTACATTGCGCGATTTCTTCAAGAGGTTTCTAATGTTTGGAAAAGTCTGAAGCAACTGCCTGTGGATTTGCAGAGGCAAGAGTGTCACGATTCCAGTCAGTACAAAAATTTAGGATTTATTTATTTCTTTCTAAATTCAAGCCAGTTCTTTATTCCACTCTTTCCAATTATTTCCTTTTGTGAGTCCCAGGATCACCCTTCCTTTCTCCTCTTCCACATTTCTCCCCTGTCCCTTCTCCCGGCTATGCTCCTCTAGTCCCCATGGTCTTATCAGATCATAACGCAGTTTGAAGATCTTTCTTCACTCTGTCTTTCAGAAAGAAATGCCAAAGTAGTATTTTAAGAAACTTTTATTTCTATGATAAACCAAAAGAAATAGACATGTGGTTAAAAAGTGCCTCACAACATTCGATCTTCTCCTCTTGTTCATGTAGACCTTCCTTACTTTTCATGTAAATGAAATAAGTCTTTGGGAAAATGCGGTCCTGAATTAGATCCAAATGCATTTCCCAGAAAATCACAAATTAAATGGAGTTTGCATTGGTAATTTGATAAGTTAATTGTGTTCCTTGTTTGTAGGAGAAGACCAGAATGAGGGCTGAATACTCAGTCCAAATATGAGACAGAGGGAGTAATAGCTATGAAAATTGTTCTAGCTCATTTGTCACCTGGGTGTAAGTTAGAAAAACATACTACTTTCTTGTTGCAGATGTGGTCCTATGCTAGGGAACATAGCATGGCGATAGGATCATGAGCTGGATTTCAGCCATACTACACCTGCCGCCAGGTATCCCTGTGCAGTGAACAACCTGCAAAACTATGTATGTGCAGTGACCTTCCATTTCCCCAATTTTTTCTCCTTCCCCACATAACATTCTGAAACCATGTACTTGAGCTTGGGTTATAAATAGGGCCAATGGCCTGGAACTATGGAGAAAACATGAAAAATATAGTAAAAGGGAAACATGTTTTCTTAGCCTGTTGGACACTTGGTTTAACCAGGCAAATGTTAATATGTGGAGAACATATGCAAATCAGTTATCCATGAGTCAGCATTACTTGCAGTTTAAAAAATATAAATATATCAAGAAATCAAGATTGTAGTTTTATCAATTATAAGTATTTTTAAATATTTACAAATTGATTTTATTAATGTTATTATCAGGAATGGAAACTATTTTAACAAAATATTTATTTTGTGTCCATGTATTTAGCCACAGAGACTAGACACAGACACAGCATGTTATAATGACAATGATTTATATCTCAATCAATAAGTATTTACAATATATAAAACCCCAAAACTCTATAGCGTCATCAGAATGAGTACCTGTTATTATTGAGTTTTAAATCCATATTGAAAAACTTTAAAAAATCTAAAGTTATACATTATTTAGTTGGAAACTAGACAAATTAACTTCTAAGAAGCTAAAATTTTGTAGCTATAGTGGTATGTTAGGGACACTAGTTGGTCACTTAATTGAAGACAATAGAAGCTCATATAAAATGACACATATAGCTTAAGCATTTTATTTTAATTAAAAGTACTTATCATGGATTCAGGCACAGTGGCTAGTGCTCATACTTCCAGCTACTCAGGAGGCCAAGCTGGGAATATTGCTTGATGCATGTGTGTGTGTGTGTGTGTGTGTGTGTGTGTGTGTGTGTGTGTGTGTGTATCTATGTGTATATATGTATTCTATTTCCCATGTTTGGAGAGTGAAGGCCTCTTATTTTAGTGTGGTTCCACTGATTGGTGATCTGAATTTTTTTGTATACTTGTGAATTTTAGCATCAATTCATTTAAAGAGGGACAAGAAATAATATCTTTGGTGAAGACTAAAAATTTGTTTTATACAATGCAAAAGATAAATGAGACAAAAAGTTGGTTCTTTGAAAAGATAAATAAAATTGATAGACCGCTGACATGATTAACCAAGAAAAGAAGAGAGAAAATCCAAATAACCACACTAAGAAATGAAACAGGAGATATTACAACTGACACCACTGAAATACAAAAGATCATTCAAGGCTACTATTAACACCTTTGTGTACTTAAACTAGAAAAACTGGAAGACCTAGAAGAGATGGATAAATTCCTGGAAAAATACAACCCACCTAGCTTAAATCAGGAAGTCTTAGATACCCTGAACAGACCAATAACAAGCAGCGAGATTGAAATGGTAATTTTAAAATTACCAACAAATAAAGTCCAGAATCAGATAGATTCACAGCAGAATTCCACCAGATATTCAAAAAATTGGTACCAATTCTTTTGAAACTATTCCACAAGGTAAAGAAGGAACCCTCCTTAATTTATTTTGTGAAGCCAACATCATCCTAATACCAAAACCAGGAAAGAATATAACCAAAAAAAAAAAAAAAAGACCAATATCCTTGATGACCATAGATGCTGAAATCCTTAATAAAGTACTTGCTAACTGAATCCAACAACATATCAAAAAGATAGTCCACCATGATCAAGTGGATTTCATTCCAGGGATGCAGTGATGGTTTAACATATGTAAGTCAATGAATGTGATAAACCACATAAACAAAATTAAAAACAGAAATCACATAATCATTTCAATAGATGCAGAAAAAGCAGTCAACAAAATCCAGCATCACTTTATGATTAAAACTCTCAGCAAAATCGGTATACAAGGGACATTCCTTAATGTAACAAAAGCCATCTATGACAAACCCACAGTCAACTTAATACTGAATGAGGAAAAGTTGAAAACATTATTTCTGAGAACTGAAGCAAGACAAGGATGCCCACTCTCACCACTCCTCTTTAACATAGTACTGGAAGTCCTAGCCAGAGCAATCAGACAAGAGACAGAAATAAAGGGCATCCAAATTGGCAAAGAGGAAGTCAAACTGCCACTGTTTGCTGACAAGATGATTGTTTACCTTGGAAACCCTAAGAATTCCTCCAGAAAGCTCCTAGAACTGATACAATAATTCAGCAAAATTTCTGGATACAAGATTAATGTACACAAATCAGTAACTCTTCCTATATACCAACAACGACTAAGTGAAGAATCAAGGAGTCAAAAGACCTCTATAAGGAAAACTACAAAACCCTGCTGAAAGAAGTCATAGATGACGTGAACAAATGGAAACAAATCCCATGCTCATGGGTAGAATCGATATTGTGAAAATGACCATATTGTCAAAAACAATCTACAAATTCAAAGCATTCCCCATCAGAATACCACCATCATTCTTTACAGAATTAGAAAAAACAGTTCTAAAATTCATATGGAACCAAAAAAGAGCCCTCATAGCCAAAGCAAGACTAAGCAGCAAGAACAAATCTGAGGTGTCACACTACCTGATTTCAAACTATACTAGAAGGCCGTAGTCACCAAAACCGCATGACACTGGTAAAAAATTAGGCACATAGACCAATAAAAAAGAACAGAAACCCAGAAATAAACCCAAATAGTACAGCCAACAGATCTTCAACAAAGCAAACAAAAACAAAGTGAAGAAAGGACATCATTTTCAACAAATGGTGCTGGGATAATTGGCTAGCCACATGTAGGAAAATAAAACTGGATTCTCATCTCTCACGTTATACAAAAATCAAGATGGATTAACGATTTAAACCTACGAACCCAAACTAAAAAATTTCTAGACAGTGACATTAGAAAAACCCTTTCAGACATTGGCTAAAGCAAGAATTTCATGACCAAGAACCCAAAAGCAAATGCAATAAAAATGAAGATAAATAGCTGGGACCTAATTAAACTAAAGAACTTTTACACTGCAAAAGAAACAGCAGAGTAAACAGACAAACCACAGAGTGGGAGAAAATCTTCACAATCTATGCATCTGACAAAGGACTAAAATCCAGGATCTACACCAAACTCAAATCAGTAAAAAAAAAGAAAACAATCCCACCAAAAATTGGGCTAAGGACATGAATAGACAATTTCCCAAAAAAGATATATAAGTTGCCAACAAACATATGAAAAAATGCTCAACATCACTAATGATAAGGGAAAATCAAATCAAAACTGCAGTGAGATACCACCTCACTCCTGCAAGAATGACCATAATCAAAAACTCAAAAAACAGTAGATGATGGCATGGCTGTGGTGAACTGGGAACACTTCTACACTGCTGGTGGGAGTGTAAACTGGTACAGCCTCTATGGAAAACATTGTGGAGATTCCATAAAGAACTGAAAGTAGAACTATCATTTGATCCAGCAATACTACTACTGAGTATTTACTCAGAGGAAAGAAGCCATTATTTGAAAAAGCTACTTGCACATGCATGTTTATAGCAGCACAATTCACAATTGAAAAATCGTTCAACCAACCCAAATGCCCATCACTGAGTGCATAAAGAAACTGTGATATATATGTATGTCACATCACAAATGGAATGCTACATAGCCATTAAAGGGAATGAATTAACAGCATTTGCAGTGACCTGGATAAGATTGGAGACTATTATTCTAAGTAAAATAACTCAAGAATGGAAAACTAAACATCATCTGTTCTCACTGATATGTGGGAAATAAACTATGAGGACACAAAGGCATAAGGCTGGACTTTGGAGAGGAAGAGTAGGAGAAGAGTGAGGGATAGAAGATTACAAATATGGTGCAGTGTATGCTACTTGGGTGATGAGTACACCAAAATCTCACAAATCACTGCTAAAGAACTTTCTCACATGACAGAATACCACCTGTATATCAATGATTTATAGAAAAAAAATTAAAGTCAATTTATCCCAGAAGATGAGGGAACAGGAAAAAAAATGTACTTAATAACTATATCTGGAATAAATAAATAAATGACCTAACCTCAAAAGTAAATAAAATGACAGGAAAAACTAAAATAAAACATAAAATTTTATTTCTCTCAGACTCTTATCTACATCTAAATAAAAGATATTATTGTGCAACTCAATGTTTAGGTCTTCCTAATGGATTTGTCTTGGATTTCAAAAAACATGAGCTCTGTTGAACATAAAATAATTGTTTAACATTTGATTAAATGTGTACTTATAATGGAAATGAAAATTTTATAAACAGCCTTTGGGACAAACACACTTATTGTGAAGAATACAATTTACCTGGCATTAATTGAAGTACATCAGGATATTAAAGTACAATACGCTAGCTGCAGGTGTTTGATGGGACATAGACATGGGACATGCTTTGTAGACTCAGTTAATTTGGCAAATTTGTAAAATGGAATCTCGTTAGGAAATTTTTGCTGAAAACTTGTGATCAGAACTTAGCAAGGGCTGGGTGCAGTGGCTCATGCCTGTAATCCCAACACTTTAGGAGGCTGATGCGGGTGAATCAGCTGATGTCAGGAGTTCAAGACCAACCTGGGCAACATGGTGAAACCCCGTCTCTAGTAAAAATACAAAAATTAGCCAGACATGGGAGCACATGCCTGTAATTTCAGCTACTTGGGAGGTTGGAAGGCTGAGGCAAAAGAATCACTTCAACCTGGGAGGCGGAGGTTGCAGTGAGCTGAGATTATGCCACTGCATTTCAGCCTGGGCAACAGAGGAAAACTCCAACTCAAAAAAAAAAAAAAAAAAAAAAAAAAAAAAAAAAAAAAAAAAAAAACCAAAAAGCCAACGAAACAAAAAAACTTAGCAAGGATGTTACAAGAAGGCTTCATGGATTCTGAACTAACTTCAGTATGTTTTATCACATGTTTTCCATTTTAAGTGATGTCAATTAAACTCAATAAAGCAAGAGAAAAAAAATAATAAATAAAACAATTTTTTGATTTATACAACTAGGAAGTTCAGGCATTTTATCTTTCACTAATGCTTATATCCAGGACTTAAACTAATTTCACTAGGATTGTATTTTCCAGTGCTTGGTTCCTTTTTACTTTGCATTAGCTTCCTTCCCAGGAAGTTTCCCCATGTTATGGCAAAAGCAGTACATTGTCTTTACAGCCCTGTGAAAAATTTCCGTTTCTTGATTGTTCTAGGAAAAATCTGTTATGACTTACTGGCTGGGGTTGGGTCACATGCACACACATTAGAAATTTACTTGGGCCAAGGGATGGAATTTGTTGTTCAGTTATTGCTTGGTAACAGACCTGCCCCTAGGAATTGGTAAAGTCCTTCTTGAAACCCTGGACTACCAAAGGGGATGGGTGTGTCTCTTGCAAATTTTGTGAAAAAATCATGCTTCATCCAATTGGGAGTCAGACATTTCATAATCTTCAAAATATTCCTGCAGCTGTCAGAATTAGTTAATACCACTCTCTCCTTTTGAGCTTGGTTACGCTTTGTCTTTTTAGAGTGATTCTATTTCTTCTTTGTTGTTGATATATAATAATTGTACATATTTATGGGGTACATTTGATATTTTGACATGTGCATACAATGTGTCATGATCAAATCACGGTATTTAAAATATCCATAATCTCAAACATTTTTTATTTCTCTCTGTTAGGAACATTTCAAATATTCTTTTCTAGCTATTTTGAAATATAGAATATATTGTTGTTATGTATAGACACCCTACTGTGATTTGGAACACTAAAATTTGTTCTTTTTATCTAAGTATAATTTTGTATCCATTAACCAATCTCTCTTTAACCCCTCCCCTAGCCCTCCCTAGCCCCTCATATTGATCATTCTACTCTTTTCCTCCATGGGATTTATATTTTTATCTCCCACAAATGAGTGAGAACACACAATATTTGTCTTTATGTGCTTGGCTTATTTTAGTTAATATAATGACCCCTAATTTTATCCATGTTGCTGCAAATGACAGCATTTATTTTTTATAGCTCGATAGTATTCTGCTATGTATGTATACCACATTTTCTTTATCCATTCATTTGTTGTTGGACACTTACATTGATTCCACATCTTGGCTATTATGAATAGTGCTGCCTTAAGCACTGGGGTGTAGGTATCCATTTGATATAATGATTTTCTTTCTTTTGGGCAAATACTCAGTACTGGGATTGCTAGATCATGTGATAGTTCTTTTTTTGGCTTCAAGAAACAATAAATTTTTTATAATGGCTTTATTTCTATTCCTATCAACAATGTTTAAGACTTCCCTTTTTCCTACATTCTCCTTAGCATTTGTTAATTATTGTCTTTTTGTAATAGCCATTATAATTGTCATAATATAATCTATTTCCTCTTATTACCAAATTGTCTCTGTTTCTGCATGCCACTGGATCCCCAATTATACCTGTCATTTCTTACATTTCTTGGTACCTAAAATTTTAACTGTTTTCTATTCAGGTCAGCATTTAAATTATAAATTTTCCTCCAAATTTCTCAGAGGCAGTAATGTTTCTAGTGCTGTTGCTTTGTGTATTTCAATTTATAACTGCCTTTATATGATTTCAGAAAATATAATTTACTGTGTGAATTTTCTGGAATTCCTAAATTGACCCCTGCTCAAGACTGTTATAAGAAAAGATTTTGTAGACTTCCATAAACAACACTCATATCTGTATAACTACATGAATATATCTAGATCTGTGTGTCTGTATCTATATCTTTATCACTTATACCTGTGAATAAATATATCTACCTATAAATCTATATTAATATCTATATGTAATCAATCATCTCCTGGATAGAGTGATACTTGTAAGTGATCTCCATTTTTCAAAAGCAAGTCAGTCTTTTGCCACCCTCTTGCTTCTGAAAGTACTATACTGGAAGTCCTAGCCAGGGCAATCAGGCAAGAAATAAAAGACATCCAAATAAGAAAAGAAGTCAAACTGTTTCTCTTCATGGATGAAATGCTTCTATACCTAGAAATCCCTAACAGCTTTGCCACAGGCCTCTGATAAATGACTTCAGTAGAATTTCAAGACAAAATAATTGTACAAAAATCAATAGCATTTCTATATACCAATAATGTTCAAGCTGAGAACCAAATTAAGAAAGCAATCCTGAACAGATATGGTGGCTCATGCATGTAAGTCCAGCATTTTGGGAAGCCAAAGTAGGAGGATCACTTGAGCCCAGGAGTTTATGACCAGTCCTGGCAACATAGTGAAATTTCATCTCTACAAAAATAGTTTAAAAATATAAGCTTGGTGTGGTAGCACATGTCTATAGTCCCAGCTACTCAGGAAGCTGAGGTGGAAGATCACTTGATCCCAGGAGGTAAAGGGTGGAGTGAGCTGTGATCACGCCACTGCATTCCAGCCTGGGTGATAGAGTACAGATTGTCTCAAAAAAAAAACAAAACAACAGCAACAACAACAAAAATGCAATCCCATTTACAATATCCACACAAAAAATAAATATCTTGGAAGACATCTAACCAAAGAGGTGAAAAAAAGACCTCTATAAGGAAAACTAAAAAACACTGCTTTAGAAAATCACAGATGATACAAACAAATGGAAAAACACTCCATCCTCATAGATGGGAAGAATCAATATTGTTAAAATGGCCATATTGCCCAAAGCAATCTACAGATTTCAACACTATTTCTAGAAAATGACCAATGGTATTTTTTATATAATTTGAAATAAGTGATTCTAAAATTTATATGGAGCTAAAAAAGAGCCCAAATAGCCAATGGAATCCTTGGCTATTTGGATATAAAAAGAACAAAGAACAAAGAACAAAGCCAGAGACATCACACTACCGGACTTCAAACTGTACTATAAGGCTACAGTAACCAAACAACATGGAATTGTACAAAAACACATATTGAACCGAACAGACAACCCAGAAAATAAGCTACACACCTACAACTATCAGATTTTGACAAAGTCAACAAAAATAAGCAGTGGTGCTGGAATAGCTGGCTAGCCATAAGCAAAGCAAAACTGGACCCTTTAGTTTCACCACATATAAAAATTAACTCAAGACGGAAAGAAGACTTAAGCCTAAAACCTCAAACTGTAAGAATCCTAGGAGAAAACCTAGGAAACAGCATTCTGGACATTGGCCTTGGGAAACAATTTATGGCTAAGTCTTCAAAAGTAATTGAAACAAAAACAAAAATTGACAAGTAGGACCTAATTAAAGGGCTTCTGCACAACAAAAGAAACTATCAACAGAATAAACAGATAATCTACAGAATAGGAGAAAATATTCACAAGCGATACATCCAACAAAGGTCTGTTATCTAGAATCTATAAGAAACAAACAATTTAACAAGCAAAAAACAAGTAAAAAGTGGACAAAAGACATAACAGATTCCTCTTAAAGAAGACATAAATGAAGCCAACAAACACATAAAAATGCTCATCACTAATTATCACAGAACTGCAAATCAAAACCACTATGAGACACCATCTCACCTCAGTCAGAATGGCTACTATTAAAAAGTCAAAAATCAACAGAGGCTGGTGAGGGTACAGAGAAAAGGAAATGTCTGTCTATCGTTGGTGGGAATGTAAATTAGTTCAGCCACATGGAAAGCAGTTTACAGATTTTTCAAAGAAAAAATGGAACTACTATAACTCAGCAATCCCACTCTTGAGTATATATCTAAAATAAAATAAATCTTTCTACTAAAAAGACATATGCACTTGTATGTATATTACAGTAGTATTCACAGTAGCAGTAGCAAAGACATGAAATCAATATAGTTACCCATCAACAATGGATTGGATAAAGAAAATGTGGCACATATATATCATGGAATGGTATGCAGCTATATAAAAGAGCAAAATCATGTCCTTTGCAGGAATATGAATGCAGCTGGAGGCCATTACGCTATGCAAATTAACACAGGAACTGAAAACCAAATACTGCATATTCTCACTTCTAAGTGGAAGTTAAACATTGGATACTCATGGACATAAAGTTGCCAGCAATAGATACTGGAGAGTACCGGAGTGGAGGGATAGAGAGGAATAAGGATTGAAAAACTATTGGATAGTATGCTCAGTACCTAGCTGATAAAATAAATTGTACCCCAAACCACAGCATCACATGATATATCCATGTAACAAACCTGCACATGTACCCCTGACTCTAAAATGAGACTTGGAATTATGAAAAAAAATCTAATTTAGGCATTTTTCCTCTGATAGGTGCAAATTGTAATTTCCCCAGTAAAACATCTATTTCCTTCTTCCCAAAATAAAACTACCATTTCAATATTTTGACATAATCTATTTTTAACAAAATGATCTCTTATAAGTTTGCAGTGCTTTCATTTTAACTATTTCTAACTATTGTGTGTGAGTTACATATGTACATATTCTGTATTCTCTTGGGAATAGTTACATGATTAGTTTGAACACTGAATATTGCCACTCTTGAATTTATGTCAGTGACATTTCTATACATTTTGAATCCCAAACACATGTTAATTCAAGGCTTCCCAAGATATAAGTTAATGATAAAAATGAGTTGATCTGTAGATCCTGTGAAATATAGTGGTGTTTGACATTGCTTTTTTAAAGAAAGGAAACTAAGATTGCTGGAAACTATGTTTTCTAACTAGAGCTTTCTTATTTCCTATTTTAACTTTTTGATATTCTATATTCAAGTAAGAGCCATATGAGTAATTTATTTTCCATAATGTCATTATATTGATTTTTTTAGGTTTAATGAAAATAGTGTGTGGCTTTTTTTTTAAACAAATCTAGCATTTTTGAAGTCTCAGAAATTTTGGCTAGAAATATTCCATAAAAGTTTTTCTAAAAACAAGACAAACACTGGGTCAGTAGAGGGCAGCCATGTCAAAGACCTGCATTTCTCTTTTGGTCTTCTTAGACTGCCAAAATTTACAGGAGTTTTTAGGAAGACAGGGCTATGTGATTTGTATTCTCACCCAGCGAAGTTAGGCATTCACATACAATTAGAATTCAGTGATATATTGTTCTGCGTAAATTTCTCGAATGACATACTTTGTTTTGAATTATTTTATTATGTAATTATGGCTGTATTGTGAGGGTAGTACCATTTTCTGATGTTTGTTTTAACATTAATCCACTCTTCACCCAGAAAAACAGGCAAGGCTTTTTACTAAAATACCATATACAGTACCCAGCTTCTACTTTAGAAAGAACAAAGTGATACTGAACTTGAAAAGATTTGATGCTTTTTGCACATACTACATTAATATTTATCTACTTGTGTTTCTTTGACAAATGTTATTTTAGAAAACATTGCAGGGACTTATTTGGAGAAAATATTTGTCATAGAATATAAAATGTAAATCCAATTTGAGTTACTATCCAAGAAGAAATGACATGTGTCTGAATAATGTAAGGAGAGTTATTCAAGTATTTTACACAGAACAATTTTGTTTATTTGCTTAAGCAGTTTTACTGAAGAAGTACTGTGGTCTCATATTTATTCATGCCATTGCTCAAATATTTAAGACAGTTTCAAAGAGAAGAAATATAATGTATGTTACTTGAACAAATTCTTCAATAACGAAGGAACTATCAGTAGCTTTTAATGCATAGAACCACAGAATGTCACTTAGAAAACTGTCTCAACCACTCATTCAGTGTCCTGCATAACAAGAGGTATCGTTGAGAAGAAAGTGATGTTTTTCTTCCTCTCAGGAAGATCTGATACCTTATACTGTGTTTTTATGTTCCCTTTACTAGATTAAAAAAGTAGCATGCAGCCTTTTATAATTACTTGTTCTTAAATAGAAAGATATAGAAAATAAGATTAAATGGATAAATAAATTTGGTATTTTTAACATTTTACCTGCCCTTTTCACATAGTGACAATAAGGAAAATAGCAACAAAAATAATTTTAATAGTAATATACAAAGGCAAACAATTATGTTTACTCCATTTGGTACCTTGCATTTTCTAGTCTAAAATGTTTTTACTTTGTGTGTTCATCTTAGAAGACTGATCATAGAAGCCTCTTTTGGAATATTGGAGAGATCCTTCCTGAATACCAAAGCACATGTAATAATAGCATGCATACGTTAGTTTATTTGATTACATTTTCAAGAAGTAGTTGATACCATTGCCTTTTTTTTTCCCTAATTCAGTATAATGTGGATGATGCAACTGACAAAGGTAATATAAAAAAATATTTATCTAAAATCCCTATCAATATAAAAATCTTAAAAATTCTGTTTGGAGACATAATCTAGCAGTACTTTAAAGAATAGTATACCCCAAACAATGTTGATTTATTTGAGAAATTCAATAAAACATTTCTTTTTTTTAAAGATATTACTATATTTCACTAAAATATAAGTCAAGGGAGGAAAATCATATCCTTATCTTTATGGCAGCTAAAAAGGATTTGAAGACAGTTTCATCTATTTTTTGACAGACGTTTCTAATAAGATAAGAATAGATAAAAACTTTCATGATATGATAAAATAATGTAAAAAGAAAAGTCAGCTACATTCTTTTAGTAAATACCAGAATCATTGTTATAAAAGTGATGAGCCTGCTAACATTTTTAACTAAAATAGTACATGTGAAATTGTTAAAGGTGGGCACTAATTACTATTTTTTCTCATGATATTATCAGATTTGAATATCAATGGAAAGTCAATGAGAAAATTTTTAAGAAAGACGAAATTAAGTGAGGTGAAATCTTGCCAGATGAATATATACACATAGCTCTTTGTCAAATTTAAAGGAAGAAGAGGTTACATATGTGATAGCACCCTGAAAACTAAATATCTAGAAAAAAGTCACTAAGAAATATAAAGGTACTATATGAAACAAGCAGAAAAAAACCTTCAAATGATGTAATAAGACAACAGTTAAGACAGAACTTGTTCTTGGATAGGAAAATGCTTTATTGCAAAGATGTCTTTTATCAGTAAATTCTTTAGTCCAATGTAAGCTAAAAAATAGTAGTAGGATTTTTTGGTTGTTACATTGATTCTAATGTCTACATGGAGAATTAAACAAGTAAAAGTACTTAGAAAATACTTTTAAAGTACTGAGAGAATGGAACATAAATATTTCAGTGCACAGATTAATTGAAGGACTAAGGAAGAAATAAAAAATATGAGAATTTGGTATAAAATAAAAATATTATTTAAAGACAGTAGGGAAAATAACAAATATTTTGTTTTGAACAAATAGTGAACAGAGGTGAACACATTCAGGTGGATCATGAAGCTCTATACAAGCTATGATAACATTGCTATAAAAATTGACAGATTTATTTTCTTACCTCTGATATCTTAGTTCATTTATGTTGCTAAAAAACAAATACTTGAAGCTTGGTAATTTATTTTAAAAAATAGAGTTGTTTGCTTTGTTTTGTTTTGTTTTTTGTTTTTGGCTCATGATTCTGCAAGTTATATAAGAAGCATGGTGCAGGCATCTACTTGGCTTCTGGTGAGGACCTCAGGCTGCTTCCACTCATGACTGAAGGCAAATGGGAACCAGCATGTATAGAGATCACATGGTGAGAGACAAAGCAAAAGAGTAGGGAGGTTCCAGGCTCCATTTAACCAGATCGTGTGGAAACTAGCAGAGTGAGAACTCATGCCTTACCCCCAGGAATAAATGTTAATCTATTTATGAAGAATCAGTCCTCATGACCCAAAAAGTTTCCATTACACTCCATCTTCAACATTAGAGATCAAATTTCAACATGAGTTTTCCAGGGGTCAAATATCCATAATGGCTGAGTAGTGTAGGTTGGTTAATTGTTTTAAAATATTGTTAGATTGAAGGAATATCTCAGCATTTGATAGCACAGTAGGGTGATAATAGTTTATAATTTATTATATATTTTAAATTAGCTATAAGAGAAGATTTATTTATTATTGTATATTTTAAATTAACTATAAGAAAAGAAGACAATGTTCCAATCACAAAAAATATAAGTGTTTAAGGTGATAGATTTCCTATCACCTTGATTTAATCATTGCACAATTTATGCATGTGTGATAACACATGATGTTGCCCATAAATGATACAATTATTATGTATTAATAAAAAATTTAAAAATAATAAAATCGGTAAAAAACATAAATTGAACTATTCATCTCAGAATAATATACTTGATCTTAGCCAAAAGGCTGAGAATTGATTCATATCAGAATAATAAAAAATTAGTATTATACATGACAAAAGGTTTGATAAAGTCATAACATACAAACTATTACTAGAATTGTATAGCAATGGGGGAAATACAGTTTCAGTAAGTAAATGCATTGTTACAGAGAAGTAGCATATTTTTACCTCAATTTAATTCTTTCCTCGTTAACATATATTGACTGATTAAAAACTAACAGTGAAAGTAGGGTTTGAATTAACAATTCAAAAAGAACTTTTTTTTTTTTTCTTTTTTGAGATGGAGTTTCACTCTTGTTACCCAGGCTGGAGTGCAATGGCGCGATGTCAGCCCACCGCAACCTCCGCCTCCCGGGTTCAAACAATTCCAAAAGAAGAGTTTTTATATAGCTCACAAATGTTCATTTTATGCTTAGAGAAGTGATAAAAGTAATGTGTTTTAGCCTACATAATTTATTTGATACCCTTGTACTGGATTTTATCTGAAGTTCTTGATCTCTTAACAACAAAATTTTATCCGTTCCCTTCCCTTTTTGAGAATTGCACTATTTTAAAATGATCTGAATTTTAAAAAAAGTGTGTCCCCTAGCTTGGAAACTTCTCAGAATAATGCATTCCAAAAAATCAAGTCCAGATTTCACACCATCTGAACAAAAATATATTGAGTGTCTGCTCTTTGCATTACATGACATTGTGATAGATGTTCTTTTAACTCCAAAAGAGAAAAAATTAAAAAATTGACTTGAAATGAATACCTTTTAAGCCCATTATACTAGCTTAACTTTTTATTATTTGCCTTAAGTTCACTATATTTCAGGCTTTTTTAAGGACATAACTAATTGTGTTTTGTGCATGATAGAAGGTGCATGCTAATCACAATGTAATTAAGTGATTTACTTTTTTTTTTTTTACATTAAATGATTTTTGCTTCTACAGTTTAGTTAGAAAGGGTAATAAGATATAGTCTTTAAACTTGGAAAATAACATATTTTTAATACTCTTATAAAAATTTGGCTAAAAACATTCCTGCGACTATATTCAAAGTTATTTACAAACACATTGTACGTGATCCTAATTCTGTAATTTCTGACATAGGCAAATTATTTTGCCAAGAGTTAAAATTATGCGCCACCTCCCTTAGGTCAATCATTGATTAGCAGGATTTCATATAATTCAATGGTCTTATGTTTCATAAGAGTGTGTGTGTGTGTCTGTGTGTGTGTGTGTGTGTGTGTGTGTGTGTGTGTGTGTGTGTGGCTCAGGGTGCATTTAGATGGAAAAGTCATAAAAATATAGTAACTCAAAGGTTACACCTTAAAATCTATGTGTTTATTTTTTACTGTGATAAAAAATGAGATATATACTAACAAATTGTATATATATATACAAATTGTGCACAATACAGTACTAATTGCAATCACAATGTTGCTCTGCAGATCTCTCTAATATCTCTAATATTTTCATCTTTTTTTTTGTATTTTATTTATTTTATTGAGATAATATTCACCTACCAGAATATTCAGCTTTTTAGAGTATATCTGTCACTGGTTTATTTTTTTCCCATTTATTTATTTTATTGCATTTTAGGTTTTGGGGTACATGTGAAGAACATGCAAAATTGTTGCATAGGTACACACATGGCAGTGGGATTTGCTGCCTTCCTCCCCATCACCTACATCTGGCATTTCTCCCCTTGATATCTCTCCCTCTCCCCAGCTCCCCACCCCCCACCATCCCACCCACCTCCCCCCAACTGACCCCAGTGTGTAGTGCTCCCCTCCCTGTGTCCATGTGTTCTCATTGTTCAACACCTGCCTATGAGTGAGAACATGCGGTGTTTGATCTTCTGCTCTTCTGTCAGTTTGCTGAGAATGATGGTTTCCAGGTTCATCCATGTCCCTACAAAGGACACAAACTCATCATTTTTGATGGCTGCATAATATTCCATGGTGTATATGTGCCACATTTTCCCTATCCAGTCTATCGTTGATGGGCATTTGGGTTGGTTCCAGGTCTTTGCTATTGTAAACAGTGCTGCATGAACATTCATGTGCACGTGTCCTTATAGTAGAACGATTTGTAATCCTTTGGATATATACCCAGTAATGGGATTGCTGGGTCAAATGGAATTTCTATTTCTAGGTCCTTGAGGAATCGCCACACTGTCTTCCACAATGGTTGAACTAATTTACACTCCCACCAACAGTGTAAAAGTGTTCCTATTTCTCCACATCCTCTCCAGCATCTGTTGTCTCCAGATTTTTTAATGATCGCCATTCTAACTGGCGTGAGATGGTATCTCAATGTTGTTTTGATTTGCATTTCTCTGATGACCAGTGATGATGAACATTTCTTCATATGTTTCTTGGCCTCATGTTGTCTTCTTTTGTAAAGTGTCTGTTCATATCCTTTGCCCACTTTTGAATGGGCTTGTTAGTTTTTTTCTTGTAAATCTCTTTTAGTTCTTTGTAAATTCTGGATATCAGCCCTTTGTCAGATGGGTAAACTGCAAAAATTTTTTCCCATTCCGCTGGTTGCCAATTCATTCCAATGATTGTTTCTTTTGCTGTGCAGAAGCTGTGGAGTTTGATTAGGTCCCATTTGTCTATTTTGGCTTTTGTTGTCAGTGCTTTTGGTGTTCTGGTCATGAAGTCCTTGCCTGTACCGATGTCCTGAATGGTTTTGCCTAGATTTTCTTCTAGGGTTTTTATGGTGTTAGGTCTTATGTTTAAGTCTTTAATCCATCTGGAGTTAATTTTAGTGTAAGGTGTCAGGAAGGGGTCCGGTTTCTGCTTTCTGCACATGGCTAGCCAGCTTTCCAACACCATTTATTGAACAGGGAATCCTTTCCCCATTGCTTGTTTTTGTCTGGTTTGTCAAAGATCAGATGGTTGTAGATATGTTGTGTTGCCTCCGAGACCTCTGTTCTGTTCCATTGGTCTATATCTCTGTTTTGGTACCAGTACCATGCTGTTTTGATTACTGTAGTCCTGTAGTATAGTTTGAAGTCCGGTAGTGTGATGCCCCCCCTTTGTTCTTTTTGCTTAGAATTGACTTGCCTATGCAGGCTCTCCTTTGGTTCCATATGAAGTTTAAGGTGGTTTTTTCCAGTTCTGCAAAGAAGGTCATTGGTAGCTTGATGGGGATAGCATTGAATCTGTAAATTACTTTGGGCAGTATGGCCATTTTCACGATATTGATTCTTCCTAGCCATGTACATGGAATGTTTCTCCATTTGTTTGTGTCCTCTCTTATTTCGTTGAGCAGTGGCTTGTAGTTCTCCTTGAAGAGGTCCTTTACTTTCCTTGTTAGTTGTATTCCTAGGTATTTTATTCTCTTTGTGGCAATTGTGAATGAAAGTTTGTTCTTGATTTGGCTCTCTTTAAGTCTGGTATTGGTGTATAGGAATGCATGTGATTTTTGCAGGTTGATTTTGTATCCTGAGACTTTGCTTAACTTGCTTATCTGTTTCAGGAGGTTTGGGGCTGAGACGATGGGGTCTTCTAGATATGCAATCATGTCATCTGCAAATAGAGACAATTTGACTTCCTCCTTTCCTATTTGAATGCCCTTTATTTCTTTTTCTTGCCTGATTGCTCTGGCTAGAACTTCTAATACTATATTGAATAGCAGTGGTGAGAGAGGGCCTCCTTGTCTGGTGCCACATTTCAAGGGGAATGCTTCCAGTTTTTGCCCATTCAGTATGATATTGGCTGTTGGTTTGTCATAAATAGCTTTTATTATTTTGAGATATGTTCCATCGATACCTAGCTTATTGAGGGTTTTTAGCATAAAGGGCTGTTGAATTTTGTCAAAGGCCTTCTCTGCATCAATTGAAATAATCATGTGGTTTTTGTCTTTGGTTCTGTTTATGTGGTGAATTACATTTATAGACTTGCGTATGTTGAACCAGGCTTGCATCCCCGGGATGAAGCCTACTTGATCATGGTGGATAAGCTTTTTGATGTGCTGTTGCAATCAGCTTGTCAGTATTTTATTGAAGATTTTTGCATCTATGTTCATCATGGATATTGGCCTGAAGTTTTCTTTTCTTGTTGAGTCTCTGCTGGGTTTTGGAATCAGGATGATGTTGGTCTCATAAAATGATTTGGGAAGAATTCCCTCTTTTTGTATTGTTTGGAATAGTTTCAGAAGGAATGGTACCAGCTCCTCTTTGTACGTCTGGTAGAATTCAGCTGTGAACCCATCTGGACCTGGGCTTTTTTTGGGTGGTAAGCTCTTAATTGCTGCCTCAACTTCACCTTGTTATGGGTCTGTTCAGGGTTTCGGCTTCTTCCTGGTTTAGGCTTGGCAGGAGGCAAGTGTCCAGGATTTTATCCATTTCTTCCAGGTTTATTAGTTTGTGTGCATAGAGTTGTTCTTAATAATCTCTGATGATGGTTTGAATTTCTGTGGAATCTGTGGTGATATCCCCTTTATCGTTTTTTATTGCATCAATTTGGTTATTCTCTCTTTTCTTTTTTATTAATCTGGCTAGTGGTCTGTCTATTTTGTTGATCTTTTCAAAAAACCAGCTCCTGGATTTATTGATTTTTTGAAGGGTATTTTGTGTCTCTATATCCTTCAATTCTGCTCTGATCTTAGCTATTTCTTGTCTTCTGCTAGACTTTGAGTTTCTTTGATCTTGCTCCTCTAGTTCTTTCAGTTTTGACAATAGGGTGTCAATTTTTGATCTCTCCTTGCTTCTCATGTGGGCACTTATTGCTGTATATTTTCCTCTAGAGACTGCTTTAAATGTGTCCCAGAGATTCTGGTATGTTGTGTCTTCATTCTCGTTGGTTTCGAAGAACATCTTTATTTCTGTCTTCATTTCATTGTTTATCCAGTCAACATTTAAGAGCAAGTTGTTCAGTTTCCATGAAGCTGTGCTGTTCTGGGTTAGTTTTTGAATTCTGATTTCTATCTTGATTGCACTGTGGTCTGAGAGTCTGTTTGTTATGATTTTCGTTCTTTTGCATTTTCTGAGGAGTGATTTACTCCCAATTATGTGGTCAATTTTAGAGTAGGTGTGATGTGGTGCTGAGAAGAATGTATATTCTGTGGATTTGGGGTGGAGAGTTCTGTAAATGTCTATTAGGTTTGCTTGATCCAGGTCTGAGTTCAAGTCCTGGATATCCTTGTTAATTTTCTGTCTGGTTGATCTGTCTAATGTTGACAATGGGTTGTTAAAGTCTCCCACTATTATTGTGTGGGAGTCTAAGTCTCTTTGTAAGTCATTAAGAACTTGCCTTATGTATCTGGGTGCTCCTGTATTGGGTGCGTATATATTTAGGATCGTTAGCTCTTCTTGTTGCATTGATCCTTTTACCATTATGTAATGTCCCTCTTTGTCTCTTATGATCTTTGTTGCTTTAAAGTCTAATTTATCAGAGATGAGAATTGCAACTCCTGCTTTTTTTTGCTCTCCATTTGCTTGGTAAATCTTCCTCCATCCCTTTATTTTGAGCCTTTGTGGATCCTTGCATGTGAGATGGGTTTCCTGGATACAGCACACCGATGGGTTTTGTCTTTTTATCCAATTTGCCAGTCTGTGTCTTTTGATTGGGGCATTTAGTCCATTTACATTTAGGTTTAATATTGTTATGTGCGAATTTGATACTGCCATTTTGGTGCTAGCTGGGTGTTTTGCCCTTTAGTTGAGCTGGTACTTGTTGTTCCTTTATATGTGTAGAGCCTCTTTCAGGAGCTCTTGTAGAGCTGGCCTGGTGGTGACGAAATCTCTGAGTACTTGCATGTTCCCAAAGGATTTTATTTTTCCTTCACTTATGAAGCTTAGTTTGGCTGGATAGGAGATTCTGGGTTGAAAGTTCTTTTCCTTAAGGATGTTGAATATTGGCCCCCACTCTTTTCTGGCTTGTAGGGTTTCTGCTGAGAGATCTGCTGTGAGTCTGATGGGCTTCCCTTTATGGGTAACCCGACCTTTCTCTCTGGCTGCCCTTAGTATTTTCTCCTTCATTTCAACCCTGGTGAATCTGACGATTATGTGCCTTGGGGTTGCTCTTCTTGACAAATACCTTTGTGGTGTTCTCTGTATTTCCTGGACTTGAATGTTTGCCTGCCTTGCTAGCTTGGGGAAGTTTTCCTGGATAATATCCTGAAGAGTATTTTCCAGCTTGGATTCATTCTCTTCGTCGCATTCGGGTATGCCTATCAAACGTAGATTAGGTCTTTTCACATAGTCCCACATTTCTTGGAGACTTTGTTCATTCCTTTTTACCCTTTTTTCTCCAGTCTTGCCTTCCCATTTTATTTCATTGAGTTGATCATCGACCTCTGATATCCTTTCTTCTGCTTGGTCAATTCGCCTGTTGATACTTGTGCATGCTTCACGAAGTTCTCGTGTTGCGTTTTTCAGCTCCATCAATTCACTTATATTCCTTTCTATTTTGTCCATTCTCGTTAGCATTTCGCCAAATCTTTTTTCAAGGTTCTTAGTTTCTTTGCATTTGGTTAGAACATGTTCTTTAAGTTCACAGAAGTTTCTTACTACCCACCTTCTGAAGTCTGATTCTGTGATTTCATCACACTCCTTCTCCCTCCAACCTTGTTCCCTTGCTGGTGAGGAGTTGTGATCCCTTGTAGGAGGAGAGGTGTTCTGGTTTCGGGTGTTTTCATCCTTTTTGCGCTGGTTTCTTCCCATCTTTAAAGATTTATCTACCTGTCGACTTTGTAGTTGCTGGCTTTCAGATTGGGTCTCAAATCTTTCAGATTGACGTTCTGTTTGTTGATGATGAGGTTATTTCTGTTTCTTGGTTTTCCTTCTGACAGTCTGGCCCCTCTGCTGTAGGTCTGCTGAGGTTCACTCCAGGCCCTGCTTGCCTGGGGTTCACCTGCAGCAGCTGCTGAATAGTAAGGGTTGTTACCAGTTTTCTTCTTCTGCTATCTTTGTCCCAGAAGGATACCCGCCTAGTGTCAATCTGATCTCTCTTTTATGAGGTGTCTCTTTGGATATATAGTGGTCAGGGAGCTGCTTGAGGAGACGGTCTCTTCTTTATAGGAGCTCAAATGGTGAGCTGTGAGCTCTGTTGTTGTTCATTCAGAGCTGCTGGGCAGGTACTTTTAGGTCTGCTGCAGCAGAACTTATAAACTGCTTTTTGTTCCCAGGTGCTCTGTCCCAGGGATTTAGGGCTTCATTTATGAATTTCCATTATGCTACCGCCTTCTTTTTTTTTTTTTTCCTTCAGACCTGACCAGCCCAGCAAGGAGGCAGCCTAGTCACTGTTGGCCTATAGAGGCTTTCCTGATCTGCTGTGGGCTCTGCCCTGCTGCCGAGTGAACTTCCCTGCAGTCCTGTTTATATGGGTGTAGTTAGAACTGCTTTGGAGATGGTGGCCCACCTCTGCTGAGGCAGAGTCTTTCTGCAGTGGCGGGTTGCCTTGGCAACGGCGGGCTGCCTCAGCATTGGCCGACTACCTCCATCGTGGCGGGCTGTCTCTGCAATAGCGGATACCCCTCCCCCACAGAGCTGGACCGTCCCGGGTTCCGCTGTGCTTGCTGTGAAAGTCTCAATCCAGAGTTTCTGGTTGCTGTTCTTTTGTGGAGGTGGGACCAGCCGAGCCTGATCGCCTGGCTCCCTGCCTCAGCTCCTTTTTTAAGTTGGTGTTCTGTCCCCTGTTGAAGAGGTCCCGGGGTCTGTTTGTTTCGCCTGCGGCCACTCACTACGCTGGCTTAAACAGCGGCACTGAGGTTTTTGGTGTTTTTTTTTTTTTTGCCCTGGAATCTACTGTCCTGGTTCTCTGCTCAGTCCCCTTTTTGAACCGGCGAATGGGCGACTTCCCGTGGCTCCAATCACCAGCCAAAAGGGCACCCGGACCGGTGTGTTTTGTACAGAGAACCGCTGCTCCGGGGTGCCGACAAAGCAGCTGCACGGGGCAAAGCAGCGGCGCCGGCCGGCAGAGCCGCGCTGGCCGAAACAGCCGCGCTGGCGACCGTGGAGCTCCTCCGCCCGGGAATTTCCTAGTCTGTGGGCAATAAAAACGTGGCGTCCACTCACCCTCTGGGTGAGCTCACTGGGAGCTGCAATCCTGAGCTGTTCCTAAACGGCCATCTTGGATCCTCCCATATTTTCAACTTTCATGACTGAAACTTTACATTCATTGCACAGCAACTTCCCATTTCACCTTTTCCATAGCACCTGGCAAACACCATTCTATTTTCTGCTATCAATATGGCTACATTAGAAACCCCATATTAGTGAAATCATGCAGTACTCGTCCTTCCTTGACTCACTTGTTTTCCTTAGAATGAGGTTCTCAAGCCTCATCCAGGTTGCAGAATATGAAAGTAATTCCATCTTATTTATAAATGAATTACATTTTATTTACCCATTCTTAACACTTAGACAATAACAGTTTCCAACCCAGGGCCATTGTGAATAATACTGCAATGAATATAACAGTGCAAATACTTTTTTTTGAGAGCCTGATTTCAGTTCTTTTGAATAAATGTCCAGAAGTAAGATTGCTGAATCCCATGATAGTTCTAATTTTAATTTTTTGAAGAATCTTCATACTACTTTCCATAATAGCTGTAACATTTGACATTATCACCAACAGTATGCAAGAGTTTCAGTTTCTCCACGTCCTCACCAATTTGTAGTTTTCTGGTTTGTGGGTTTTTTTTTTTTCCTGCATGTTTGTTTGATTGTGGACATTCCAATACCTGTAAGGCAATATCTCTTTCTGATACTGATTTGTGTTTCTGTAATAATTAGTGATATTGAACATCTTTTCGTATACCCGTTCTACATTTTGATGTCTTTGGAGAAATAACTATTCAAATCATTTTCCCATTTTTATTTTTTTATTATATATATGCTTGTAAATATATATATATATATATATATATATATATAAGTATATATATAATAAAATATATGTATATAATATATATGTGTGTGTGTGTGTATATATATATATATGCATATATATCATTGCACTTTAGGTCTGGGGTACATATGAAGAACATGCAGGATAGTTGCAAAGGTACACACATGGCAATGTGGTTTGCTGCCTCCATCCCCATCACCTATATTTGGCATTTCTCCCCATGTTGTCCCTACCCACCACTGTCCCTCCCCTAACCCCCTCCCCCAGACCTCAGTGTGTGATGCTCCACTCCCTGTGTCCATGTGTTCTCATTGTTCAACACCCACCTATGAGTGAGAACATGCAACATTTGATTTTCTGTTCTTGTGTCAGTTTGCTGAGAATGATGGTTTCCTGGTTCATCCATGTCCCTACAAAAGACATGCACTCATCGTTTTTTATGATTGTATAGTAATCCATGGTGTATATGTGCCACATTTTCCCTGTCCAGCCTATCATCGATGGGTATTTGGGTTGGTTCCAAGCCTTTGCTATTGTAAACAATGCTGCAGTAAACATATGTGTGCATGTGTCTTTATAATAGAATGATATATATTCCTTTGGATATGTACCCAGTAATGGGACTGCTGGGTCAAATGGAATTTCTATTTCTAGGTCCTTGGGGAATTGCCACAGTTTCTTCCACAATGGTTGAACTAATTTACATTCCCACCAACAGTGTAAAAGTGTTCCTATTTCTCACATCCTCTCCAGCATCTGTTGTCTCCAGATTTTTTAATAATCATCGTTCTATCTGTTGTGAGATGGCATCTCAGTGTAGTTTTGATTTGCATTTCTCTAATGACCAGTGATGATGAGTATATTTTCATGTGTTTATTGTCCTCATATATGTCTTCTTTTGAAAAGTGTCTGTTCATATCCGTTGCCCACTTTTGAAAAGTGTCTGTTCATATCCTTTGCTCACTTTTGAATGGGTTTGTTTGTTTTTTTTTCTTGTAAATCTGTTTTAGTTCTTTGTAGATTCTGGGTATAAGTCCTTTGTTAGATGGGTAGGTTGCAAAAATTTTTTGCCCATTCTGTTGATTGCCAGTTCACTCTAATGATTGCTTCTTTTGCTATGCAGAAGCTCTGGAATTTAATTAAACCCCATTTGTCTATTTTGGCTTTTGTTGCCAATGCTTTTGGTGTTTTAGTCATAAATTCCTTGCCTATGCCTATGTTCTGAATGGTTTTGCCTAGGTTTTCTTCTAGGGTTTTATGGTGTTAGGTCTTATGTTTAAGTCTTTAATCCATCTGGAGTTAATTTTAGTGTAAGGTGTCAGGAAGGGGTCCAGTTTCAGCTTTCTGCAATGGCTAGCCAGTTTTCCCAACACCATTTATTAAACAGGCAATCCTTTCCCCATTGCTTGTTTTTGTCTGGTTTGTCAAAGATCAGAAGGTTGTAGATGTGTGGCGTTTCCTCCAAGGCCTCTGTTCTGTTCCATTGGTCTATGTCTGTTGGTATCAGTACCAGGCTGTTTTGATTACTCTTCTAATATAGTTTGAAGTTAGGTAGCGTGATGTCTCCAGCATTGTTCTTTTTGCTTAGAATTGACTTGGCTATGTGGACTCTCTTTTGGTTCCATATGAAGTTTAAGGTGTTTTTTTCCAGTTCTGTGAAGAGGGTCATAGATAGCTTGATGGGGATAGTGTTGAATCTATAAATCACTTTGGGCAGTGTGGCCATTTTCACAATAAAGATTCTTCCTAACCATGAGCATGGAATGTTTTTCCATCTGTTTGTGTCCTCTCTTATTTCCTTGAGCAGTGGTTTGTAGTTCTCCTTGAAGAGGTCCTTTACATAGTCTGTTAGTTGCATTCCTAGGTATTTTATTCTCTTTGTAGCATTTGTAAATGGCAATTCGTTCTTGGTTTGGCTCTCTGTAGGACTGTTATTGGTGTATAAGAATGTTTGTGACTTTTGCACATTGATTTTGTATCCTGAGAATTTGCTGAAGTTGCTTATTAGTTTAAGGAGATGGGATCTTCTAATTATATAATCATGTCATCTGCAAATAGAGACAATTTGACTTCCTCCTTTCCTAACTGAGTACTTTTATTTCTTTTTCTTCCCTGATTGCCCTGGCTAGAACTTCCAATACTATATTGAATAGGAGTGGTCAGAGAGGACATCCTTGTCTAGTACCAGATTTCAAAGGGAATGCTTCCAGTTTTTGCCCATTCGGTGTTATATTGGTTGTGGGTTTGTCCTAAATCGCTTTTATTACTTTGAGATATGTTCTGTCAATACCTCATTTATTGAGAATTTCAGCATAAAAGGCTGTTGAATTTCGTAGAAGGTTTTCTCTGCATCTATTGAGATAATCATGTGGTTTTTGTCTTTTGTTCTGTTTATGTGGTGAATTACGTTTATAGACTTGTGTACATTGAACCAGTGTTGCATCCCCGGTATGAAGCCTACTTGATCATGGTGGATAAGCTTTTTGATGTGCTGTTGCAGATGGTTTGCCAGTATTTTATTGAAGATTTTTGCATCTATGTTCATCATGGATATTGGCCTGAAATTTTCTTTTCTTGTTGAGTCTCTGCTAGGTTTTGGTATCAGGATGATGTTGGTCTCATAAAATGATTTGGGAAGGATTTCCTCTTTTTGGATTGATTGCAATAGTTTCAGAAGGAGCGGTACCAGCTCCTCTTTGAATGTCTGGTAGAATTTGGTGGTGAACCCATCTGGACCTGGACTTTTTTTTGGTTGGTAGGCTCTTAATTGCTGCCTCAACTTCAGCCCTTGTTATTGGTCTATTCAGGGTTTTGAACTTCTTCCTGGTTTAGGCTTTGGAGAGTGCAAGTGTCCAGGAATTTATCCATTTCTTCCAGGCTTACTGGTTTGTGTATGTAGAGTTCTTTGTAGTAATCTCTGATGGTGGTTTTTATTTCTGTGGAATCGGTGGTGATATCCCATTTGTCATTTTTATTGCATCTATTTGATTCTTTTTTCTTTTTTATTAATCTGGCTAGCAGTCTGTCTATTTTGTTGATCTTTTCAAAAACACAGCTCCTGGATTTATTGATTTTTTTGAAGGGTTTTTGTGTCTCTATCTCCTTGAGTTCTGCTCTGATCTTAGTTATTTCTTGTCTTCTGCTAGCTTTTGAGTTTTTTTTTTTTTTTTTTTTTATCTTGCTCCTCTAGCTCTTTCAATTTTGATGATAGGGTGTTGATTGTATGTCTTTCCTTGCTTCTCATGTGGGCATTTATTGCTATAAATTTTCCTCTAGATACTGCTTTAAATGTGTCCCAGAGATTCTGGTATGTTGTGTCTTCGTTCTCACTGCAGGTGATCCCCAGGCAAGCAGGACCTGGAGTCGACCTCCAGCAGTCCTGAGGCAGAGGGGCTTGACTGTTAGAAGGAAATCTATGAAATAGAAAAAAATAACTTCATCATCAAGAAAAAGGACGTCCACTCAGATACCCCATCTGAAAGTCACCAACTACAAAGACCACAGGTAAATAAATCTGCAGGTAAAAAAAAAAAGATGGGAAGAAACCAGTGCAAAAAGATGAAAACACTCAAAATTAGAACACCTCTCCTTCTCCAAGGGATCACAACTCCTCACCAGCAAGAGAATAAGGCTGGATGGAGAATGCGTCTGATGAATTGACAGAAACAGGCTTCAGAAGGTGGCTAATAACAAACTTCTCTGAGCTAAAAGAACATGTTCTAACCCAATGCAAAGATACTAAGAACATTGAAAAAAGGTTTGACAAAATGCTAATGAGAATAAACAGATTAGAGAGGAATATTAATGAATTCATGGAGCTGAAAAAGACAACACAAGAACTTCACGAAGCATACGCAAGTTTCAATAGCCAAATCGACCAAGCAGAAGAAAGGATATCAGAGGTTGAAGATCAACTCAATGAAATAATGTGAGAAGGCAAAAATAGAGAAAAAAAGAGTAAAAGGGAATTAACCAAGCCTCCAAGGAATATGGGACTATGTAAAAGACCTAACCTTCGTTTCATAGGTGTACCTGAATGTGATGGAAAGAATGAATCCAAGCTAGAAAACACTCTTCAGTATATTATCCAGGAGAACTTTCCCAACGTAGCAAGGCAGGCCAATATTCAAGTCCAGGAAATACAGAGAACACCACAAAGATATTCCTCAAGAAGAGCAACCCCAAGGCACATAATCAACAGATTCAGCAGGGTTTAAATGAAGGAAAATATGCTAAGGCCAGCCAGAGACAAAGGTCAGGTTAGCCACAAAGGGAAGCCCATCATACTCACAGCAGATGTCTCAGCAGAAACCCTACAAGTCGGAAGAGAGTGAGGGCCAATATTCAACATTCTTAAAGAATAGAACTTTCAGCCTACAATTTCATATCCAGCCAAACTGAGCTTCATAAGTGAAGGAGAAATAAAATCCTTTATGAATAAGCAATTGCTCAGAGATTACATCACCACCAGGCCTGCCTTACAAGAGCTCCTGAAAGAAGCACTAAACATAGAAAGGAACAACCAGTACCAACCACTTCAAAACATACCAAATGGTAAGCAGCATCGACACAATGAAGAAATGACATCAACTAACAGGCAAAACAGCCAGCTAGCATCAAAATGACAGGATCAAATTCATACATACAATATTTACCTTAAATGTGAATGAGCTAAATGCCCCAATCAAAATACACAGACTGGCAAATTGGATAAAAAGTCAAACCCACTGGTGTGCCGTGTTCAGGAAACCCGTTTACACATAGGCTTGAAATAAAGGGATGGAGGAAGATTTACCAAGATAATGGAGAGCAAAAAAAAGCAGGTGTTGCAATCCTAGTCTCTGATAAAATAGACTTTAAACCAACAAAGATCAAAAGAGACAGAGAAAGGCACTACGTAATGGTAAAACGATCAATGCAACAAGAAGAGCTAAGGATCATAAATATATATGCACCCAACACAGGAGCAGCCAGATACATAGAGCAAGTTCTTAATGACCTACAAAGAGACTTAGACTCCTACACAATAATAGTGGGAGACTTTAACACTGCATTGTCAATATTAGACAGATCAACCAGACAGAAAATTAACAGGGATATCCAGGACTTGAACTCAGATCTGAACCAAGCAAAACTAATAGACATTTACAGAACTCTCCACCCTAAATCTACACAATATATGTTCTTCTCAGCACCACATCACACCTACTCTAAAAATGACCACATAATTGGAAGTAAATCACTCCTCAGCAAATGCAAAAGAATGGAAATCATAACAGTCTCTCAGACCACAGTACATTGAAATTAGAACTCAGAATTCAGAAACTAACTCAGAACTACACAACTTCATGGAAACTGGACAACTGGCTCTTGAACGTTGACTGGATAAACAGTGAAATGAAGGCAGAAATAAAGATGTTCTTCATTTGCTCATTTTTAAAAGGGTTATTTGATTTTTTCTGTTGAGTTATAGATATTCCTTATATATTTTAGATATTAATTCCTTGTCAGGTGTATAGTCTACAAATATTTTCTCTCATTCCATAGACTGACTTTCTCTGTTGATTATTTACTTTGCTGCACAGATACTTTTTAATTTGATGTAATCTCATTTGTCTATTTTTGCTTTTCTGTTGCCTGTGCTTTTGGTGTTGTATTCAAGAAATCATTGCCAATACCAGTGTAATCAGGCTTTTTTCTTATTTTTTTTTCCCTAGGAGTTTTGCAGTTTAAAGTTTTACATTATGGGGCTGGGTGAAGGGACTCATCCCTGTAATCTCAGCACTTTGGGACATTGAGGAGGGCAGATCATATGGTCAAGAGATCATAAGGTCATGAGACCATCTTGACCAACATGGTGAAACCCTGTCTCTACTAAAAATACAAAAATTAGCTGGGCATGGGGGTGTGTGCCTGTAATCTGAGCTAATTGGGAGGCTGAGGCAGCAGAATCACTTGAAACTGGGAGGCAGAGGTTGCAGTGAACTGAGATTGCACTCCAGCCTGGTGACAGAGTGAGACTCCATCTCAAAAAAAAAAAAAAAAAAAAAAGTTTTACATTACGACCTTTAATCCATTTTGTGTATTGTGTAAGATAAAAGTCAGTATAATTTTTTTTTTTTTTGCATGTTGGTATTTAGTTTTTCTTTTTTTAGGAAAAAAAAAGTTCTGGGATACATATGCAGAATGTGCAGGTTTGTTACATAGGTATGCATGTGCCATGGTGGTTTGCTGCAGCCATCAACCCATCATCATTTTAATCACTGCTTGCATTAGGTGTCTGTCCTAATGCTCTCCCTCCGCTTGCCAACCACCACCCCCCAACAGGTGTGATGTTCCCTAATGTGGAATGTTCCCTCCCTGTGTCCATGTGTTCTCTTTTTTTGATATCCAGTTTTTCTAAAGTCATTTACTGAAGAGGCTATCTTTCCCTCATTGTTTATTTTTGGCACTCTTGTCAAGAGCAGTTGACAACATATGTGTGAATTCTTTCTGGGCTTTTTATTATGTTTAATTGGACTTTATGCTAGTAGCATGCTGCTATGATTACTATAGTTCTGTAATACATTTTGAATCAGAAAGTATGGTGCCTTGAACTTTGTTCTTCTTTATCAATATTGTTTTGACTACTTGGGGTCCTTTGTGATTCCATATCAGTTTTAGGAGTATTTTATCTATCTGTAGGATGCCTTTGGGTTTTTAATACAAATTGTATCAAATCTTTAGATCACTTTGTATTATGGACATTTTAGTAAGATGTCTTCTAATTCATAAATATAGTATGTCTTTTATTTATGCCCTCTTTATTTTTGTAACAATGTTTCATAATTTTCATTATGCAAGTTTTTCAGTTTCCTGGCAACTTTTTAAAAATATTTTATTCTTTTTGATTCTACTATAAATTAGAATGGTTTTCTTAATTTCCTTTATTCCTTCTTTATTTATTCAGAAGCTTACCAATTATGTCTTGCACGAATCATGCTTTTGTTGTTGTATAGTCATCACCAAACCCAAGGCCATCTAGATTTTCTACCTCCTAGGAGTTATTCCTTCCTAGGAGTTTTGTAGTTTTCTCTTAAGAGTTTTATTTTATTACATTTATGTCTGTGATCAATTTAGTGTTCATTTTTGTGAAAAGTATATGATCTTTTTTTAGATTTGCTCTTTTGCATGTAGATGTACAATTGTTCAGCACTATTCTTTGGAAAGAGTATTTACTGCCTTTATTTCTTTTTCAAAGATCAGTTGACTATTTTTATGTGAGTTTATTTCTGGGCTTGCATTGATCTATTTGTCTATTCTTTTGTTAATATCACATTGTCTTGATTACTACAGCTCTATCATAAGTCTTAAAGTTTTTTTGATTTTTGTTTTTTAAGAAAATTAAATGCCAGTTTATTTAGCTCCCGGGCACGGTTCCATGGTCCCGGGGAAAGGGGCCAGGGAAGTCGCACCAACTTCCTGGGGCGTGGGGTTTTTATGGCTAGGAGGAGCAAGCAACAGCTGGGTGCTCTGATTGACTCCAGGAGAGCGGGATTGAGATGGGGCGGGTTTTCTGGTGGGAGAACCGGTCAGGAGCCTTGCATCAGCTGGAGCCTTCCAGGGGAGCCCTGTGGCAGAGCTAGGTGCCCAGTGCAGAGGTGGGCATTTCCAACCTCCCGACGAGGCAACGGGCCTTACACCTTACATTCCAACCCTATATTTGATGAGATAGGACGTTGCTTCTTTCTGGCTACTTCCTGCTGAATAGGGGCAAAATGTGGGAGAAGGGTCAGTTGGCTGGTGCCTTGGTTGGGAGTTGGACACAGGGGTGAAGCAGCATCTGGTTGTGTCAGTCCTCCAACTTTGTTCTTCTTCAATATTATGCTTGCTATTCTAGGTCTTTTGCCTCCCCACGTACAGTTTTGAATTAGTTTGTCAATGTCTAGAATGTAGCTTATGGGAATTTTAACTGGTATTGCATAGCATCTGTATATTATTTTGGGAAAGTCTAACATCTTAAAATATTGAAGAATTATATTCACAAAATGTAATATCTCTCCAGTTATTTAATTCTTCTTTGATATATTTTATTAGAACTTTATAGTTTTATTCATATAGAAGTATATTTTATTAGATCTGTAACTATTTCACTGGTTGGGAGTGCTAATTTATAACTAAATAATATTATGTGTTTAATTTGAAATTCCTTTTGTTTGTTGCTAGTCCATAGAAAAGCAATTGACTTGTGTATATTAACCTTATATCTGCAACCCTTATATATTATCCCTTATTAGTTCCAGGAAATTATTGTCTATTTTTTCAGATTTTCTACATGAATTATTATATCATCAGCAAAGACAATGTTATTTCTTCCTTCCAAACACATATATATTTTTCTCTTCTCTTGTTTTATTGCGTTAGCTAGGACTTCCAGTATAATATTAAAAGGAGTAGTAAGGAGATATCCTTACCTTGTTCTTTATCTTAGTAGAAATACTCCTAGTTTCTTACCATTAAATATTATTTTAACTGTAGGGTTTCTGCAAATATTCTTTATCAAGCTGAAGAGGTCTACTGAGAGTTTTAATCCAGGTTTTTAATCTAGTTCTTAACCTAGGTTGTCAAATTTGTGGGCATAGTTGTTCATAGTATTCCATTGTTTATTTTTTTAGTGTTCATAAGATCTATAGTGATGTCCCCTATTTTACTGCCCATACTGGTAATTTGTGTTTCCTCTCTCTCTCTCTCTGTCTTTTTTAGTTAGCCTGGCTAGAAGCTTACCAATTCTTTTGATCTTTTTGAAAAACAGCTTTTGGTTTTATTGATTTTCTGGTTTGAATTTTATTAATTTGGGCTCTGATTTTTTTAATAGTTCTATTTTTTCTGTACTTCTATTAATTTCTTCTTCTTTTTCTGATTTCTTATTGTGATTCCCCTCTAATCATGGATTTTGGTGCTTCTCAAAATCCATGATTAGATTATTTTCCTTTTAAATTAGTTCAATGTATTTAAAATTTCTCTTGAGATTTTATCTTTGACCCCTGTGTTGTTTAGAAGTGTGTTGTTTAAATCTCAAAATATTTTGAGGTTTTCTGACTATCTCTTAGCTACAGATGTCTAGATTAGCTCTCTGTCCTGAGGTTTCTCACCCCTCACACCCCACAAACAGGCCCAAGTGTGTGTTGTTTTCCTCCCTGTGTTCATATGTTCTAATTTTTAGACTCCCACTTTGAGTGAGAACATGTAGTGTTTGGTTGTCTGTTCTTGCTTGCTGAGGATGCCGGCTTCCAGTTTCATTCAAGTCCCTGCAAAGGACATGATCTCATTTATTTCTATAGCTGCATAGTATTCCATGGTGTGTATGTACCACATTTTTTTTTAATCCAGTCCATTGTTGATGGGCATTTGGGTTGGTCCCATGTGTTGCTATTGTAAATAGTGCTGCAGTAGACATACATGTGCATGTATCTTTATAATAGAATGATTTATATTCCTCTGGTTATATACTCAGTAATGGGATTGCTGGGTCAAATGGTATTTCTAGTTCTAGATTCTTGAGGAATCACCATACTGTCTCCCACAATCATCAAGTTAATTTACATTTCCACCAACAATGTAAAAGCATTTCTCTTTTCCCCAGCCTCTGTGTTCCAACAGCATCTGTTGTTTCTTGACTTTTTAAATAATTCACATTCTGACTGGCATGAAATGGTATCTCAATGTGGTTTTGATTTACATTTCTCTACTGATAGTGATGTTAAGCTTGTTTTCATGTTTGTTGTCCACATAAATGTTTTCTTTTGATAAGTATCTGTTCATATCCTTTGCCCACTTTTTGACAGAGTTGTTTTTTCTTGTGAATTTGTTTAAGTTCCTTGTAAATTCTGGATATTAGACCTTTGTCAAATAGGTAGATTGCAATTCTCCAGTTCTGTAGGTTGCATGTTCACTCTGACAATAGTTTTTTTTTTATTGCGCAGAAGCTCTTTAGTTTAAATCTGGGCATGGTGGCTCATACCTGTAATCCCAGCACTTTGCAAGGCTAAGGCAGGTGGATAGCTTGAGGTCAGGAGTTCTAGGTCAACATGGCTAACATGGTTAAACCCTGTCTCTACTAAAAATACAAAAATTAGCTGAGCGTGATGGCAGGCACCTGTAATCCCAGTTACTCAGGAGGCTGAGGTAGGAGAATTAGTTGAATCCAGAGGCAGAGGTTGCAGTGAGCTGATATTGCATCACTGCACTCCAGCCTGGGGGACAGAGGGAAACTCTGTCTCAAAAAAAGAAAAAGACAAAAAGAAGTTCTTTAGTTTAATTAGACCCCATTTGTCAATTTTAGCTTTTGTTATAATTGCTTTTGTAATTTCATGATAAAATATTTGCTCATGCCTATTTCCTAAATGGTATTGCCTAGATTTTCTTCCAGGGTTTTTATGGGTTGGAGTTTTACATTTGTCTTTAATCTATCTTGAGTTAATTTTTATATAAGGTGTAAGAAAGGGGTCCAGTTTCAGTTTCCTGCATATGGCTATCCAGTTTTCCTAGCATCGTTTATTATAGGGAATCCTTTCTCCATTGCTTTTGTTAGGTTTGTCGAAGATTAGATGGTTGTAGATGTATGATCTTATTTCTGTGGTTTCTATTCTGTTTTCTTGGTCTGTATGTCTGTTTTGGTATCAGTACATGCTGTTTTGGTTACTGTAGACTTGTAGAATAGTTTGAAGTCAGGTGATGCCTCCAGTTTTGTTCTTTTTCCTTAGAATTGTCTTTGCTATGTGGGCCCTTGTTTGGTTCCATATGAATTTTAAAGTAGTTTCTTCTAATTCTCAAAAAATGTCAATGGTAGTTTGGTGGGAATTATATTGCATATATAAATTACTTTGGCCAGTATGGCCATTTTCACCATCTTGATTCTTCCCATCCATGTGGATAGAATGTTTTTCCATTCGTTTGTATCCTCTCTTATTTCCTTGAGCAGTGGCTTTCATTTCTCCTTAAAGATGTCCTTCATGTCCCTTTTTAGCTGTATTTTTAGGTATTTTATAATCTTCATAGCAATTTTGAATGGGAGTTCATTCTTGATTTGACTTTCTTCTTGTCAGTGGTTGATGTATAGGAGTGCTTGTCATTTTGCACATTGATTTTGTACCCTGAGACTTTGATGAAGTTGATTATCAGCTTGAGTTGTTTTTGGGATGAGAAAATGGGGTTTTCCAAATGTACGATTACATCATCTGCAGACAGAGACAATTTGACTTTCTTTCTTCCTATTTAAATAGGCTTTATTTATTTCTCCTGCCTGATTGCCCTGGATAGAACTTCCAATACTACGTTGAATAGGAGTGGAAAGAGAGTGCATCTTTGTCCTGTGCTGGTTTTCAAAGGGAGTACTTCCAGCTAGGCAAAGCCCATTCAGTATGATATTGACTGTGGAGTTGTCATAAATGGCTCTTATTATTTTGAGATATGTTCCATCAGTTCCTAGTTTATTGAGAGTTTTTTAAATGAAAATTTACTAATTTTATCAAAGGCCTTTTCTGTACCTACTGAGATAATCGTGGTTTTTGTCATTGGTTATGTTTATGTAATGGATTATGTTTATTGATTTGTGTATGTTAAACCAGCCTTGCATCTCAGGGATGAAGCCAACTTGATCATAGTAGATAAACTTTTTGATGTGCTGCTGGATTTGGTTTGCCAGCATTTTACTGAGGATTTTCATATCAATGTTCATCAGGGATATTGGCCTGAAGTTCTCTTTTTCTGTTGTATCTTTGCCAGATTTTGGTATCAGGATGATGCTGGCCTCATAAAATGGTTGGAGAGAAGTCCCTCCTTTTCAACTGTTTGGAATAATTTCTGAAAGAATGGTACCAGCTCCTCTTTGTACCTCTCGTAGAATTTGGCTGTGAATCCATCTGATCCTAGGGTGTTTTTGGTTGGTAGGTTATTATCACTGCCTCAATTTCAGAACTTTTTATTAGTCTATTCAAGGATTCATTTCCTACTGGTTTAGTCTTGAGAGGGTGCATGTGTCTAGGAATTTATCCATTTCTTCTAGATTTTCTAGTTTATTTGCACAGAGGTGTTTATGGCATTCTCTATTGATAGTTTGTATTTTGGTGGGGTCAGACATCTTAGACTGCAGGTAGCCACAGCAGTCGTGATGGCTGTTCCCTCCCCCTGGCTTTTGCTGATTCTAGCTGAGTGGCTGTCGAGAATCTGTGCGGCTCCATGTTGCGACCCAAGGCCCTGGTGGTGTGGGCTTTTGAGTGCAATTTTTCAATCTGTGGGTTGCACACTTTTGTGGGAAAAGCGCAGTTTTCCAGGTGGGCAGCATACTCACTCACTGCCTCCCTTGGCTGGGGATGGGGGCTACCCTGCCCCTTGTGGCTCTCAGATGGGCCACTGCACCACACTGCTCATTCTTCCCCTTCATTTGTCATGCCAGCTACTTACAGCTAGTGCTCGACTTATGACCACGATTGCTTCCCACAGACCGGTCATAACATGATTTGGTGGTAAGTTGAGTAGCAATTTCTCCATTTCGTTGATGGGCCTGCTTCATTGCTTTGTTATAGCTGTTGATCGCATGGGTGCAGAACCTTTCACAGCTTCATGAATTCTTTCTTTATCTTTCAAAATCGTCGACACAGTTGAGTGTGATAACTTCTTATCAGGTGCGGTCACATTCACTTTCTTTCCTCCTTCGTACTGCCTAATTACCTTCATTTTCGTGTCAAGATTGATGGCCTTTCTTTCCTTCTTGGCAGGCTGAGGTGTAGACAAAGACAATTTCCTCTTGGTAGACATCTTGGGAGGGGTTTGATGAAAAATATCCAAGACACAAAACACAAATTGCTGTCTCGAGTCTGGGATAACAGTTGAAATGGTGCACACGGAGATGGTAGTGCTGCCAGAAGCTGGTCCACACTGTCATATGCCCAGCTGGGCAACGTTTGTGCTGCCAGACACGGAGAAGTCATGGCTAACGATTGTGGTCGTAAAGTCCAATGGTCGTAAGTCGATCAATACCTGCACTCAGTTCTAATGACAGAACCTGAATATCTCAGTTGTCAGGTGCAATATTTGCAAGATTTGCATGCTGCTTTGTATCTTTTTGATGGGAGCCATTAATGGCTGCAGCTTCTATTCAACTGTCTTTGCCCCCCACAGTATTCATTAGTTTTCTATTTGTCACCCTTGTTTTTCTATTTTTGTCTTCTACACTGTCTTTGACTCTTCCAATTTTATTATTTTATATGATTTTATTTTTTGTATCCTCACTTAGCATATCAGGTGTACTTAAATTGTTTCTTCTCTCTCTTCCTTTATATCATTGTTATAATTAATTTCACTTATACATAAGCATAAATATCTATTCTCTGATGCTCTTCCTTCCATTATGTAGATATAAGTTTTTGTTTTGTATCATTTTCCTTTTCTCTAAACACTTCTTTTAATATTTCTTGCAAGGCAGGCCTGCTGGAAACAGATTCTCCCAGTTTTTGAGAAACGAATTGTTTCTTCTTCACTTCTGAAGGATAATTTTTTAGGTTACAGGATCAAAGGTTGGTGTTTCTGTTGTTTTTTTGTTTTGTTTTGTTTTGTTTTGCTTTTCCCTCAACACATTAAATACTTTATTTCAACCTCTGCTTACATACATGATTTCTGAGAAGTCAGAGGTAATTCTCCTCTATAGGTAAGGTATTTTTTATTCTCTGCCTTTCATTTTTTAAAATTTTTTTTTTCCTAGTTTGAAGTATATACCTAGATATGTTTTGTTGTTACTGTTGTTATTTGGTGGGTTGGCTTTCATTTTTGTTTCTGAGCTTCTTGGATCTGTGGTTTGATCTCTGACATTCATTTGGAGGCATTTTCAGTCATGTTAGTATGTCTTGTGATTTTTCTTCATAGCCTGACATGATATACTGGATAGAAGACACTACTATAAATAGACCTTTAGTAATGTGGTAATGTGTGTGGGTAAGGAGAAGTGATCTTAATCCTGTACTTAGACCTCAGTGTTTTAGTGATCCCATGTCTCTGAACTGTGAACTTCACATATGCTTCACAGTTTTCTCTTCCTTTACGTGAGACCAGATGCCTCAAGTGGGCTGCAGTTTGGTATTTTGTTTTCTCCAAGTGGAAAGCTACAGTTAGAGTTAAATATTTTTCTTCCCTCAAATCAAGCAGATTAGACTTCAATTAAATCATTTCTTCAGAAAGAAGTCCTTGTTAAGGTGAATGAAATGCTTTGAAGCATTTCAAATTGTTCTTCCCCTCTTCACACTGGAAGAACAAAGTCATTACTATCTGATATTTGCTATAAGTACGTGGTAGAACTCCAGGATGTAAAAACTCCCAAAAATGTGAACATCATAATGATGGAGTCTCCCTGGAGCTTTTATGTGTCAGGCTGGCCCACGCTAAGCTCCAACAATTTGTCAGTTACAATTCATATTTCCCTGTCCTTACATTTCACCTTGTGGGTTTCTGCTCTATTAAATTTTTATTCTGTTTTGTCTATCAATCTCTCTAATTTCTGAAATTATTCCAATTATTGTGAAATTAAGCCAGTAAGTCATTATTTCACATAATAAATTAATCATATTGTATACTTGGTACAAACGAGTGAATGCATTGTATAGTATCATCCATGTACTTCCTTTGACCAGTTCAATTAATAGTGCTTATTCATCTCTGAAACAATGCTGCTTAAATAATTGAACTGCAATCACTATAGTAGGCAGTGTTAGGATCAAGTAACTCATCAGTGTATCATTATTAATTGGATAGTTACGTAGTTACCATGATTAACTAGAATGTATGACTAAATATCATTACCAAAACTGAATATATAGAAACTTCTCCTTTTGACACAAATATGAAAATATTTTCCTTCTATTCATTTTGCACTAGTCATAATCCACTGTCCCTTACACATTAAGCTAGATTATCTCTTTTGATATTCTAACAAACCCTGTGACACAAAGTCATTTAAATACTTCAGCTAAAAAAGAATTTCGATTCCAAATGTCAGGCTGAACATACTTTCCCTAACACATAATATCTTATGGAAATGAAGTATACACACTTATCTATTTAAATACATCCTTCCATATGTATTTAGATTCAACATAGTGCTGGAAAAAAATGAAGGGTTATATTAGTGAACCAGAGATATTTTTGGAATTTGGTAAGCCTACAATTCTTATGTTACTTGAAATGTTTACCTTTTAATGTTTCTACTTGCTTAGCATCTAATCCATCATTTGGTACTGCCATTTAAATTCTTTGTTGCTGCCCTATCCCTCCTGCATAGCCAGAAGCCATCCATGTATGAGTCACTTGTCTTCATTTACTTTGACTGTGGCACCTTAAATGTAATTGACTTTGGATCAAATGTCAATCTTTCACTCAAAACCTTCAGTTTTCATTTCATGCAATCAATAAGTCATAATTCATATAATAAACAATAATTGTTCAAAATAATGAGAAGTATTATTTAAAATAGTGTCAGAGTTTTAGAGATTCAAAAGTTAACTAACCAAGAAAAGTATTGAAAGTGCAAGCCCTTTATGAAGCGAACATAAAGAAGACGAAAATAAAAATTAAATTGGAATATCAAAAACACAAAATTCCACCAAAACTAGTTATGATTTCAACAGAGTATCAATAAAAATCTTGATGTGTATACCCAGAGTAATTAAATCTGTAGACTACTGAAAATAAAAACCATTTAAGGACAATATCTCCCTTGCATAAAGAGGTAACTGTTTCATTTCTAAATTTTGATTAAAATAAACTAATATTCAAATGCCTAGTTCTTTGAAATGGGAATGTATTGGTTGTGTTACAGTTTCATGGCCCTGATTATAATGTAAAAAATCATGTTATACTTAATTATCTTCATAAAATTTGAGAATCCAAGTTTAATATTTCTGTTTAATATTTAATTCAATTTATAGTACTTTTACTGATTAAAATTTCCATTTGGTTACTTTTTACAATCCCATTGACCAATTATGAGTCTTTTTTTCTTCCATAAATATAGTCTTATATTTGTTATTTGATCATTGTAATCTCTCTATGTATGTGTATAGTTGCTACATATAGAAAGCATACATATATATATTCAGAAATATGTATAATAGTGTGTCTGCATATATATTTGTATGTAGACATGGTTTTTTTTAAGAGTCTAGTGTCTATGTGCTGTTATACTAATACATTTGATAATACAGTATATATTTCATTGAGAGTTTATATTCCCTAAAATAGCATCTTATTATATAGAGAGATTCTTCGAAGCTTGGGATGAGGTTGATTCGTTTGGAAAGAATTTGTTTTCCTTTATCCCAAGCATTTAGAGTCACTAAAACCCACTATGGTTTGAAAATAAGTGTTGAGTTAAAGGATTTTATTTCCTCACAGGTGGTGTGGATTCTAGCCCCAATATTATAAGCTTATGGTGAGAAATTTTCAGAGACTTGTTACCTTTTTCTTTTTTCATTTAATTCAGAGCCAGGACCAAGAGAGGAAAATATCTCCAAGAACTCTTTCTCTGAGGTGAGCTTTTTCCAGTTCACCCACTGAAAGTATCGCTCTTTGGGGGCTTATGTAGGAGGATTTCCACATTTGATCTTTCACACATACTTTGCTACTGCCCTTAGGGCTTTCTTACCAACCCCCAGACAGATCTAACTGTACACTTTCTTTTTATTCATGGTTTTTGAGAAATTCTGTTGCTGTTCTGCCACTTCATATAGTTTTAAATATTTTATCCAGAATTTTTAGTAGGGCTTCTTAGGGAAGGGCTTCAGAAAAATCTAAGCCACCATAAGAAAGCCACCATAAGCTTTCTTTTATGCTCAAGGAAGCCTTTGTTTAATATTGAGATTCTTGAGAATATGCATTCATTCAACAAATATTTGTTGAGTGGCTATATGTAGATACATGAGTAACCAAAAGATGAAGGTAAATTAGGATGAAGCTTTCATCCTAATGGCTAGAAAATATAATGCACAATAAGTGCAATAAACAAATCAGTAACTTAGAAAATAGTTTGATGGCAACACAGACCTTGGAGATAGAGACAGAGAAGGAGAAAAAGCTAGAAGGAGCAGGTTAAACCACAGTATACAGTATTCATGACGATCTCATTGAGAATTTGAGATTTGAGCAAAGATTTAAAGTTGATAAGAAAGATGAGATAAATATACAGCTTTCTTGGTTATTGGGCTGGGCATCAAATCTGGAAAATCTCTTCTTTCTTGATCTATGGATGGCTCCATAGCCCTAGCCTTTGTCCTATGTTGCCTACTGGGAAGGGGAGGATGGGGTAAACTTGGGAGCAATAGATAGTAAGAGGCGATCTCCAACATCAAATATTGACCTTCTTCATTTTCCCTATTTTGCAGTTAGTAACCATATTCTGATAATTTCTGTGACATAATTCTATTCTCTGAGGCATATTCAAAATTTAATTTTTAAATTCATATTTCTGTAGATTTCCTCATATTTGTTTATCATTGTTTTCTAAATCATACATTTGTAACATTAGATTAATGTATGTTTATTTTTCATATGCCAAGTGACAGGCACTTAATATACTAAGAATATTTTATGTTTAGTATTCATTCTTTAGGATAACAATGTCTCTTAATGTTCCATAGAATTCAGAAGGCATTGTATAATTGGAAATCAATCAAAACTTGCTTCTTCTCAGATGCACTTATATTGAAGAATTTGATATATAGGGCCATAAATGCTATACATATTTATCTACAAATATACATTTTTAATGATAAAGAGGTAGTGTTTAATATTGAGTAAAGTATTGATGTTTACAGGGTATTTGCATTGGTATGGACCATTACAGAAATAGTAAATATAAAGCCCTTTCTAACCAAGTTCTTTCATAACATTTTTAAAGCAAACTATATATATTTGGAAGGAGAATATATTCAGAAAAAGTTCTCAAAAGGAAAAATAAAGTTCAATGATAACATTAATTGGTACTATTATTTTATACTTTTCTTCCTCTAGTAGTTTATCTTTACAAGGAGAGGAATCCATTCAGCTAACGCAGGTCATGCTCAAAGTTGCCACAGCATTGTTGATCCTGAGATATATTCCTGTTCCAAACCTGTTTTGCTATGTTAGGCAAAGAGACTGAGGTTTATCTTAAAATAAGAGGATGCCCTTTAATAATCTCTCTAATCATTAGTTTCTATTTAAATGAGACCTTCACTGTCCCAGTGCTGATTCTAATTGCCAGTAGGGAATTATTCCTCTTATCATAACTTCTTCTAGCTGACTTAAGAATTAGAATAAAGTGGTTTTATTAGACTTGGGACTATTTCTGGGCATATGATAAACAACAAAAGAAAAGGAACAATGCCTGATGTTTAATTTCTGTGAATCCCACTGATGTTCTTCTTTTCATTTGCCCTATGACAAAATCAAGTTTGTTCTGTTCACAGTGATTAATACTTTCTGGTCTTATGGATCTGAGTCTTGATAAGGCTCTTTAAAATATTACTTTTAACTACAAATTCAACTATATTTTGTAAACACAAATGAATATGACCTTGAGATAATAAGTAAAATTTGGTCTATTTAGTTCATGATTAAATCTTTTCACATAAAAATCTGTTATAATTCTACAGATTACAATATGTTATTTGTCATTTTCTATGTAATGCAGGAAGAAAGGATATGCAAACAACATTTATCTTGACAGTATAAGTTCTTAGAAATGGAAAACATGATCAGAGGCTGAATGAGTAAAATTAGGAACAACAATGAGGGTGGGGAGTAACTGCATGAGTCTGTTTCTAGTCCCAAATAGTAATATTAATATTTAAATTTTCTTATTTAAGTGTGAAGATACAATTTTTTTTTGACATGGAGTCTCGCTCTGTCACCCAGGCTGGAGTGCAGTGACATGACCTCTACTCACTGCAACCTCCACCGCCTGGATTCAAGCTATTCTGCTTCAGCCTCCTGAGTAGCTGAGATTACAAATGTGCACCACCATGTCCAGCTAATTTTTGTATTTTTAGTAGAGATGGGGTTTTGTCATGTTGGCCAGGCTGGTCACGAACTCGTGACCTCAGAGATCTGCCCTCCTCAGCCTCTCAAAGTGCTTGGATTACAATTGTGAGCTACTGAGCCCTTCCAGAAGATACAATTTTTAAATGTTATTAAATTCCAGCTTTTAACCTAGGTCAGAAGGGTTTTGCTGTATTGTCTTCATTGAGATGAGCATTTTCTATGATTATCAGGGGCCATAGACAATGATGCAGCCAATTCCCCTTCTAGGGAATGAAACTGCGTCATAGATTTTGCAACAATGGTTTGGCTTTTCCAATGTTGGCTTTACTTCAACACAAAGAAAAATTCCTGTGCTTCTTTGGTGTGACGTATGCTTCTCTGTGATCTACATAGGGCTTGACTTTCAAGAACTATAGTAGTACAGATCTGATTGTTAAAAATAACGTACTTCTTTAGCACATGTTTAAGTGCATTATTTCCTTATCTCTACAAATTGTTAGAAGCCTCTAAGTTTTTCTTTATATCCTCACTGATTGGCTAAAAGAAGGTATATAGTTTCTACTCTCATATGTTTTGATAGAGAAGTTTAGCTTTAAGAGAAAAATCTGTGAGAAAATGTTTCACATAATTCTACACATTTGTTATCATTTACATGGTAAGACAATTTTAATGTCATTTTCTGCTGTAAAAAACATAAGACAACAGAAGAATTACCATAAATTTTTATTTAAACAAAATAAATGATTGACGACAGTCGAATAACCATTTAATTTTTTACTATAAACTTTGAATTAACTGTTACATGAGGAGAAGATAGACTATCCTCATAAACAGGCCAGAAAAATCACTGAATCCCACTTCAAAATATCCTGAATTACTTTTTCCATTCTTTGATGATGTTTATTTTTTGCTTGTGGTAAATTATATTTAACAATAGTTACTGTGTTCTTCTTATTTATTTATTTATTTATTTATTTTGAGATGGAGTTTCGCTCGTTACCCAGGCTGGAGTGCAATGGCGCGGTCTCGGCTCACCACAACCTCCGCCTCCTGGGTTCAGGCAATTCCCCTGCCTCAGCCTCCCGAGTAGCTGGGATTACAGGCACGCGCCACCATGCCCAGCTAATTTTTTGTATTTTTAGTAGAGACGGGGTACTGTGTTCTTATTTTAACCATAATTTTTAAAGCACTCTGCTATGCTCTAACTTCTTTATTATTTTGATAATATCAATAATCTTTGTCATGTTTATGTATGCTCTTTTATGCTAGAAAACAAATGGAAATGCCTTCAAGTGTTCAAAAAACTTGTTTTTAATAGTCTATATACTTTATAAATTATGAGAAAGTTGTACATGTGTCTTTATATTTAGGTTGCTACTGCTGTGTTTAAAATTTTCAGAATTAAGTATTGATATGTTTTAGAATTCATAAAGTAGAAAATAATTTGAAATGCTAATTTTAATGTATATGTTGCCAATTAAGTATTTAAATCATGTTGATAATTTAAAATGTTATGTAGATCAAGTGATTTTTATTTTAATACACTGATAGTTATAAAACTATAATAGAGTTCACCTTCATATATATCTTGGCCTTAGGGTGACTTTACAAATTTAAAAGAATAATAATAACATTGATTATTGTAATAACATGATTTATTGTGTTATACTGTATACCAGATAACATGCTAAGTACTTTATATGCCCATGTGCATTATATCAAGTTTAAAGTAAGGACTCTTAATTTTTTCTGTTTTAAAGATGAAAAATTTGAAGCTCGGAGGGGCTGTGTCATTTATCGAAGGTGACATAGGAAGTAGTTGAGTAGGTTCAAACTAGGCCAATGTGGCCAGAAAGCCCTTGCTTTTAACTACTATCTACTAGTGTCATCAGTACAGTGTTGGCCAAGATACAGGCTCTAGAGAACCAATTTTCAAATATTTATCAATATTGTAAGTTTGTTGTTAAGCTATCAGAAATTTGAAATGAGCCATGGTGGAAATATTTAAACCTTGGAACTCAGCAAATGCTACATATCAAGGCTTCTTCCATATTCCTCTTTCTTTCCTCCACTGCACAGTTTACCAGCACATCAATGCCTTTACTGCCAAATTCTTGTCAGTGTTTGCAGTGTTGTAGGTATTATGTTAGAGATATAAATACTGGGCATATTTTTTTTAAATCTTGTGTTAAGTAAGTACTGTCTATAAACTGGAATCTATTAAGAAATTTACCATTAATAGTTATTGAATTAAATACATTATCTTTTATTGTTAAAATATCTAAAATAATTTCTTAACCACAAGAATGTGTGAAACGAACTCTCTCTCTTCTTTTCAGTGATAGTGGAAAGTGGAAATATAATTTCTTTTGTGGGTTATATTAACTCTGGATGCTGTAACATTTACAGAAGTATTATAGGATTTGTGAAACTACAGTCAAATAAAGTGGTAAGTTTTCAACTTATGCATTCTTTGTAATCAATTAATCTAAAGAATTAAGAGTGTTAAACATCTTCTCATGTATTTACTGGACATTTATTTGTATCACTTTGTGAAATTTCTATTTAATTTTTTGAAATTTTTGTGTTTATTTTGTTTAGTTTTAAGATATAAGAATATAAGTTGTAAGATATATTGATTTGTAAGATATACAAATGACCAATGAATACAGTAAAATATGCTCTACATTCTTATGCATCAGAGAAATGCAAATTAAAACCATAGCCAGATACTATTACAAACATATCAGATTGGCTAAGATGCACTTAATCAATTGACCTAATTCAACTTTAGATAAATTTTCTCCAGAGAAGTGAAAACATATGTATACACAAAGACTATATGAATTCTTACAAACTAAAAACTGGAAGTAATCCAAATGTGCACTGACAGTTGAATGTATAGAAATGTTATGGTATATTTATATTATAAAATGCCACACAGTGGTAAAAATAATTATGGATACGTCTAAGGATCTCAAACATTATGTTGGGCCAAAATGCCAAACCCAAATGAGCACATTCTATATAATTCCATTTTTACAAAGTTGTAGAATTGGCAACAATACGTAATTATTGTGATAGAAAAGTTAGAACTAATCATTAGTTGGTCAGTCTTCAATGAAATTCAATTAAATATGTAAACTAACTTGAATTCTGCTGCACTAGTCATATTCAGTGTAAATTTTGCCATTTATATTGGTGCACATATTCAAGTTATATTGGATTTGACTCCAGGATACTTAGTAAAGGAATTCGCCTCTTCCAAGTTCTTGTCACTCTCCTACCCTGAGGGCTACATTCTCTTTTAATATATATCTTAGTGCCCACCAACTCCTAGCAAACCTCCCAGCAAAGGTAATTTGAAGTCTCAACATTTTCTCCAGAATCATTCATACTGAAACTCCTGTAGGCCCTTCTCCACAAGGTCTCTTATTTGAATCAAAATTCGAGTCAAACACATTTTCCATATGTTTCTTTTGTACTTAAACAGAAAAGACAGGGAATAGTCCCTCCTCTTGTATTTTATCCCATCAGTTCTGGTCCTGGCCATTTCAGCTTATTTTCCTTCTTCTTGGTGGGTTCAACAAGAATGCCTTGTGACCAGGGCTGAGGTAAAAAATGGCAGTTGACAAAACTCCCTACAGGAAACTATGCTCACAAAATGATATCGTAGATCCTTCAAAAGTGGAATTAGTTCAGTATTTCCCAAACATCTTTGTGGATTCTAAACGACAATGCTTTCAATTACCTTAGATATTCCTAAGTTGCCTATGAATTTTCTATTGCTCTAATATAATTGAAACATATATATAAGTAAATTTTTCTCTAATTTGAATAAAATTGATAATTTAAAGATTTTATAGTAAAATGAATTATTAGTGAGTTTCTGATAAAAATACTGATTCATTACCTGAAAGCAATTGCATTAAACATCAATTATATATATATATATATATATTCTTTTTTACAGAAAAAAGCTAGAAGACTTGTTTATATGGGTAAACTTAAGGAGAAGGAATCCTTTGGTGAGATTAGCGTCCTTCTTCAAGTTCCTTTCACATGCACAATAATTACCAAAAAAGAGGTTGAGATGGCAATCATTGAAGATAAGGACCTATTTGGTAAGTGCATAAATACCTTTCTGTTACACCATTTCATTGGATAAGAGTTTTAAAAGAGCAGAGATATTTCACAGACAAATTGGGATACTCAAGTGAGTGTGTGTATGTATGTTATGTACAAAGACAACATAGCTATACACAGCCCTTTTATAATATCATATTCTGAATTAATTGTGCTGATATTAGCAGTATTTCAAAACACTTTGTTTTGAAATTACTAAAATCTCTGCCAATTCCCAGGTTACCATTAATAGCAACAGTCCCTTCTTTTCTGGGACATCTTCTGGCTTTCATTTCTAAGGTTATTGCTTTTTATATTTTTGGTTCAGGTCAAGTATGTAACATCCTCAATGTTCAATTAAGATCAAGCATATATGAAAATCTAAGGCTGGCAGTATTTAAAACTTTATCTAAAAATTGAGAGCTCTAGTAATAACAGAGTAATAATGCAGCCACCTATGTTTGGCCCTCCAAATACTATAAATACTCAAATAGGAAATGCAATTGAGTATGAAGGAGAAGTGAATAGAAGCTAATAAGTTGTAACATAGTAGGATATTAAAGAAAATTACAGTATGTACAATAAAACTGGCAATACAGGATGAAAGAAGAGACATTTGTAGAAATTACTATGGGTAAGAGGTATGCTTGAACAAACTGAATTGAAAGATTTTTATGATAAACCGTGTGTGATTTGACTGAATACTGTGATCCTGAATTTCAATTACTTTTTATGTCTCTGACATGATTTGGATGTTTGTCCTTTCCAAATCTCATGTCAAAATGCCATCCTTAATGTTGGAGGTGGAGCGTAATGAGAGGTTTTGGGTCAAGGGGACGGATCCCTTCTGAATGGCCTAGTGTCCTCGTTGGGTAATGAGTGAATTCTCACTCTATTAGCTGTGAAAGAGCTGGATGTTCAAAAGAGCCTGGTATCTCTCTCTTGCTCATTCTCTCACCATATGACATACCTGCCCTCCTTCCATCTTCCACCATGAATAAAGGCTTCCTGATTCCTCACCAGAAGCCAAGCAGATGTTGTTGCCATGCATGTTGACCCTGGAAAACTGAGCCAAATAAACTTACTTTCTTTATAAATTACCCAGCCTCAGGTATTCATTAATGACAACACAAAACTGCCTAATACAGATGTGGGGCATTGCCATAAAGATACATGAAAAAGGGAAGCAACTTTGGAACTGGGAAGCAAGCCGAGGTTGGAAGACTTTGAAAGTATCAGAAGAAGACAGCAGATGAGGGAAAGTTTGAAACTTCTTAGTACTGGCTAAATGGTTGTGACCAAAATACTGACAGAAAGATGGATAGTGAAGACCAGGCTTATGAGGCCTTTGACAGAAACAAGTAATCTATTGGAAAATGGAATAAAAGTTATTCTTGTTATGCCTTAGCAAAAATCTTGGCTGCATTGTGTCCATGCCCTAAAGATTTTGGAAGGTTAAACTTAAGAGTGGTGACCTAGGATATCTGGCAGAAGAAATTTCTAAGCAGCAAAACATTCAAGAAGTGATGTGGCTGCTTCCAACAACCTACAATCATATATGAGCATAAAAAATGACTTAAAGTTGGAACTTATAATTGAAAAGGAAGCAGAGCATTTTTCTCTGCCACTCGTGGCAGAAAAGGAAAGTGCATTTTTAGGAGAGGAATTCAAATGAGTTGTGAAGCAACAACTTGCTAAAGAGATTAGTTTGACTAAAAGGGAGACAAGTGCTAATATTCAAGATAATGGGAGAAAGTCCTCAGATGCATTTCAGAAATCTTGGAGACAGTTCCTCCCATCACAGACCCAGATACCTAGAAGGAAAGAATGGTTTATAGGGCCAGGCACAAGGTACTGCTGCCCTGTGCCACCTCAAAATGCTGCTCTCAGAATCTGAGCAGCTCCAGCCTGGGCTCAAAGAGCCTCGGATACAGTATGGGCTTCTGCTCCAGAGAATGTAAGCGGTAAGATTTTGTGATTTCCACATGGAGTTGGGTCTGCAGGTGTACAAAATGCAAGAGTGAAGGAAGCTTGCTAGATTCTACCTAGATTGAGGGTGTATCAGAAAGCCTAGGTGCCTAGGGAGAAGGCTCCTGCAGGGGCAGAGGCCCCACAGAGAGCCTCTACAATGGAAGTGCCAAAAGGAAATTTGGATTGGAGCGACCACACTTAGTCCCCATCAGGGCACTGTCTACTGAGCTGTAAGAAGTGGGCTGCCACCATCCAGACCTGAGAATGGTAGAGCCATGGGCAGCTTGTACTGTGAGCCTGGAAAAGCTATAGGCATTTAACACCAACCCATGAAAGAAGCCACCTGGACTGCATTCAGCAAAGCTGCAGTGGTGGAGCTTCCCAAGACCTTGGGAACCCACCGCTTGTACCAGTGTATGCAGAAATATGAGACATAGAGTCAAAGGAAATGATTTTGGAGGTTTAAAATTGTAATACCTGCTCTTTGGGGCTTCAAACATACATGGGGAATGTTCCCCCTATCTTTTGGATTATTTCTCTCTTTTGGAATGGAAATGTTTCCCTGATGCCTTCACTAGCATTGTGAAATTAATACCTTGTTTTTGATCTTACAGGCTTATAGGTGGAATAAATGTGTCTCAAGTCTTAGATGAAACTTTGAACTTTGGACTTTTGAGTTTATGCTAGAATGAGTTAAGACCAGGGGACTGTTGAGAAAGGGTGATTATGTATTACAGTGTGAGAAGGACATGAGATTTCAGAGACCAGGGACAGAATGATATAGTTTGGAATTTTGTTCCCTCCAAATCTCAGGTTGAAGGGTGATCCTCAATGTTAGAGGTGGGGACTGGTGATGGGTATTTGGATTATTGGGGAAGATCCCTAATAAAGGGCTTGGCATCATCCTCATGGTAATCAGTGAGTTCTTGCTCTGTGAGTTCACATGAGAGCTGGTTGTTTAAAGAAGCCTAGCACCTCCTTTTTTCTCTCTTGCTCGCTCTCTCTCACCATGTGACATGCCTGCTCCTTCTTTGTCTTCCACCATGAATAAAAGATTTCTGAGGCCTCATCAGTAGCCAAGAAGATACTGGTGCCATGCTTGTACAACTTGCAGAACTGTTAGCCAAATAAATCTGTTTCCTTTATAGCTTACCCAGCCTTGGTGATTTCTTTATAGCAATGCAAAACTGACTAATACAGTCTCTTATAGAATTTGTTACCAATATTTGCATAACACTAACTCAAAATTTAAAAATTAATCAAATTCATATCTACTTTTAAAAGTTGTAAATCTGAAATGACACTTGTTAATTTTATTTGCTTCTGTGATATCCAAATACAACCCCCCTCAGGGTAATCATTGTTTCAAAATAATTACTAACCATCAATTAAAATTATAATATTCTCACTTAATATAAGCTTTTCTTTTCCTAGATTAATAATGTTAACTGGTGCAAGGCAAAACACTGTGGACTCTTTTATGTAAATCAACATTTCACACATTGTATTATTCAAAGTTCTTCAGAGAAATAGAACCAATAGATATATATAAATATAAAAGAGAGGATTTATTATGGAGATTGGCTAACATGATTGTAGAGGCCACAGAGTCCCATGATATTCTGTCAGCAAGCTGGAGAATCAGGAAATCCAGTGGTATAATACAGGTTGTGTCTGAATGCCTGAGAACCCCAGTGTGAGGCCAAAGGCTTGAAAACTGAAGAAGGCAGACAGGAGGCACTTGTATTAAGACCTGGAATCTGCAGGCCAGAGAAGAGGAATGCCAGTATTTTAGAACTGGAAAAGATGACCATTGTAGCTCAAGAAGAGATAGAATTCCTCTGCCTTTTTAATCTATTGAGGCCCACAATGGATTAGATGTTACCTGCCTGCATTGATGTTGGTGGATTTTCCTTACTTCATCTACTGATACGAATGCTAATCTCTTTAAAATAAAACCCTCATAGATACATCTGGAAATGTTTTACCAGCTATATGGGCATCCCTTAGCCCAGTCAAAGTGGCAAATAAAATTAATGATCACATACAAAAGTGTTTCTTTCAGTCATGTAATACAATCTCCTATGTCATTTGACAGCCTACAATTCAAATACTTGGCATAGTATGGGATATCGTAATGTTTCTGTGTATACTATTTATATTTTAAATTCATTCCATAGCCTGTTCATTTGTGAGTGATGTTTCAAAGCTGCTGACATGTTGTGTGCCTTATTAAACATTCTCTAACTGGAAATGTGCTTGAGGACTAGATTTTTTTTTTCACAATGTACAAGGAAATAAAATATTATGTTTATTTCAGAAAGTATTTTATTTCTACATTCTAATATTTCATATATATTCCAAGAGAATTTAAGGATATTTTAAAGTGCTAAATAATTCTAATGAAAAATTAATGGTTAATTTTGCTGAGATAATTTTCTCACATGAAGAACAGTGGTATTAACATGCATTAAATCTGCTATATTCTGTCTCCATCCACTTCTTTTATTATTCAAAATATAGATCCAATCTATATGAAATAACATAGGGCAGGACCCAAGAGAAAGTAAAATTTGTCTTAAAAATGTCAAGTTGAAGACAAATGAAAACGCTGTGCTGGAAAACTCAGTGTGAACAAACTCCATGATATGTCATCTTGCTATCAAGTGTTATTATTAGCTGTTATATTACACAGGTGTTAGGAATAATCATTTAATTTGAGAAGGTCCACTAACAATAAACAAAATAAATCATTATGTTCCAATAAAATCCTCAATTATAAGTTGGTTATGTTGCCTTCACTTTCTAATTTTTTGAGAATTTTAAAATACAATAATTATTTTAGAACTATGAAGAAAATTACTGAAAAAATTAATTAATGCTTATTTTTCTCCAGGAATATGGGTCAGACTTTCTATTTGGCCTCATATAAATCATGTAAAGATCCAGTTCCCCTTGAATGAATCAACAATATTTGGTAAATACCCAAAGAGAGCATATTCTCACTGCACCTACACTTCAAGATAGGTAGAATAGAATCTAGAGAATATTAAAGGCTTCATAAACGTTAAATGCTCTACTGAGGAATTACAGATGCAACTGTCTATATATAAAATGTAGTAAGATGTATACAATAATTAGTTTTGTAATATTTAAAAGGATTTGAGGAGTGATTTATTTGCTCATTTAGGTGGTTAACTTTTGGAAGTTAGGAAATATCTTTTTTTAATCTATATGCATACTTCTCAGAAATTGCCTTGAACATCTAAATATGAATGAGAGTAGCATTATTAAGCTTAAGCAAATATAAATTTCCTCTGTTTTTCACATGCTTCTGAGAAGGTAATTTATTTGAATATTTTAATAAAGATAATATATTTTTTCCAGATGCAGAGCTTATTACTCAAGTCATTTAAGGTAAAGATAATTGGAAATCAACATAACTATTTTAATTTTACTAATGTCTGAAATTCTCATTCCACCATTAAAACAATTGCACTACTTTTGTAATGAGAAAGAATTGCTTTTGATCTATAAAATGAATTACTGCTTTTTAAAAATTATATATCATTCAACAATTTATGATTGAAAAATAAGGATAGCTTATGTACTTAACCTTCCTTACCCAAAAGGAAAATTTTAATTCCAAGTTGTTACTGGTATAAACTACCTGAAAGTTTCTGCTTGTTTTTAAAAAGAAAGGATTCCCAAAGACTCTCTCTCATAATGCCTAATACAAAACATAGGAGGGCAGATTTTTTACTATAGATATATTTGTTAAGCATTTCTGGGACAATAAATATGTTCGTATTCAAAAACTTCTTCCCAATATATTAGTATTTAACCTTAATGCTGAGACATTTTATAACCAAAATTCTCCTTGTTAAATTAATAAAGCTAAAATCAAAAGGATTTAAGCTCTAGAAATATTTGCCGCAGGCTATACACTACTCTTTCCCCGTTTGTGTTTTTGCATTGTGATTTAAAAATTTGATATATGCAATTCCAAGTTAAAAATATGGTAGGACACTTATTTTTAAGTCAGATAAAAATACTTAAAAGTGTCTTTTCCTCTTATAATTTGTTTTATTCATTACTAACGCATGATAAATTTTGCAAATGCAAGTTACAAATTCAAGTGAAATTTTGAGGTTTTTTTTTTAAACAAACCTTTAACAATGAAAAAGTTTTAGACAAATCTTTGACAACCATTTGCTGGGTCAAATTTCTGTTAAGCTGTTTCTCAACATATTGTTTTATTCCAATAGGTATTTTATAAACATATTAGACTCTTTTGTCAATGAGAAAACTAGCTAAATATTTTGAACATCTTGCTGACATTTAAAAGTAATTTTTACTTGGAGATATTAAGTTTATCTCAAAAAATATTGTATATCACATATATTTATATGTGTGTGTTTTACATATGTGTATATACACACACCTTAATGTGTGGAAAAGATAACATTACTCATAAAATAATGTTGACTTTGATATTTTAGCCCGACAATGTATATATGACCACTCATAAACTTTGTAAAGATTTTTGTTTCTTTTGTAAGAAGAAAAAGTTTTTGCTCGAGTTTGGCTTTTTGATAAATTTTTTCTCTAACAAAGGTATTAAACTACTTTACTTTTTAATTTTTTAAATCTGATTTGTCTTTTTATATTCTATTTTTTAAAATATTTTATCTTTTATTTTGCATTCAGAAGTACATGTGCAAGATTGCTATATAGGTAAATTCATGACTTGGGGGTTTGTTATACAGATTATTTTGTCACCTGTATATCAAGCCTAGTACTCATTAGTTGTTTTTCCTGATCCCCTCTCTCTTCCCACCCTCCCACCTCTGATAGGCCCCAGGGTGTGTTGTTCCCATTTATGTGTCCATGTGTTTTCATCATTTAGCTTCAACTTGTAAGTGAGAACTGTATTTGATTTTCTGTTCCTGCATTAGTTTGTAAGGATAATGGCCTCCAGTTCGATCCATGTTCCTGCAAAGGACATGGTCTCGTTCTTTTTTATGGCTGCATCGTATTTCATGGGGTATGTGTACCACATTTTCTTCATCTACTCTATTGTTGATGGACACTTAGGTTGATTCCATGTCTTTGCTGTTATGAACAGTGCTACAATAAACATCTCTGTGTATGTGTCTTTATGATAGAACAATTTATATTCTTTTGGGTATATACCCAGTGGCGAGATTGCTTAGTCAAATGGTAATTCTTGTTTTAGGTCTTTCAGGAATTGCCACACTGCTTTCTCCTGCTTTCTACACCAATAGCGTGTAAGTGTTCCCGTTTCTCCACAATCTCATCAGCATCTTTATGTTTTTGTTTTTGTTTTTTTTTACTTTTTAGTAATTCAGTCAGAATGGCTATTCTGATTTGTAATATGATATGTCAGTGTGGTTTTAATTTTCTTTCCTCTAGTGATTAGTGATATTGTGGAGTTTTTTTCATATGCTTGTTGGCCATGTGTATGTCTTCTTTTGAAAAGTGTATGTTTATGTCTTTTGCTCAGTTTTTAATGGTGTTGTTTGTTTTTTGTTTGTATATTTGTTTAAGTTACTTATAGATTCTGGATATTAGACCATTGTCAGATGTGTAGTTAAACCCTTTTAACTTATAGATGGCAGAGTTGATTTTAGCCCATAAAAAAAGCTGCAGTAAAATGTTTAATATCATGCTTTCATTTTCAGATTTTCTATACTTGAAACTACTTGTTCCACTGTAAAATGTGATTCTTTATGAATTTTACATTGAATCAATCAATTGATTGATTGATTGATTCAATGTAAAATTCTATGTTTACATTGCCATGCCATGTCTAACAATAAGGTCCACTTGTAAGTAGGTTTGTTTGTTATTGGTAACAATAATCTAACACAATTTTGATGTATTTAGGTTAAAAAAATTAAATATAACTTTGTTTTCCTATTGTAGAAAAATTTTAAAATTAATATTAATCTGGGTTTGTGAATGCCTCTATTAAAATATAATCAGAAGCAGCTGTTAGATTTCCAATAAATAACTGGTTTGCTGAACAGTTACAATTCACAGGAAGTATTTACAAAGGAATTTTATAATGTCTCCCATATCCTTTATTATTTTTTTATTTGGAGTTCTTTTCTTGCCCATTGAAAACTCAATGTAATGATTGTATAATAACTCTTAAGTCACAAAATGACCTGTGAGTCATTTTTAGTTGCCAAATATTCTCAATTGGGATAATAATAAATCTAGCCTAGTGAGAAGCAAGTATTCAGACTTCAATGTAGGTCGATGGGCCAGCTATATGTGTGCATTAATCTCCTATTGCTACATAACAAATTACCATAAATTTAGCAGCTTTACACAATACTCATTTATCATCTCACAGTTTTATAGGTCAGATGTCTGGACTGGTTCAACTGGGTTCTATTCTTAGACTTTCACATGGCTAAAATCAAAGTGTTGGCCAAGCTGTGATCTAATTTTAGGGCTCTGGAGAAGAGTTCACCTCCAAGTCTATTCAAATTGGTAGATTTCATTTCCTTGCAGCTGCAGAACTGAGATTCCTGTTTTCTTGCTGGTTGTCACCTGAGGGTCACTCTCAGCCATCAGAGGCTGCTCCATCCACCTGGCCCTCTCCATCTCAGCAAAGAAGAATTCCTTCTCTAGACTCTTTCTCATATTTTGAAACTTTCTCTTCCCTGCTAGCTGAAGAAACTCTGCATTTAAAGAATTCATGTGATTGCACTAGGCCCACCCAGATAACCTGCCTATTTAAGGGTAACTGGTTAGTATCCTTAATTACATCTGCAAAATCCGTGTAATATAACATAATCGCAGAAGTAACTCCATGGACTGAAGGTCATGGGGGCCACTTTAAAACTCTGCAGTTGTACTGCTGGAGGTCAGCAGTGGGTAAGGAGAGCACGACAGTTATCTCTGCTTTCCACTGCCATCCCTAAGCTTTCTATTTATGTTTCTGATCTCTCTGCCATGGGGCAGCATAGGGTACTGGAGAGAAGAGGATGGCAAACAAATAAGAAAGGAAGTGAAAATGTTCTTAATTGTTACTGTTATAAACTGTTTTTTCACTATGTGTTTGACAATTGTTTCAAGCTAAGCCTTTCTAATGAGCACCTTCAAAGAGTTTTAGATATCCCTTAATATTAGGGAAGAACCTTTTGCCTGTAATTCCTTAATAAGGTAATACATTTTCTTCCCTGGGAATCCAGAGATAACTTAAAATTTCCTCTGCTGAGGGTACTTTACTCCCAGAATTCTCTCTCACTGATATAGTACCATTGGGATTTATCCTCTTTTTTACATGTGAGTTTATATCTGGCCTACATAGGAGAGTCAGCATAGGAAGACCCTCCTATATTATTTGTTCTGACAAACTTTTGGAGGGCAGGCCAGTTTCTCGGCAGCCACTTATGTAGCTCGTTTATCAGCTGTCAACTAGCTTGTCTCTTACCTTTATATGTCTTAAGATTTAGTCAGACAATAGTGTACTCTACTGTGGCTTTTAACTTCTGAAAACATGAAACTCTCCAGGTGGGCTTTTTGAAGATTCCCCTCTTTCAGTTGAGGTGATAGGGAGATAGTTCTCATTACATCCTTTTGCAGCTATGATAGTAAGGCTTAGAACAGAACTCTCAGAGAAATCTGCTCGAAAATCTTCTATTAATCTCTATTCTCAACATTTTTATACCTTCAGTGTGCATGAAGAACTTGATTTCTGCTTCTCCACATCTATTTTTAAAAATTGGTACCTTGTTATGAGATGTACTGCCTTGGCTTCTGAGCTGATTCTCCCACTTTTTAATCACCTTGGAGTATTCACTGAGTTCCCGGCATTATTCTACGTACTTTATATGTTTTATCTAATCAAATATTCACAACAACCCATTGAGGAATGTAAATTTAATATTCCTGTTTTGTAGATCAGGAGACTAACGTATAGAAAGGCTAAGTGATATCAATGTTCTCTATCCCAAGGCCATGAGGGACACTTCTATGGCTGACTGAATTGGGCTTGTTACTCATTGGAATGAGAGACAACATACACTATGGGGAGCCATAGATTGTTTCAGCAAAAGGACATTAGAAGAATATGTTATAGAATTTGTGTTTTAGTTGGGAGATTTGGGAGGTAGTCTAAGAAAGCAGAAATTGTTCTAGATTGAATACTGTCAAAAAGCAATATACCTTAATAAACCTTATGTTTTGGAAGGGCAGACTAGAGTGAAGATAAACATGTAATTAATAAAGAAGTAGATCAGGTATGGCAGCTCATACCTGTAAATCTAGCATTTTAGTCCTGTATTCCCAGCTACTTAGGGTACTGAGGCAGGAGGATCCCTGAGCCAGGAGTTCAAGGCTGCAGTAAGCTGTGATTGAGACACTTCACTCCAGCCTGGGTAACAGAACAAAAACCTATCTCAAAAAGAGAAAGAGATAGAAAGAGAGACAGAGACAAAAAGACAGGCAGGCAGACATACAGACACATACACACAGGGGGAGAGAGAGAGAGAGAGAGAGAAAGTAGCAACTGCTTATTTTAGCCAAAAGGTGAGTATTTGGTATGTTACAGGTGGCAAGCTGACCTTGTCTATTATGAAATGACCTTGCCTGTCTCATTTTATCATGCTCATGGATAACATATCAGAGGGTTGCATTCTGTGCAAATCTGCCATAGGAAAATTATGTGGCCAACTGAACGTGCCAGGCCAGCTTCCAAATGCCAGATTCAGCTTCCCTCCTGTCCTTCTTTTCTTTCTCATCACTTGCTTAATATTACAGAGCTATTAAGGGTACAACTGGGAATCAAACCCCAATAGTCTGTATCCAGGATCCATATTATAATGACTACACTTTACTAACAAGTTTTTTTTTTTTGATTAATAAGTTAACATTTACTGTATTAACTTTTACTTTAAAGATAGGCATATTACCACTGTATATGGCACCTGATAAACATTGTCAGATACCACATAAACACATTTATCTTCCAATGCTAATGTTTTATTAAAATAATAGGGTCAAGAGTAACCCTCAAGTTAATCCCATGACTTTCCCAGGCTCTGCATGCATAAAGGAATCATTGGGACAGAAAAATATCAACTATATACTAAAGCATAGCTTGCCAGAACAAATCCTATATGTACGAATGCCAGAAACTGAGGAGACATTTAATATTCATATTTTATGCAAACTTGTCAATTATTTCCTTTTCAAGCACAAGTTTATTTTGGAATTCAGATAGGAACTGACACATCATAGACAATCATAATACAAATTATTTCGATTGCAAACGTTAATAAACCTTGTTTTTTCAAGACAACTACCACTCTTTAAGATCAATCTTAGTACCAGCTTATGCAAAAACAAAAAAAATTTTTAAACCCTGAACAGGTTAAGATAATAGACAACTATGCTTTTCTCAGTTGAAACTATTCCAAAAGAACTGTACATCTCAGTGATATAAATCAGATCAAGAAAGACAGATCTCAGTTTAGTTCTTGAAATATAATTCACAAAATTAAGACGCTTGTTATTCTAAAGGGGTCCTCTAAACTGGCTTTTATTCTGGTATAGTTTCTAACACCTCATTAAGAGGGAAGGAAGAATATTAGTCTCACCAAAAGTGCTCTGCTTTTTAGTAGCCATCAATTTTAGATCTTCTTTATGTAACTCAGAAATTCATCTTTTTCCTTTTGGTGACCACATTTTTCCTGCTGTTCTCCCAACTGTTGTAAGAGACTTGCAATTTCTTTTCCTGAAGAAATGTACACTTTTCTGATGACATGGCCACTTATAGGAAATGGAAGAATGTACCACTGATGTATTTCCATTAGCACACAGTGCTCTCCTTGGTACTTCCATAGTTCATGTACACAAGTAGTTGTATCAGGTTTCCTAGAATCTATAATGAAGTCTTGATAGGGTTTCAATGGTTCTGAACTATCTGGTGCTTTAATTAAGTCTTTCCTATTTTTTAACTATAAATAAGCCAAGGTTTTTCTCTTCTTTTGCAATCTTCAACCTCAAATCTAATTTTTGACATCATCTTGTACCTTGAGTAATGAGGCCAAAAGCATCATTGACTTTGATGAAAAACATTCGATATTTTTACTGACTTTGTCAAATTCTTCTAAACTTGCATTAGCAGGTAAACCTATATAAGGAGTCATATCAAGATCATAGATAAAGTGAATCAAATGATTTACATGGTTACCAACAAGAATTTTTTTCAGTTCTACCCAAATCCTCTCTCCTGATATTCCAGCCAAGTATTCTGCATTTTCTGCAACTGCTTCCAAAGGCTCAGTATCATGATCACCAGGTTTGTCTACAATTCTTCCATAAAACTTGAAGTATCTTAAATTTCTAAGATAATACTCTTGTATTTTCTATTAGCATGTCAAACAAATCTAGCTTTCTTATTTTTTAAATCTTCATAACCATTAAAGTAGTCAAATAAAGTGCCGTCAAAACCTAAAAACATAGAATTTATAATGAGATTTCTGCATTCAGCATCTTACTCTCAGTCAGTTGTAAATCCTACCTCAGCATATCTTTCATCAATGGTGACATCAATACATAGTGTAGTAATCTCAAAATTTTCTTCATGAAGCCTGGCAGTAATTGTTCCATGCTTTTCTCCTTTGTTGTATATCATCCAACATCCCTTTAAATAGCAACTTTTAAAATTCATTATCTTTATGTAGTTATTTTATTCCATATATTTTAACCATAATTGTATAATTTTGGCTAGACTTTGACTAAATAATATTTATTAATGGCCTTCAATGTTCACATGTATTTAGTAAGGAACCGTATTTTTCTTTGAGTAAGATTCATTACATTGATATAGTTAATAAACTCTGAACTCAAGTGTAAGATTTGGTTTCCTAGGTCAATTCTACCATTCCCCACATTCTGTTTGAGTCATCTATATTCTTTTTTGTGATTGAAAAGAGTTACAATATATATTTATGCTGTGTTTTATACTTATTTATATAATTACCTCTGCTTATGCTCTTTATTTTTCATGTGGAACTGAATTAACACATACTATCCTTCCTTTTCAGTCTGAAGATCTTGTTTCTTGTAGATCAACTCTGCAAGTGACAAGTTCTCTCAGTCTTTATCTGGAAACATCTTAATTTCTTTTTTATGTTTGAAGATCAGTTTTGTTAGATTTAGAATTCTTGGCTGACAGTCTTTCTGTCAGCACTTTGAACATGTTATTCTTCCTTCTGGCCTCTATGGTTTCCAATGAAAAGTTCCTGTTAATACCACTGAATATCATTTGTGAATGATTTGTTACTTTCCTAGTGCTGCTTTCAAGATTTTATTTTTGATTTTTGACAATTTATGGCGTGTCCTGTTGCAGATATCTTTTAGTTTATCCTTCTTATAGTGTTCACTGAGGTTCTTAAATGTATACATTGATGTTTCCCATCATATGCTAGTTTTCTATTATTATTTCTGGTTCCTCACTAGATAAATAATAAATACTTTATAATATTTGTTCACAATCCACTGATTTCCAAACTTCTTCAGAAACTCTGGATTGATTTTCTGTTTTAGAGTCACCATAAACACGGTCTCCAAGATTAAGTTCTTAAAAGATTATAATAGGTAGAAAAGAATCTATGCTGTTATAAACATTGATAACATTGAAAGTCAATATAGTAATAGTTTTTTGTTACCTGATATTTTATTTGTCCACAAATAAGTGGCCTCTTTTGTTTTCTGATGCTCTTACCTATCAATGATTATTAAAATTCTCAAACTTTTATGTGACAAAGTTTTTAATAATTAGGTTCAATCACCTCACATATGGCAAATTTTCAGTAGATGTATAGAATAAATTTATTTCTGTGTGTAAACTATGCTTCCTTTTTATAGATCATATAAGCCATGATATTTTTATGTTTTTTGGGCTTCCAGGAAGAACAATGTCAACTTTGTATATAATTGTGTTACTTTCCTTTACCTAGGTAAACTCATGTGATTATTTTCTTCCTTTTTCTGCCTATCTTACATTTCTTACATTAACTAATTTTAATTACATACTTATTATTTTAGTAGTTAGATTATAACTTTTAAAAATTATGACTATATCAAGCATTTGGATGGATGAATTCTTCCAGTAATAAATAAAGGCAGAGTTTACATATTTTTAAATTGGAAGTTGTGGGTTTAATTATTGGCTCATATTTTTGTCTCAAGAAAAATAGCAAATGTTATTGAAGAGTAGGCTTTTCTGAAAATGATGATTAATGACCACTGTTACTTCTACTGACCCAGAATTTTAGAGGTATTAGTTTAATGGTGAGGCCACAAACCAGTTAGGTAATATTGAAATATATTGTTGATCTTGACTTCAAGTAACATAATTTGCAGTGATGCTAGGCAGAATTTTTTTTAAAGCATTATCACAAGGAGAGCCCTTGATACATTTCTCATTTATCTAAACATGCAGCATTTTGTTACCAATAATTAGTTCAGTTGTAAATCTTAACATTCACAGGTTTGATTTTATACTCTTGTAATTATGATGCCTTAAATGTAATTTTTTTTCAGCAAGGACTTTAGATGACAGGTATGTAAAGTTATAGGTTGTATATCTTCACTTAGAAAATACTTCGTATGCTCCAAAATTCTAATTGACTGTAGATGAAAGAAAATTATAATAAATGTTGGCTTATAGTAAATTACCAATTCATGCTGGAGAGCCTAACTGGTTTAGCAAATAATATTAGTCAGATATTAAGTTCAAAAAAACCAAATCTTATTTGAAAAAAAAAAAAAAGCCCTGTATTTTTAGGATAAGTTTATAAACAATTTCAGGCCAAGTTTCTGTGTAAACCTTAAACTTCGGTATTTTTTGATAGAGCCCAAGTCTCTGCCTGTACAAATGTCATTTTATAAACTTGTTATCACATTGTATTTCCTAATGAATTTTAGTATTTGTATTGCAAAACTCTTCTTAACTGTTAGAAACTACAACAGTTTCCATCTGATAAATTCAGTGTTATAAGCGACTGGTAATTCCAACTAGGCTTTTATAGTATAAACATTTCTCTCTTTTGGTTGTTTATATTATTTGGTGACACTAATCCCCTAAAAATTCCTTAAAAAATAATTCATAAAAAATAAAATCAGAATGTAGGCAGTGATTCGCTCCTTCAACATGTAAATGACAGCTACTTCCAATAATGTAGCATAACCCCTGAAATATAATCATCATAGTGAATATTTACTGGGCACCTCATCTGTCTTTTACTACTCAATAGTGTTTTTCTTGGATATTTCTGATATCAAATCCTGGTTAGATTGCTAAATTTTGATTTTCACTGAAGTTTTAGGAAGGCTTTAATAGAATAAAATGTTCCCTAAGAAATTTGATAAAATGTACAGAGCTATGCACAAACGATAAAAAATACTACATTTAAGATATAGTTCCTTAAACCAAGATCCTAATAAGGACAACTTTAGTATAACAGATACTGAGGATTTTCATTTTCATTGCCAATCTTTACATACTCAAAAGGGTTCTAGACTTGTATGCCTTATATGGAAGAAATTAGTTAGAGACTAAACAACCCCTACTTTTCTCCTTGTTAGTACAGAGGTAGGTTAAATTTCCTAGCCTCTCTTGCGGTTAGGGTTGGAGCCATATAACTGGCTCTGGTTAGTAGATTAGAGGGAACATATTATTGCCTGGCCATGAAATCTATGATTTTCCATGATCTCACTTACTGTCTGGAAGTCAAGTACTTCAAAATAGCAGAATCACATGATGGTGAGAACCTAGACCTTGGGATTTTTTTCTTGGATGGAATTGCTCAGAAAAATAGCATAGCTAGAAACATCTGTGTTGGACTTTGTGTAAGTGACAAACATTTGTTGAATTAAGCAACCAAGATTTTAGTTTGTTATAGCAACTACCAAGTGCTACACTGAGTCATGCAACTGGCAAAAATGCAAGGTTTTCTGAGGCGTTCTCAAAAAAGTAATAATTTCTGAATTAGAACATAAAATAAGTATGCTTTTAGTGACTATTCTTTTGTCCTTAACACTTAGAAATCTTCCACTGAAAAATAATTACACAGTACAGTTAGAAATGAAAATATATGTGCATAAAGTATACACTATTGTGTCTAAATTGAAATATGTTTTTTGAATAATATTATTATTATAAGAACATATGCACAAGAGATGGCAGAAACATGAATTCAGCTTAGTTTTTTAATTAATGCACCTTTGTAATCCCCTGACAACATTGTTTTTAAAAACAGCTGATAGTTTGGTTACAGATTTCCAGGAACTTAACAAATATCATAGGGTAAGCTATGTGGTGTCGATTAACACAGAGAGAGGTAAGTAGAATTTAGCACATTTGAAAGAGAAAGCAAAATGTTAGACAAACCAATACTTAAAATTAACCTCCATAGACTATATTAGATAAATGCCCAACAAGAGTTAACAGAACAAGGCCTAGAAATATCTGTAGCTAGAGTTATCGGTGAATTTACTGAGAAAGTTTACAATGACCATCTTTTCCAAAAGCATAGCATTCCTTGTAAGTTTTTATAGTAAGTTTGGGTATCACATAGATTGTTTTCTTAAGATAGCATAGGAACCGAATCAAGGTTATTAGATTGGAATATTGGTATAGAAACCACTCCAAAGCTTTAAAGAAATGAATGAAATTCATTATATCCTGCAAGACAAACTTTCATCTCCTATTTTTAAAATGTCTGCACAAATGAAATTCCACAAAATTACTTATAGTTACCTTATAGGAGAAATTAAATTTGAGTTCAAAGGAATATTGAATTCCTTCCCTAATACTTTCCTAAAATGCTTTGGAAAATATATTCAAGATCCCATATGTGTCTTTTTTCAGGCCTTGGATCCATTCGGAGTATGTTGATAAAAGAGAAATAGATCCCTTGCAGGAGGAATTGTACTTTCTGCCATAAAAATTTAATAGGTTAATATTTAATTATGTTGATTGGTGAATTTAAAAATTATGTGATATTAAGGATTATAGCATCAAATAAAAGCAAAGATGAACTTTTTAGTTCAAAGATTCAGCAGCATGCTCTCTCACTTACTGTACATTGTGACTATAAGGAAAATATAGGTGAGTTCTAGTTCACACTGCTTTAATGCATTACCATGGGCTGGGTGGCTTAAACAAGAAACATACATACATACATACATTTATTTATTTATTTAATAGCCTTATTTTCCAGAACTTTTTATTATGAGTTTTCAAATATACAGAAAGGTTTAAAAATAATAAAATGAACTGTGTACCCACCTAGATTTAAAAACCAACATTTTGCCATATATATATATATTTTTTTTTACCAAACATTGGAAAGTAACTTACAGATATGACATTTCATCTCTAAATACTTAAACATGCATCTCATAAAAATCATGACAATCTTATACAGAACCACAGTACAATTACATACCTTAAAATAGGACAGTAATTCCCTAATATCTGAAGACCTAGTCTATGTTTAGATTTTCTTTGTTGATCCAGTTAGTTTTCACACATAGTATTTGATTGTTATGCCTGTTTCATCTACCTAGAACAGTCCCCACTTTGGTTTTTCCTCTTTTTTTATTGCATTTTAGGTTTTGGGGTACATGTGAAGAAACTGCAAGATTGTTGCATGGGTACACACATGGCAGCGTGATTTGCCCCCTTCCTCCCCTTCACCTATATCTGGCATTTCTCCCATGCTATCTCTCCCGAACTCCTCACCCCCCGCCCCTCCCCTATTTCCCCCCAACAGACCCCAGTGTGTGATAGTCCCCTCCCTGTGTCCATGTGTTCTGATCGTTCAACACCCACCTATGAGTGAGAACATGCGTTGTTTGATTTTCTGTTCTTGAGTCAGTTTGCTGAGAATGATGGGTTCCAGGATCAAAATGTAAGAAACATTTATTTTCTTATAGTTTTGGAGGGTAAGAAATGAAAAGATCAAGGCTCTGGTTGATCTGATGTCTGGTGAGGGTCCATTCTTGGTTTGCAAACATAGCTGTCTTCTCCTTGTATTCTCAAGTGGCTGAGAAAAGAAAGCAAGCTCTTACACGAGTACTAATTTGTGAGGGCTCCGCCCTCAGCACCTAATTACTTGCCAAAAGAAACCTCCTAATACCATCATATTAGAGGTTAGGATTTCAACCTACGAATTTTTTAAGGGACATAAATGTTTAGCCCATGACACATGCTAATATTTTTTAACAGTAAAAACAAGCTTAAAAATAATTATCTTCTAAAAATATTCTGACAGATGTGAAACCACATATTAACATACTTGGCACACATTTGACATATGTAGTCATAGAGTTGTATATTTGGCTACTTTCATAGAAATCTTCACATTAATAATTTTAATAGGTAAGGTAGCAATTATTTACTACATTAAAGTGTTTTTCTGCATTATTTCATTTAATCATAAAGAAAAGCTTTGTTAAGTTTATTAAACCCATTTTATAGGTAACGCAACAAAAGCTTATAAAGCATAAGTAACTTGCACAAATACATAGAAGTTTGCAAGTGTTGGAGCCAGAATTCAGACCCAATTCAGTCCGAGTCCCGTGCTTTTACTCAGACTTCTTATTTTATCTATTACAAATCAGAACCTTAGAAAAAATAAATTATTTACTTGAGGACAAATGTTTAACCACTATTAGAGCACATCTTGGAACCCAAATATCCGGGCTCATATACAATGCTAAGTGTTGATATTTTTTGTTTAATTTATGTGTAAATATCCATGATGAATAGATCTTGATGACTAGAGAATTACATTCATTTCTGATGAAAAAACAAAGGGAAAATCATTAGCAAATAATATAATGGTCATAAAACTCTAAATTAATGAGGAAACATTATTTCACCATCAGAATATCTGCAAAATTTTTTAAAAAGCACATTTATAATATTTGTAAAATTAATTGAGTGAATCTGATTGTTTTATGTATAAAGAAAGAAATAATTTTCTAAAAAATGAAATAAGTTGAATTGGAGTTATAGAAACACAGGTGAAATACATTATCAAAAACTTAGTAGCAAATCCTAAGAAAAATTCTGAGGAAAAGGAAAACACATGAAAAATACTTAAATGTGACAAAATGATTTACCAGAAACCAATTAGAAATAGCTACTAAGTGGTAACATCTAGATTAGGACAAAAATGTCTGAAATCATCCACTGGTACCACCTTGGAGGTTTTAAATAATGCACAACAACTGTATAAAATAGTAGGGAGAAACACTGAAAAAGGAACCAAATATCTGTGTTTGCTTGTTACAATTGTATATACAAACAAGAGTATTTATACAATTACTATCTAAAAGATTAATACAATTTAATAATTTGTGCTAATGTTTTAGTGTAAAATGTCAAATGTTAAGGTAGAAATACAAAATTTAATAGCTTCTCTAGCTAAATAGTATACAGTTAGAAATGGAAATAATAATAAATATTTGAAAATAAGAGTATTCTTGGCACCCTTGTTGAATATCAATTGATCATATATACATGGATTTATTTCCATTTTTTACATTGTGTTCTATTACTGTATATGATTGTCTTTATGCGATACCATACATCTTTGATTACGAAGCTTTGTAAGGTATTTTGAAAGCAGGTGTTGTGATGACACCAACTTCATTCTTCTTTCTCCAGATTGATTTGGCTATTTGTAATCCCTTATGGTTCCATATGAAATGTAAACTTTTTTGTCTATTTCTGAAAAAAAAAGCAGGATTTTAATACAAGTTTTATTAAATCTGTAGATCTAGTTAGATAATAGGGACATTTTAACAATATTGTCTCCCAATCTGTGAACATAAGATGTCTTTTCATTTGTTTTGGTCTTCTTTAATTTCTTTAATTTTCTTTAATCTTTTTTTTTGTAATTTTCAGTAAACAAGTGTGTTGCCTCATTAGCTGACTTTATTCTAAGTATTTTATTGTTTCTTAGTGCTGTTGTAAATGGGATGTCTTTACTAATTTAATCTCTACAAAAATAGCCTCGGGAAAATTGGATATCCACATTTAAAAATAAATTGGACCCATATCTTGAACCATACTTAATAATCAGCTAAAAAATGGATTAAAGACATAAATGTAAGAATTGCAACTGTAAAAATCTTAGAATAAATAGGGAAAAATATTTTCAAATTTGTCTTGGTAATGACTTCATGGATGTGACACCAACATCACAAGCAACATAAACAAAAATAAACCAGTGGGGACTACATAAAACTAAATAATGTTTGCACAGCAAAGGAGCAAATTGCCAGTGCAAAGGCAACCTATGGGAGAAAATACTTGCAAACCTTTCATCTGATAAAGGGTTAATCTCCAAAATATATTAGAAACTCTTACAATTCAATAGCTAAAAATAATCACCCAATTTAAAAATAGGATAAAAACTCAAATATAAATTTCTCTTAAAAGGGGAGGTGGGGGCTAGGGAAGGGATAGCAGGGTGTGAGGGTAGTGGGGAGGGATAGCATTAGGAGAAATACCTGATATAGATGACGGGGTGATGGATGCAGCAAACCACCATGGCATGTGTATACCTACGAAACAAACCTGTATATTCTGCACATGTACCCCAGAACTTAAAGTATAATAAATAAATTTTTTTAAAAAAACATACAAATGGCTAGCATGTGTATTTTTGAAATGTCCAGTGCCACTAATCATCAGGAAAATGCAAATCAAAACCACAAGGAAATATTACCTCATATCTGTTAGCATTCCTAATATTTAAAAAACACAAAAGAGAAGCTTTGACAAGGATATGGAGAAACTGGATTCTTTGCACCCTGTTGATGGGAGCACAAAATGGTGTAGCCACTATGGAAAACAATATGAAAGTCCCTTAAACAATTAAAAGTCGACCATATAAGCTAGCAAGCCCATTTCTGGGTATTTTCTGAAAGAATTTAAATTGGAATCTCAAAAAGATACTAGCAGTACCATGTTCATTGCAGCATTATGCATAATTGCCAATATGTGGGAAATCTATTGACAGATAAATGGATTAAAAATATGTGCATAAAATGGAGTGCTATTCAGCCTTAAAAAGGAAATTCTGCAATGTATAATAGCATAGATGAGCCTTGAGGACATTATGCTACATGAAATAAGCCTGTTAAAGAATGTCAAAACCTGACCACTAATATGAAGTATCTAAAGTGGTCAAATTTATAGAATTAAAAAGCAGAATGGTGGTTATGAAGGGTTGAGGGATGGGAAATGAGAAACTCCTAATCCACAGGCATAAAGTTTCAGTTATACAAGGTGAATAAGTTCTATGGATCTGCTGTACAACATTCTACCTATAGCCAACAATATTGTATTGCACACTTAAAAATTTGTGTTAAGGGTATGATCTCATGTTAAGTGTTCTTACCATGATAATATAACATTTTAAAAAATAAATAGAAAAATGACAACCACAGAGAACCAGAGTCTATATTAAAAAATGTAAAAGTTGTATTAAAGAACATAAAACAAATAAATATAGAAATATAATTTATCATTTGATAAACAAAATGTCACTTTTTCTAAAATGTGCGTGGAATTTAATACAGCTTGTTCAGCACTTCAGCATTTCCTATGTACTTCCAGCTAACTGGTTAGATAGGAAACAGGTAAGATGATTTATTTGCATTCATATGAAATAATGAATACCAACACTTTAGAAAAAATAATTAAAATATCAGCAACAAACATAATATTACTACAAAAAAACATAATTTGTCTAGAAGAGAGGATCAAATCAATCCACATAATTATAGGATTTTCCTTGTGGACAAATGATCACTCTCAAATATCATTAGGGTGGTGTAAAGTGTTACATTTTTCCTAGAATAAGCTATAACAGTATTACTTTTTCTTTTAAAATGTAAACTCCTTAACTCAGCAATGTGATTTCAGGTTTCTATTCTGCAGGAAAATAATTATTGAAAAATGAGTATTTATTACATAAATTCTTGTTTGTTTGCTTTTTGAAGTGCTCTAGAACTAGAAAAAGCCTCAGTGAACATCAATTAAGAAAGTATTGACTAAGTAATGGAATAATAGCATTCTTGACTACTACCAAACTACCAGCAATGAGTTTGGTCTATTGCGACTACTTATCCTTATTTCCCCAGGGAAGTTCCAGTTTAAAATTGCCTTCCAAACACAACTTTTAATAGCAGTCTTTCTTGGTTTGGATAATAAAATATAGTTATCATTGTTAGATTTATCTCTGTTGTTACAAAGTTATTTTTCAAGTGTTTCAGTATGCATATAAAGTAGATGTAAACCAAAAATAAAAATCATATGTAAATATTTATATGACCATGCACAAAAGGGCGGAAACATACTCATCTGGTTGTCATTTTTGATTTTTCAGGATTTGGATTGAGGACCACATGTGTCTTTTGGGATTAAAAAAATAATCTATAAAGAATATTTAAAAGGCAAAATATATTGAATATCTGTCTTGGTTCTAAGCTTACTTGAGACCTTTCAAAGACCTTGTGCTTTTTTCTTTTTCTTTTTTTTTGGGGGGGGGGGAAGAAAGAAAAAGAATATAAAAAAAAAAAAAAGGAAAAGAATAAAGGAAAGGAAGAAAGAGGAAGAGGAAGAGGGAGCGAGAACAGGGGTGTTGCTTTATTGCCCGAGCTAGAATGCAGTCTAAAACTGGGTATGCCTGTAATTGTGTTTAATAATAGAGACATAAAAAAAGAAAAGAAAAGAGAGGGAAGAAAATAATTAACAAGCAGCCAAACAATATTTCATTTAAACCTGTAAATACGTGTGATATAGTACTGATAAGAGTGTATATTTTGTGTATTTAAAGTGGAGAGTTCTATGAATGTTAACTAAGTCTACTTGTTCCGGATCTGAGCTCAAGACCTGAATATCGGTGTTAACTTGCTGTCTCATTGATCTGTCTAATATTGATGTTGAAGTCTCCCACTATTATTGTGTGGGAGTCCAAGTCTCTTTATAAGTCTTATATATCTGGGTATTTCTGTATTGGGTGATCTTTAGCTCTTCTTGTTACATTGATCCTTTTGTCTTTATGTAATATCCTTCTTTGGTTCTTTTGATCTTTGTTGCTTAGAAATCTCTTTTATCAGCAAAAATTGCAACTCCTGCTTTCTATTTATTTATTTTTGCTCTCCATTTGGTTGGTAAATTTTTCTTCATCCCTTCGTTTTGAGTTTTTGTGTATCTTTGCATGTGAGATGGATCTGACTGTAGCATACCAATGGGTCTCGGCTTTTTTTGGCTGTCTGTGTCTTTGGATTGGGGGATTTAGTCGATTTAAATTTAGAATTAATAACAATATATGTGTGTTTGATACTGTCATTTAATGTTAGCTGGCTGTTTTGCCCATTAATTGATGCAATTTCCTAATTATGTTGATGTTCTTTATTTTTTGGCATTTTTTAGAAAGGCTGCTACTGGTTGTCCCTTTCTATTTGAAGTAGTTCTTTCAGAAGCTCTTGTAAAGCAGGCCTGGTGGTGATGAAATCTCTGAGTGCTTGCTTGTTCACAAAAGATTTTATTTTTCCTTCGCTTATGAAGCTTAGTTTGGCTGGATGTAAAATTCTAGGTTGAAAGTTCTTTTCTTTAAGGATATTGAATATTGGCCCCCACTCTCTTCTGTCTTGTAGGGTTTCTGCTGAGAGATCTGCTGTGAGTCTGATGGGCTTCCCTTTATGGGTAACCTGACCTTTCTCTCTGGCTGCCCTCAGTATTTTCTCTTTCATTTCAACCCTGGTGAATCTGGCAATTATGTGCCTTGAGATTGGTCTTCTTGAAGAATATTTTTGTGGCGTTCTCTGTATTTCCTGGAGTTGAATATTGTCTTGCCTTGCTAGGTTGGGAAAGTTTTCCTGAATAATATCCTGAAGTGTATTTTCCAGCTTGGATTGATTCTCTTTGTCACATTCAGGTACACCTGTCAAACGTAGATTAGGTCTTTTCACATAGTCCCATATTTCTTGGAGACTTTGCTCGTTCTTTTTTATCCTTTTTTCTCTAATCTTGTCTTTTTGTTTTATTTCATGAAGTTGGTCTTCGACCTCTGATATCTTTTCTTCTGCTTGATCGATTCGGCTGTTAAAACTTGTGCATAGTTCGCGAAGTTCTCGTGTTGTATTTTTCAGCTCCATTAATTCACTTATATTCCTCTCTAAATTGTGTGTTATTATTAACATTTCGTCAAACCATTTTTCAAAGTTTTTAGTTTCTTTGCATTGGGTTAGAACAAGTTATTTTAATTCCCAGAAGTTTCTTATCATCCACTTTTTGAAGTCAGCTTCTGCTAATGGAACACAGTCTTTCTCCATCAGGCCTTGTTCTGTTGCTGATGAGGAACTGTGATCCCCTGTAGAGGGAGAGGCATTCTGATTTTGGGTATTCTCAGCCTTTTTGGGCTGGTTTCTTCCCTTCGTTATAAATTTATCCATCTGTGGTCTTTATAATTACCGTCTTTATAGTTGGGTTTCTGAATGGACGTCCAACTTGTTGATTCCTGGCGCTAGAATCTGAGCAACCCACTGCGCCGGCCAAAACAGCGGCTTTAAGATTGATGGTGCTTTTCTGACTCTGCACCAAGAACCACCGCTCCAAGGCAGCGGCAAAACCGCCTGATCGACCTCAAGAGTCATGCTGGCAACACGTGGAGCTCCTCCACTGGGAATCTCCTGGTGCGTGAGCAACAAAAATTGATCTGAAAGTGTGGCATCCTCTCGTTCTCTGCTCTTTCAGTGGGAGCTGCAATCCCGAGCTGCTAGTGATCAGCCATCTTGGACCTCTCTCCCGCTTTTTTCATCTTTTAAAAATATTCCATTTTGTAATAAAGTTTTCATTTCCTTGATGTGATTATATTATAAAGAATATCAGTTAATTTAAAAAATAAAATGGAAATACTACTAATTTCAGAAATTATTACACATGCGTCATAGTGTAATAGAGTTCCAGTGTATCTTTTCATTAGACCCATAATCTTATACCTGGTGCCATGCTCATTTGATAGTCCTTAGTAAGGGGAAAACCATACATTTATTCAATACCAACCATGTGTCTGACACAACGTTAGGTGCTCTAAAAGTGTTTCTTACTATTTTAGAGATAAAGAAGTAAGGCTTTATGCAGTTTAATTTTTCTGTCATCCCCACATGGAGGAAATATAGTGTCAATGTTCAAATTGAGGTCTGTCTGCCTTCCAGGCCTTACCACTTTAACATACTGCTGCCCATGCATTTACGGTTCTATTATTTTTCATTCTTCCACTATTAATGTGTTTCTTTCTACTAGCATTGAAAGCTTTGCACTACAGGAATTGTTTTCATTGGAATGGCAATTCTTAAGTAAAAAATTAACCTGTGCTTAAAATTATGTCACATTTCTCAACATTGCCAAATACATGAGAAACTATACATGGAAACAATTTGTATTAGCTTTGTCTTAAGGAAATGTGACCTAAGATTAGAAAAGATAAATGACTTGTCCGGCAGCACGTTCCACATCATGTAGAGTTAAAAATAGAATTGTGAACAAGTTAAATTATTTTTGGCTTTTTAGTTTAGAATGCTATTTATAAGATACCAGTGATTTTCTGATTTTAGATAATGGCTATCTAAATTTTGTTACTTGACAGGACTGGTCATGATTATAAGACATTAGTATTTTTGACTTGTTGCAAATAAGATTTTACAAAAGCTCATTCAATTAAGAATGAGTTACGTTAGTCTGCCTTCAGAATCATTTTACATGTCCTTTAGAGTGGACATACTGATTGAATAATATAAAATATTGAACATAAAAGGACAAGAAAAGTTTTAACTATGTATTATTTGCATGCACCATTATCTAATGGACTCCTGCTAGAATTGGCTGTTTTATCTGTAGCCATTAGATATTTTTAAAATACATGCTTCATCTTTCCAGACATGTATTGAATATTCCATATGTGACAGGCACTGCTCTAAGAACTGAGAATAAAATAGTGAACAAAACCAAATTATTGTTTTCATGAAACTTACATTATATTGAGAGAAGATCATACTTAAAAATATATATATGATGACATTTTATGATAGATATTATATGTCAGACAGTGATGTGTTCTGAAGAAAAACAAAGCAGATCAGAAATTCAAGTTGATGGAGAGAATGATATTTTAAATTAAGGGATCAAGGCAGATCTCAGTTTGAATGTTGACTCTGTATTTCCTCCATGTAGGACTGATAGAAAAATTAAACTTTGTAAGGCCTTAGTTCTTTATCTGTGAAAGACTAACAAACTCTTTTAGCACACCTAGCATTGTGTCAGACAGATGGTAGGAATTAAATAAATGTATGTTTTTTTCCTTCTTACTAAGAACTATCAAATGGGCATGGCTCCAGGTATAAGATCAGGGGTCTAATAATATGACATAAGTGAGACCTGAAGGAAGTGAAAGGTTTACAGATAGAACAATACAGGTAAAGTGAACAGAAAGAGTATAACATATATGAGGTGGATCATGCATGGAGTGATTAATGATAAGTTAGGTGTAGTTGAAATGAATGAGTGAGGGGACATTGTAAGAAATGAAATCAGAGTGATAGCAGGGGAAAAGTAAATGTGGGACCATAGAACCTTGGTAAGGACTTTAGATTTAATTCTGAGTGAAATAGAAAGGCATTGGTGGTGTGTAAGCAGAGGAGTGAGATGATCTGACTTAAGTTTTCAAAGAATCACTTGGGTTCTAGATGCAAAATAGATTTTGGGGACAAGGACTGAAGTGAGATCATTTGGGAGGGCATTTGAAAGTCCATACAAAAGATAATGTTGTTATATTCCCCAAATTGACCTACAGTTTCAATGAAGTCCCTGTCAAAACCCCAGCTTGTTTATTTTTAGAAAGCAACAGATTAATCCTAAAATTCATATGGAAACGCAAGAGGTTCAGAGTTGACAGAATAATCTCAAAAGAGAACAAAGTTGACAGACCTTCACTTCCCAATTTCAAAACATAATACAAAGCTGTATGGTATTGGCAAAAAGTTAGACATATGCAACAATGGAATATAATTGAATGTCCAGAAATAAAAACTTATATTTATGGCTAGTTGATTTTTTTTGTCAGATTGCTGAGGTAATTCAATGGGGGAAAGAATAATCTTTTCAACAAATGATGCTGGGATAATGGGATAATGGAAGACTAAAGTTGGATCCACACTTTGCACAAAAATTAACTCTAAACGGGTCATAGAGATCATGGACTTAAATGTAAGAACTAAAACTACAATTCTGAGAAGAAAATTTAGAAGTAAATCTTTGTGGCCATGGATGAAGCAAACCCTTTTCAGACACAAAAGCCAAACCAAAAATGAAAAAAAAATTAAAATAGATAAATTGGCCTTCATAAACATTTAAAACTTTTGTGCCGCAAATGACACTATCAAGAACGTGACATGAATCCACAGAATGTGAGAAAATTGAAGATAATTTCTATGACAAGGACTTTGTACCCAGAATATAAAAAGAACCACAATAATGTAATTTAAAATTAATGAAGGGCAGGAATAGACCTTTCTCCAAAGACGAATGGCTGATAAGCACAGAAAAAGGTACTCACTATCACTAGTTATTAGGAAGATGAAAATCAGAACAGCAATAGATAATATTTCATGACTAATATAACATATAGACAATAACAAGTGTTATCAAAGATGTGAAAAAAATTGGTGCTTTCATACATAGTTTGTGGAAATGTGAAGTGGTACAGCCACTTTGGAAAACAGCCTGGCAGTTTCTCATAAGTTCAACATATATTTACTATATTACCAAGCAATTCTACCCCTCGGTGTTTATCCAAGGGAACTGAAAACATATGTCCAAGCAAAATCTTATACATAAATTAAAGTTTATAACAGCACTATTCATAATAGCCAAAAGGCAGAAACAACTAAAAAGTTCATTAACAAATAAAAGGATAGATAAAAATGGTATATGCATACTCTAGAATATTCAGCAATAAAAAGGAATGAAGTCCTGATACGTGAAATACCCTGATGAACCTTGAAAACCTTATGCTAAGTGAAAGAAGCTGGAAAAAAAAAAGATCACATATTGTATGATTTCATTTATATGAAATGCAGAGAATAGGCAAATTTATAGAAACAGAAAGTAGATTAGTGGTTGCTAGGCATGAGGAAGAGGGTGGAGAGGAATGAAGAGTGACCTCTAAAGCGTGTGTTTCTTTTGGGGGTGACAAAAACATTCCAAATTAGATTCTGGTGATGATTGCACCACTCTATGGATATCATAAAAACAATACATTGTACATTTCCAAATGGGTAAACTGTATGGTATGTAAATTATACCCCAATAAAGCAGTTAATATTTTTTTCTAAGAGGCGAAGATGTTTGGAACTAGCTTGGGAATATTGAAGGTGATGGGAAGTCTGATTCTAGATACATCAAGGTAAACCATGACATGGCTATTTTAAATATTTTTTAAATAGTTATAATTAGCTATTTAAAAACATTTAACTTTTTTATTAAAAGACAATTTCAAGTGATTTTACTTAACATTTTGAAGATTTATCTAGAGGTTTTTGATATTAGGGCTGTGTGATGAGTCCTAAGACTTAGGACAGAGGAATTATAAATATGAGGATGACATTTACCGGAACCTAAAAAATTGAAAGTGGAGTAATTCTGTGACTGGAATCAAGAGATTATTTTTAGGCATGTTAGCTCTACAGAGACTAGAATATTACCAAGTGGATGTTCAAATAAGCAGGGAGACAACAGCTTCCTGTTTAGAAGAAAGTGATAGAAATAATTTGCTCTGACAGGACTCAAGCATCGGTCACACTGTGACTAGACAATGCTTCTTACTCTTTCGATAATAGTCAACCTCCAGAAACAGTACATCTGTGCCATCAATTACATAAAATGTGACCAAGCCATTCTAATTCCTTAATAAAGAAATAAAGACCAGGAATTGAAAGTAGACATAAGCACTAAATCATTATTAGTCATTGTATTTTATTCAACATGAGTTCACTTTTTTTATATAGCATCTATTCCATAATCGGGAGTAGGTTTGGGGAATTGCAAAGACATGATAAACCATGGTTTCTTTCCCCAGATAAATTGTGGTTTGGACAGAATAATAAGTCTGGCTTTCAAAAAAAAAAGTGACAACCAAATGATAGAAACGTATAAGTACTAAGGGGTCAATATAGGATGTGCAATAGACTAGCGAAAGTCAAATGTCATGAGGAGTGGTTAAAATCTTAAGGACTCTGCCTGAGAAGAGGGAGAGAAAACCACCCTGGACAGGGACAGTCAGATAATGTTTATGAAATGAGACTTTTACTAGGCTTCAAAACAGAGATGATTTGGATACATTGATGGGAGAGAGATAGATAATCAAAATTGAAGAAAACAAATGTAAATATTAGTGAAAAGACTGAATTACTATTTAGCAAATTGGCTACTTAGAAAATAGTGAATAAAAAGTAATATCCCAAAACCAGTATCCCAGGAGCACAATATGTAATACACTTGAGTAAATGACCAGTCTGAATGGAAAAGAGAGTCCAGTCAACTTCTAGTTTAAAAATAAAACAATAGTAATGATAATTTATAAGGTACATGTTTATTTTTATGGATATGTTCAAAGGTATATTTTGACATTTGTTGCTAGTACGTAACAATCATCCACATTGAATATTTTATGAGCATGACATTCTATGGACTCTAAAATCAGAACTGCCTTAAAGCATTACAAAGTAGTTTAGTGAAATAAAATTATTACTAACAATACAAAACGCTGCTAAATATCAAGTAATTGGGTCCAGTTCTTATCTTAATACATGTATAGATGAGGGGACTGGAGAATAAAAAGAGGCAGGATAGTTCAACTTGACCTATATTCAGGTCTGTCTGCAATTTAAATTTAGAAATTTGAATCCCAGACAGGAAACATCTTATCCTGACACTTTTCTATTTTTATCTTGTTTGCCACTTACCATTTGCATTCACCCCTTTATTCTCTGTCTTCCTCAAACATACCACACACACCCCTGCCCCCACAGGAAATAATAAGTGGTGAGAGAGGTTAACACAATTATTCCTGTTCTGTTATCTGCTTTAATCTGTATAGTCAATGCCATGATGACAAACATCTACCCTTCTTCATAGCTGTGTGTTTTGTTTTCAAAATAGCTAAGATTGTAAAATACCTATGTTTTATTTTTCTAGTTAGAGGGCAGCTATTCATACATAAAAAGAAAATGTAATTCTTATTTATTAACAAAAACACTTTTTCAGATAATTAAACTCATCTGTTTGGTTAAGTTTTAGCAATTTTTGAATTTTTTATGGCCTTTTTCTGCTGGTTTTTAAAAGAAATTGGGTATTTTACACTGTTTTTTACTCTAGACAAAGAAAAGCCTCTGTTATTTTCATTACTACCAAAATAAAGCAAAGCAAGGTGAGACATTATTTCCATTAAGTAAAGTCACTAAACCACCAAATTATTTAATTGAATTAGAGTAAAATGATATTGTTTTAACATTGTGTCCACACATTGCCTGCTGAGCATAGATCGACAACTCAAAATCACTTTTAGTTTTTTTTTTTTTTTGACTCAAAATACAATAATGTAAAATTAAATATATACTTTGAACTAGGCAAATATGACTATAGAGTCTTTCTAACATGATAATAAGTAATCTTAGGTGAGCATCATTCTACTCTCAACTTTCTTTAGTACAACTTTTACATTATATATTTTAAAATTGCAAAAACAATCATAGATGAATTGAACTGAAATGTTATGCAGATACATAGTTGCCTGTATGCTTGTGGTATTGGTATAGTATATATTTTCTGCCAGTAGTGAAAATAATATTCTTGCTGCTACTCTGGATTTTAGAACACAAGTTCTGGGGAAGATAGAGGGCAATAATATTTGAGGAATATACCATATGTAATATAACATATTGAAGTGTTTATTCATTTAAGAAACATGTATTTGCCCGGGTACGGTGGCTCATGCCTGTAAACCCAGCATTTTGGGAGGCCAAGGTGGGTGGATCATGAGGTCAGGAGTATGAGACCAGCCTCACCAACATGGTGAAACCGTGTCTCTACTAAAAATCCAAAAATTAGCCAGGTGTGGTGGTGTCTGCCTGTAACCCCAGCTACTCAGGAGGCTGAGACAGGAGAATCACTTGAATCCAGGAAGCGGAGGTTTCAGTGAGCCAAGATGGTGCCACTGCACTTCACCTGGATAACAAGAGTGAGACTCCACCTCAAAAAAAAGAAAGAAAAAAGGAAAACAAACATGTATTCATTTTCTAGTATGTACCAAGTAATATAAAAATGCTGTAGTAAAGGTTTTATAAAGTAGTTCTGAGTATAACAGAAGTAAACAAAATATAAAACATATTGTTTTATTTACAACAGTGGTACTAAACTGTTGTGTTAACTCTTCTGAGAATATTATGAAGGCTAATGATCCTTCTCTCTAAAAGCACTAGAAGGGGTGGTATCATAGGCAAATAAACGCAGTATTTCCCATGCATTTTAGAAGTTCAAAGAGGTTAATGCACTATATGATATGGTTTGGCTGTGTCCCCACCCAACTCTCATCTTGAATTGCAGTTCCCATAATCCCCAAGTGTCTTGGGAGGGACATGGTGAGAGGTAATTAAATCTTGGGGGTGGTTACCCTCATGCCATTCTCATGATAGCGACTCAGTTCTCACGAGATCTAATGGTTTTATAAGGGGCTTTTCCCTTCCTTCACTGGGCACCTCTTTGTGCTGCCATTATGTCAAGAAGGACATGTTTGCTTCCTCTTCTGCTGTAATTGTAAGTTTCCTGAGGCTTCCCCAGCCCTGTGGAATTGTGAGTCAATTAAACCTCATTTCTTTATAAATTACTCAGTCTTGGGTATGTCTTTATAAGCAGCATGAGAACTGACTAATACAATAGATAAATATACCACTGTCTAATGAATGAATATGTATGGAAGAGGAAATATTTGAGGAACATTGAATATAGCTCTTTAATGTATTTGCCTCAGTCTCACCCCTTCCTTAGGATCATTGTGACTTATGAGGTACAGCAATGTTTTTCAGTTCTTCATGGGTGTTTGTCTGTAATTTCATATAACAATCTATGCAGTTACAGCAAGTAACTTTTCCCCAAACTCCTTATCATTTGTTATTTAGGACTGTAGAATTTCCCTTAAATCATTTGGCAAATGTCTGTTTACTTCAACTGTTACCTCTTTTCACTGCAATGTACATGCCTAACTTAGAATCAGCTGCTTTTGTTGGTGGTGCCTTAAACATGTTTTATTTATAATACTCTGTAGCCTGTGTTTCTTACTCCATTGTTAAGTCTTCCACAGCATAGATATTTACCAGGAATAAGAAGAATTGACTTTTATATTTGTATTTATATATCATTTTAATTTATATTTCTTTATTACTGTTGAATACCTCATATATTTATTTGATGTTTTCATTTTTTTTTACTATTACCTATTAGAGCTCTTATCTGTTTTCATTTATTTGTCCATTTTTCATCAATTCATATTAATTTCATTGTATCAGTAGTATTAAAAATTTTCCTTTTACATATATAGAAATAATTTCCTCAGTCCATCTATTGTCTCTTTTATAATATTTCCAAATACCACCTCCTCATTTAAAGGATTTAGAGCTGTAATTCTCCTTTCTGCTTTGTGACTTCTTGATTTTGTTTCTAATGTGTTATAGCCTCTTTTTTATGAAGTAGTTCTTTAAATCATCTGGAATTTCTTTTCATATAACTCATGGATTACTCCCCCCTTCCACAATCATGTATACAAATTTCCCAAATACTAAGTATTTTAAAATCCATCTTAGTGATGGATTATAAAACCTTTGGTTTTAGATGCAAGTTTTTAAAATAAAATTTTTGGTCTATCTCTAGGCTCTTGATTATTTGACTGTCGGCATTTGACAGTACCAGCTTTGTATTTGTTAGAGCCACTTTTGCCTTTTTTTAAATTTCCATATATTTTGGGTTATTTTTATACCCTATTTCTTTCAGAGCTGCAAAGTTTATTTACGCTGGAATTAGGTAAGTGATAATAATATTTATACAATTAGGAGAAAGGAACAGCCTTCCATGACTAGAAATCTTTGCATTACTTGTTCAGAATACCCACTTTCCTAGTTAGTGTGCTTCATCCATTGCCTTGGGCCAGTCCTCTAATAAGGCAATAATGATAAAGCCAAATTATCATTTGTTTTGTAAGAGTGAAATTGGTGCAAGACATGATATTCAAGTACATTTTGCCTAACTGCTGGGAAATGCTGATGAAATATAACTTTGCCACAAAACTAAATTTACCTCTACTAATGCCAGACAGTTCATGACAAGAGACAGATATATCTTTCCTGAAGAGTGTTAGAAATATAGTGGAATATATATATTTTTAATTCACAGTACTGTATTCAGAATTCAGGTGATTATCTTCCTTTTATGGCAACATGGAATAACCACATATATGCAATTGTGGTCATGTCTTCAATTTTGCTGTCCTCGTATATTGATGATTAAGTTATCATCATCTGTTATAGTTTGGCTCTGTGTTCCCACCCAAATCTCATCTTGTAGCTCCCATAATTTCTTTGTGTTGTGGGAGGAACCCAGTGGGAGATGATTGAGTCATGGGGGTGTGTCTTTCCCATGCTGTTCTCATGATAGTGAATGAGTCTCATAAGACCTGATAGCTTCAAAAAACGAGAGTTTCTCTGCACAAGCTCTCTCTTTGCCTGTTGCCATCCACGTAAGATGTGACTTGCTCCTCCTTGCCATCTGCCATTGTTGTGAGGCCTACCCAGCCATGAACTATAAGTGCAATAAACCTGTTTCTTTTGTAAGTTGCCCATCTCGGATATATCTTTATCGGCAGTGTGAAAATGGACTAATACATCATCAATTTTCTCTAAGTTTTTAGATATCAGCGTCTTTATATTATGGCCTGGATTGTACCTGTGTTACTGGCAAATACTTTTTGCAAAGATTATCATGTTACTTTAATGGATTTAAAACATTTTCTTATACATCTATTTTCTGGAGATATTTAAGCATTCATATATAGATTTTTGGTAAACTTTAAAAATTAGACATTTTTCCAATTCTGGGACCATCCAATTTTATCCCTATTTGTTGCCAAATAGAGGGCCCTCTTTTTCAGAGAGAATGGACTTCCAGATAAAATAGAAATTCTGTAGTTCTACATGAGCCTATTTGTGGACCAGTTTGTTGGTATGTACCAGAAATGCAATAAATATTTTCTGTATTTGCCTGTTTGACTGACATATGTTTAACCTGCATAAAATATACATTCTGGTGATCCCGCTCAATTTTTCCAAATGCTTTTCAGCATATTTTCACTCTCAGTTGCCTACATTTCCATAAAACCATGGATTGCTTTACATAATCCATCTTTTTAAGAAACCTGATTCATCTTCCTTTTATTATATTCCATGCATGCCTTTCATCACCCCAAGTCTCAGGGAGGCCTATATGGTTGGATATAATTCCTCTGTCTTAGAAGTTTAAATTCACCATGTCTCCCATGCTCAGTACATTAAGCAGTAAACATATTTTGCCTTTAGACTTCTAAATGCCATTTTTAAAGTTTCTCCTGTGACTTATTGGGCATTAACTCTATTGTTAATATTCTTTTCAGACCAAGAGAGGCAGTAAATCTAAAATAACTTTCAGACCCACCTATTCTCCTGTGAGGAAAATTATCCCCTTAGTGTGAGATACTTTTTCTACTTGTCAGAGAGATTGTTATTCTTCACTGCTTAGTTCTTTATTTGAATCAGGGATATCCCCTCCTACCCCACTCAACTCCTAGAGATTAAAGATGCAAAAAGAAAACTATTATTTTATTGATTTCATTATAATGGAACAGTATATTTCTGTTTTATTTAGATGTCTTAATTTCAGTTACGCCACTAGTTTAACCTGAGATGATTCAATAGCTGATGATTATTTTTGTTACTATTGATTTGTTTCTTTAATGTTTAAATATGAAGCATGGAACTCAATAAATAAGAATTTTAAAAACAGCTGCCAAATATAAGCTTGTCCTGAGGATACCCAGCCTTGGCAGGGTCAGCCTTGGGCACTGCACAAATGCACAATCGGACTGATTTAGGGTCACAAGGACCCTTTCTCAGTCCCTTTTCTGTTCGCCGTAGCACCACCCACCTCTTCATTTGTAACATTGTGAAGGAAATTTACTTAACCGGCGATAAACTTGTCTGAAATAAATCAATACAATTTTGTTTTTGAGAGCTTTGTCTCTGGAATTAAACTGCTAGGTTTCAAATCCTGAGTCAGCACTTACATCTTGAGTTATCCTGGATAATTTATGAACCTAATCTAAAGCCCCCAATGCCAAAAGTTCAATCAAATGAGAGCAGGAGTGTGATTCAAAATATTCAACCCTTGGTAAAGCCTAAGCTCTGATCATTGAAAGGAATGCTTTTCAGAACCGGGTCCTAACAGGTCTCTGACCAGTGACCCATCTCCTATTTAGCAGTGGGACATTATGGGGTCTGGGGCAGCTTAGGTGCTGGTACGATACTTACGGTTCTTGCACAGTGATTATTTAACTCAATTAGTGACAAAGTATGTCAATGTTTTAACTGGTACAGCTGAACTAGAGTAACCCAGAACTGTCACTGAAATTAATTATTTACATCAGATCTTTTCTAGACACATTTTATTTTCCTGAGGAGAAGGAAGAGCAATGACATCAGAAAATGCTAAGAGGCGGGACATAAACAAGTCCACTGGAAAGGGAAATACGAATTGGAGCCCTCCAAATACATGTTGCCTAATTCACAGATAATCAGTGGTCATGGCACCAGCAATATCACATTCCATAGGTTGTTCCAGGGTCAAAGTCCTTCTTGACCCTTGTCTTTTTTGTTCCTGTCTGACAGTGACTCCCCAGGACTCTCATAGATTTTGTGAACTACCAATTACCCATCCACTAAAATCCTTTTTTACTTAAGTTAACCAGATTCATGGTTGGTCCACAGGTAATTACATTTTAGCCATTTACTTTTAGTGGCAATTACTTTTGCACCAAACTAACAGTTTCTCTGATTTACAGCTGAGAGGATTATTTAAAAATCTGGTTCCAGGGCTGGATTGCTGGAATTTGATACACCCTAATGTGTAGAATTGATTTCCTGAAAGACTACTATTCCTGGGTAAAAATCTGCGAAGTAAAAAACAATATTTGGTTAAATTATGACATTCTACATTTGAAATAGAACTATCTTAAGGAACTTGTTAGAAAAATATCAGCATGTGGCAGTGTGTTGATTAATTCTAATGGCCATCAATAAAATTTTTCAAGATAGACCCAAGTTTGGGACACAGGGAACAAACAAAAGGACAGTTTAGTTTTAATAATAGATGCCTTTTCTCCCTGGCATTGCTATCCAATTGACTGAAAGTTTGATAATTTGATTTTTTGCATTGTGGAAAATATGGTGGAATCCAAATTTAAGATCTGAAACTCCAAGGTGAAAAGATAGAAGAATTCTCAGAGGAAAAGATTACTTATCCTCTGAGGTAAGTAAAAGATGAATCTAAACTCTTAAACCTCTTGCAGTACCTCTGGTTAATATAGTGATTTGAACATTGGCTGCATATTGCTTTTAAAAGAATAATCATGCTTTGTTGCCAGCTCCTGATGTTCTTACTTAATTAATTTCTCTCAGAAAGTGGAATAGACATTGTTTCTTAGAAACATCCCTAGGTAATTTTTGAGAAATGATTTTTTTTTAATTGGAGAAGTCTCTGGGATTCACGCTAAAGGACAGAATCATATTCTAGGTTTTAATTTATCTCAGTTTGAAGCCATCACTTTGTGAACTAAAGAGTGATTAGTGTGCAAAAAGCTTGCTGTGATGCAACAGAAATTCCTACACTCCACGCTACATATAAGTATAATCTTTAGATGTGATTTGGAGCCAACCAAATAAACCCAAAGCAAATACATTGGAAGCCCGTTGAGGTTTTTAAAATAACCACGTTGGAATAAATAAATCTAAATCTCACAGACGAGAACCTGGGATATTTAATTCCTAAGCCAAGGGCCACAAAGGAAAATGGACCAAGGTCAACCACAGATGCCAGAAGTTAGGCTGCTCTATTGGGTGACCAAGGAACCTGCTTCAGTGCTGAGAGAGACTTTTCACTGTGCCTTTGGATCCAATAAGATACGTGTTCTGTATGCATGAGCATTATGCATCGTTTCCCATTCTTACTTGTTTTAAACGTTATTTTATTTGTTGTTGACCTTTTTACCAATGATGCATATTTCAGTCAGAGGTTGCTGGCCCATGAGGCTCTGCATCCATGCTTAACGGAAATGTCAAAACAATATCTACCTAACCTTTGAGCTAGATGCAAATCTCAAGTTGTTTTATTTGGTATGATGTTAATGATTTTCATAAAGAATGGATTTAAAAAAAATTTAAACAAGTAAAGAAAGCTATGCATAAAGATTGAGTTGCTGATATCTATGCTTTTCCATATTAAGGAACACAAATATCATTTGATAATTAAACAGAGTAATAGGTAGGCCTGAATGATGTAAGGGTCCTATCTTCCTTGTGAACAATTGGCTGAAGAAAGGAAATGTGACCTAATTCTGACTAAATAATTTCCAGAAGGTGTATTAGTCCATTTTCATGCTGTTATGAAGAAATACCCAAGACCTGGAAATTTATAGAGAAAAAGAGGTATAAAGAACCTAACAGTTCCGCATGGCTTGGGAGCCCTCACAATCATGGTGGAAGGTGAAGGAGGAACAAAAGCACATCTTACATGGTGGCAGGCAAGAGAGTATGTGCAGGGGAACTGCCCTTTATAAAACTGTAAGATATCATGAGATGTTTTCACTATCACAAGAATAGCATGGGAAAAACCTGCCTCTGTGATTCAGTTACCTCCCATCGGGTCCCTCCCACAACATGTAGGGATTAAGGGAGCTACAATTCAAGATGAGATTTGGGTGGGGATGTAGCCAAACCACATCAGAAAGGCATGAGCCTTTCAAGAAGCATTTTTTTCACTCTTACAAAAAAGCAGTAATGAGCAATCAACCTATGAAACTACCCTGCCTCTGGATTAATAAACAGCAATTAATTTCCTATTTAAGGCATAAATATTAATTTGGGTTAGACAATTTGCACTTGGCATTTTTGGATAAATTTTCTTTTACCTGTGGCTAAAATGGACATAAGCACCAAGCATGATCAAAGGCACAGAAGCAAATATCAAATGTGTGGGGGTCCAAACTTTATTCATTGTTTCCTCTTAATAGCCTCTGATACACATTGTATTATGGTTCATGAAACTGGAAAAGCTGGCCAGGGCCAAATCTCAGGAGATTTTTATGTCATGTTAAGGAGCTGCTAATCATCCAATTGGAAAGCCAGTGCCATTAAAGTGTTTTAGGGAAGTGACATGTAAAGACTGGTACTCAGATAGACCTGGAGTGGAGCAAAAAGTGAAAATGAGAGCAGAAAATAGAATGAAAGCAAAGCCATCTAATGAAGCTTATTGCAATAGTTCAATGTAGCTTGGGGAATAAATAGTGAATAATGGAGCTATTGCTGTACAAGCACACAAGAATACTTAGTAATGTAATGTTTATATCATCCAATTGCGTTGTCTCTCTAAGGAAAGTATTTACATATTTTATCAAATTCAATTAAGGAGAAATTCAAATCGACTAGCTAAATTGGATCTATTTCTTTCTGAATAAATGACTTTTCAGGTTTCCTCATAAAGGTGCTTAAAATGGTAGAATTAGAAGCACTAACATAGAAAATTAAAAAAAAATTGAAAACATAAAAAATAAAAGTATATTTAATTTTTTAAAACATCATTACAGCTGATGTTTTGTCAATGTGCCTTTCAAAAATGTAACTTGAGACCCATTATTAAACACTTCTGCTGGTGAGCATGAGATTGGGCTGTACATTTTGTTTGCCTCAGCAGTTTCATCTATTTCTGGCACAGCATCAGGCGTTACAGGGAATGGCAAGAGCATTGTCCTGAAATATATGTCACTTGCTGTAGATAGACTGAAAATGGAATATGATCAATAGAGAGAAGAGTTACCTCCACTTATTACTTAGTCATCCTGGTTTCAATTTCCCTAGTTTCAGTTTTCACCCACTACTCCATTCCTTAACTATTTTTTCATTGTGATCATAGAAGAATTAAGACAGTTTATGAACCAGGTACATTTAGGTTTTCTTTGAGATTTTCTGAATGTTGCTTTACTTCTCTCACACTGGATTTTCTCATATATAAAATGTGACTTAATATTCTGAATTCTTAGTCTTGCACTGGGTAGGCACTCATGAAAGGAACGTAGCTTTTTTTTTTTTTTTTTTTTTTTTTTTTTTTTTTTAAAGAAGATCACCATTATCATAATTATATTTACAACAACAATTACTACTACTACCAAGAATTAGAGGTCAGATATTTTCTAAGCAAATCAGTAAACATCTTGACCACAATTTTAAAATTTGTTTCCTATATGCTTCAATGCAAATAATTTGTGTTTTTAACAATTCTTTTGGATCCCTGAATGCATGTACATAAGGAAAATTTATGATCAGGGTACCAGACCCAGTCTATGAAAGCCACTCTTCCCCATGATGTGATTTACTTAAAAATCATGCTCTCTCAACAATAAATAACCATGATTTATTGGTAAGATGTTTCTTTTAGTTTATACTTCAGATGTCCAGATCAACCGAGGGCCACATTAGAGAGTGTTTTGCTGCATGCATCCTGGTGAGGAATCCAGCAGAGAACTATCTGACAAAAGGCCAGCATCAGGGAGGGTATTAGATCAAGAGGGAAGAAGGAGACAGCAGGGAGGCAACTCAGATGGAAGTTTTTATGTCAGCAAGTATCAGAGATCCAATGTGCACAGCAGCAGGGTCAGGAAAGCAGGGTTCAATCAAAAGTTGGAACAGCTTGTTTATGGATCATACAATATTGATTTAGTAGTTTTGTAATATCTAACAAATGTAACAATTCCCAAAGTGATTGGTGATCACTTTTCATCATTGCCATGTTTCTTCAGTTAGTGCTTGATATTAAAAAAAAAAAAAAATTGTTATATACCCTTAGGAGCCAATATCCTGCCCTTTTTCTTCTTGACAAAATTTAATACTGAGTTTCTTTCCCCCAATTTTCCCTCCAGTTTTCACAGAACAAGATTATGGTGTTGAAGTCATTTGCAGGAACTAGTTATTTTTCTTGCTGCAAATTTTTTGAATTAATTAATACAACTCATGCTGGTGAAATTAGTGCTAAATTTCTTGCATATAGAAGTGGTTCTTTTTGTTAATTTATGTGTTGTTTGGAAAAATGGATCAATAGTACCCAGAAATATAAACATCTGTGATGAAATTTGAATTTAGCTACTTGTATATTTGATTGAAAGTGGAAATCCTCATGTTATCTTTTTGGTATGTATGAATATTAGCAAATATCTATCATTTCATTTACTATCTAGACCCTCTGTTACTAGTCAGTCATCCTTCTTATTTAATATTTTTCGTTGGCAAAAGTGTTTTTGCAAAACTTTCTGAAATGTGATGCAGCTACATTTTAAAATGGCATCTTTGATTCTGTATATGTATTCCTCTATATGTACCTATCTAGGCCTCCACCAACTCACTTTTGGCAATTGCTTTGATTATAACCTGATTGAGTTATAACTGGGAAGCAGCAAGAGAGAATTTTTTGAATCATAAAACTGCTATCTTACATATCAGTACTGAGTTGAGGAAAAAATAAATCAATTTCATTCATTTGGAAAGAAAATAAATGATTCTGTTAAAAGTTGTACTTGCAGGATTTAACATACTCAGCCATTGTTACAAAAAGATGAGGTATTAGATATAATAAAATAAATGCAAGATTTGGACTAAGAGATTTGAGTGCAATTCCAATCTCAAGAACTTAGAAGTTATGTAATTTTTTTAGGTCAGTACATAATCTGTGTACTTTTTAATCAATAATATGATAAACTGTAATATTTCATTTTGTAGATTAGAAATGGTACGTGTAAAGTGTTTGGCAAATAGTGGCATTATTATAATTAGTATTATTTACAAACATTTGATTAAGTAAGAAAATAATGCCCCTCAGTAATATTCCTAAGAGAAACACTGCTATAAGATTATGTAATGCAAGCATATCCTTTGATTTTTGTTAGAAGATCACACACGTTTGCAGCATATACTAAGCAATAATTAATGAGTGGTTTATTATTGCCTAAGACAGGCTTACCACTTTTCTTAATATTTGATTTTTTGAAGTATTCAAATAAGCAAAAGACTGCAAGGGTGATGCTGCAAGACTAACACATGGAAGGAATAAAGTATCAGAGCTATCGTAGGCATTATTCATACCATGCACTCTTGAGAATTCTTTCCCTAGGATATGAGCATTTCTTTGGCATGAAATGTGACTAACAATGCCAAAAGCACAAGGAAAGCCTATATTTAGTATTCTGTGGCTCATACACCCTGGCCACTATTTTAGAGATTCTGAAACCATCACAGATTCTATTGTGAGCCACATAAGAAATATTAAAATTATTGATACCTGTTTCACCAGTTAAAAGTTTAGCAGTGCTAAACACTAAACATCTGTTATCTGATAACTAAGGAGTATTCAGTGAGATTGATCATCCAGTTACAAGTTGAAATCCCTTGACTTTTGCATCTTAATATATTTTTCTGTGGATACTGAAGCAGAGACTGTTTTTAAAGATTTATCAACCTAAAACACGTTGATTGCTTATATCATTTGAAATATATCTTTTCTTAATCATACAAACAAGAGGGAATTTAAAAGATCATTAATTTAATGATCTATATCCAAATACATCATCTAAGCCACTGATTCCAATTTTTGTTAATGTATGGGGAAACTTTTTAAATGTGGAAATTGTTCATAAACATCTGTAGTATGATATTATTAGTAGTAACTATTGATTGACAAAATAACCTAATAGAAAAAGACACTATAAATTCAAACATTTTAAGTAAGTTTGCATTAATCACAGTAAATCCTCAATGCATTAAAAAATAACGTGTTGATTAAATATATTCTTTCACTAGAGGTAATACTCAGTAATTAATACTCATTATTTCACATGGTACTGATAAATAATATCTCCATGGCTGCCCATAGCCCACAGCCCTAGATTGAGAACAAAGGTATGAACCAGACTTTTAAAATGAGTATCAGTAGAGTTTGGATAATCTTGTTATTCCAAAGTATTTTGCAATCTACTATGGAGGAAGTTATCCTTTATAGTTTTAACTATAAAATCAATGAATAACATTTTTTCTCATAATAAACTTTGTTTTTACCTGAAGGCTATCATACATACATACATACATATATACAGAAATACATAGATCATAAGTGAATTTTTATAAAATGAATCCATTTTTAAATCACCATATGAATCATAAAACAAGTGACAACACCCTAGAAGCCTTTCCTTGAACTCTTTCAGGTACTTAATTACTACACTTATCTGTATCTTCAAAGTTCATCACCTTTCTCACTGATAATATTATGAGTAAGTTTTACTTGTTTTAAAATTAATATAAGAAACATAGTGTATCATTTAGTATATGGCCTCCTTTGTTCACTTTTGTGTTTGCAAGATTCATCCATGTTGCTTATGTCAGTAGTCAATACTTAATTATTGTAAAATACTCTTTTTTATTCATATGCTATATGATTTTATTGTTGATGGATATCAGTATTATTTCTAGTTTGGGTCTGTTATGAAAAAGTACTGTGAAGAACATTCCTGCGTTCTAGTTAATGCTTTTATTGCATATTTTTCAAGTGGGCCTGTATCTCAGACTGAAATTTCTAAATTATAGTTAATATATATGTTCAGCTTCAGTAAATATGAGAAACATTTTTCAAATTGATTTGTATGGATTTTCACTTCAACCATCTGTCTATAAAAATTCCTGTTGCTTTCAATTCTTGTCAACTATTCTTTTTTTTCTTTTAGCAATTTATGTAAGTAGATAACCCTATCTCACAGTTTCAATTTGTATTACCTTTCAGAATAAAAGGTTAAACAATTTTAAAATACATGTATTTGTAATATGGATATACTCTTGAAGAAGTGCCTATTTAATTTGTTTGCTCATTTGAATAATGACTGCTTTGTATTTTTTATTGATTTGTAGACTTTAAATTATTGATATACATGAGTTAGATTTAACAAATATCCTCTCCCTTTTGGGATGGCTTTTTAATTGTCTTAGTGTTGTCGTTAGATGAGACATTCTTAATTTTCATACAGTCCAACTTACAATTATTTTTGTTTTATGAATAGCATCTTTTTTGTTCTTTTAGACATTTCTGTACTCCATCGTTTTCAAGATAACTTTCTGCATTATCTTCTTAATATTCTTCTTTGTTGATTATCCCATAATCTGCCTTAATATTATTTTCTATGTTTGCATTCTTGGTAATTAGCTCCTCAAACATTGCTTCTGCTTCATTGTCCCCTTTCATCATGGGACTATAATTCTATGTTTGTCAGACCTGTTTTGGCATTGTTTTCTCAGGATTTTTCAACCTATTTTCTTGCTATGCTTCAAACTGAGCATTCTCTCCTGTGCTATCTCCATTTCATTAATTGTGTCTAACCTTTTTGTTAATCCCACCTATCTAGTTCTTAATTTCTGTTGCTTTATTTTTAAATATACATATGTGTGCATATATGTATATACATATAATATAATTTTTTAAACTAACATGAAATAATAGAATTTTAACTCATACTACTTAAACTTGGTATTTAATTGTCTATGAATTGTTTTCAAGGACTCTGGGCTGATTTTCTCTTTTTGTCTCTCAGTATTTATGAAAGTGCAGGCATACCTGTACTCATTCTTCATTTTATTATGCTTCACCATATCATGCTTCAGAGATGTTGCATTTTTAAAAACAAATTAGAGGTTGGTGACAGCCCTACATCAAGGAAGTCGATCAGCACAATTTTTCCAATAGTATGGACTAATTTTGTGTCTCTGTGTCACATTTTAGTAATTCTCTAAATAGCTCAAACTTCTTCTTATCACTACATCTTTTATCATAATCTGGGATTACGATCTTTGATGTTACTACTGTAATTGTTTCAGGGTGCAATGACCTGCATCCATGTAAAACTGCAAACCTAATCAGTAAATGCTTGTGTTTTGACTCCTTCACCAGTGTGTCATTCCCTCATCTCTCTCCCTCTCCTCACACCTCCCTGTTCCCTAAGACCCAACAATATTCCAATTAGGCCAGTTAATAACCATAGAGTGGTCTAAAGTGTTCAAGTGAATGGAAGTATTGCACTTCTCTCACTTTAAATCAAAATGTAGAAATGATTAAGCTTGATGAGGAAGGCATGTTGAAAGCTGAGAAAGGCTGAAAGCCAGAACTCTTTAGCTAAATAGTCGCCAAGTTTTGAATGCAAAGGAAAAGTTCTTGAAGGAAAGTAAAAGTTTTACTCCAATAAATATGCAAATAATAAGAAAGCAACATTCTTACTGCTAATACAAAGAGAGCTTTAAGAACATTCAATATTTAAAGAGTATTCAATTCTATAAAGGCTGAGAGAGGTGAGGATGCTGCAGGAGTTTTAAAGCTAACAGTAGTTTGTTCATGAAGTTTAAGGAAATAAGCCATCTCCGTAACATAAAAGTATAAGGTAAAGCAGCAAGTTCTGATGTAGAACCTGCAGCAAATTATCAGGGAGATCTAGCTAAGATCTTTGATTAAAATGGTTACAGTAAACAATATATTTTGAATATAGACGCAACAGCCCAATTTTGGAAGAACATGCCATCTTCAACTTCCATAGCCGGAGAAGAGAAGTCGATGACTGGTTTTAAAGCTTAAAATAATAGGCTGATTCTCCTTTTAGGGCCTAATGAAACTGATGACTTCAAGTTAAAGCCAGTCCTCATTTACCATTTTGAAAACCCTAGGGCTTAAGCATTACTATCTTTGCACATTTGTGTTTCTTGTGTTAAGCAAAAAGTGACTCAGACACGTGTCTCAATTGAGAAAATTTTATTTAGCTAAAGTGTAAGGATTCATCCAGGAAAAACACAGTCACAGGAGTATCTGTGACATGTGACTTTCCAAAGAAGATTTGGGGCACTTCAGTGTTTAAAGGGAAAACACCAAGCAGAAGACAAAAGAAGTGGCTTAGGCAGTGACACAAATGGTTACTTTCTTGTAAGGCTCTTACATAAGATAAAGTAAAAATGGGAAAAGAAAGAATAGAGAAAAAGTCAATTATGAATTTGACTCGGGGTAGGTGAAGGGATGATTTCTGGTCCTGTCCTTGTCCTGTACCTGTGAAGATAAGCTAGTAATTGACATCTTCAGGTGCGATAAAATAGAACTCGGGTTTAGGCCTAGTTTATGGGAAGTTATGTATTCTAAAAGTTTTAGGGGCTCACAAGGGGCTCTCAATTGTACCTAGTGAACAATTGTGAGAGAGACCATGTGGGGAGATATGTGGCCTTATGTCCTTGTGGGAACCTGGCTTATGGATGAAGCTATGACACAGGGTTATCAAATTACAGCTATGTGGGAATAAAAGGAAGGTAGTATTGTGTGACACAGTTTCCAAGCTTAACTTTCCCTTTTGCTTAGTGAGTTTTGGGATCCCAAAATTCCATTTTTTTTCATGGTTACTCCTTTGAAATTTCTATAGCTGTGTTTTAAAATGATTGAAGTCTTCATTCACTTAAAAGATTGTTTAATTTTTAACACCTAGTGTCATTTTGTTTCAGGTATTTACCTTGGTAGATTTTATATTATAATTCAGTTAAAACCCTTGATTTTAATCAGGGAGCCTAAACAGCTTGTCCACTGAAGGCATAAATGCTTAAAATATTATTATATTTGCCAAGTGGTCAGAATTCCTCTTTTTTGTTTGGCTTTGTTTTTGCTCTTCTAGCTTAATACATCTGCAGTGTACACACTTGGAAATTAATAGGTACTGGCTGTATGTGGTTGGAAGGTTAAGAAAGCAGGGATTGGTTGGCATATGTTAATACTACAACTTATCTAATATATCTTAGATAATAATAATATATCATTTTATACTATTACCACAACTGTTAATCAAACATTACTGGTTATCATTGTTATATATTTTTCTTTATAACTTTAGTTTGTTTCAAAATTACTAGTGTGACTTGAAAAATAAAATTAAAAATGTGTTTTCTTATTTAGAAATGATTTTTAAAAATAATTTGTACACATTATTTTTTATCCTATTTTGCAAACTGCTTGAGGTATGTTGTTTGAATGGAGAATCCATCTTATGATAAACACAGAGCTTCACAGGCAGGATTTCCTCAAATGACTTATAGGTCAGACCTGAAACTACTATTCCCCTAAGTCCCCAGAGAAGTAGGTGGCTGGATGCTGCAGATATGTTTCTTCTGGCAGCAAGAGAGCCAAAATGACGAGGGACCGGCTCAGTGCCATTTCTGCATATGGCAAGAAATGTGAGCAACAGCTAGAACTCACTGCTATATCACAAGGATCTGAGCGTAGCCCCAAAGGTGCTCTCTCTGCAGTCTGCACCTGCTTTAGAATATGTGGCATTAGTTTTCCCTGTGGTCGTTGTTCTCTCCAGGAGCACTGAAGGAACCCTGAGAGCATAAAAATTACTGGTACCCATACTTAGACCATCTAATTCAGTAAGTCTAGGTTGATTTCCAGGGATTTGTATTATAACAGAATCCTAGGTACTGCTGCTGCTGGCCTGAGCACTTTAGAACCACTGCCTCACAGAATCTTTTGGGGTCATAGGTTATTTCTGAAGATTGTCATACATTGGTCTGTTTTAGGCTCCTGAAGTGTTTTCTGCTGGTGAAATTTCAAGTATCCCTATCAAGGAGCACTCTCAGAACATAGATATGCATCTGTGCAATTATTTGAGTGTCACCATAACACTACAGTATTGTTTACTCTTTTCTGTGTTGAACAAGGCATGTGGAATGACTAGTTGTTGCTGAAACTTGTCCTAGAAATCTAATTACACACTGGTTAAGCTTTCTTCTTGTCTTTCTATTTACTTCTTTTCAAGACAGTGTTAATGAACATTCTAGATTCCTGTCCAAACTTCAAGAAATTAGAATTGTTTTCTTTTTTAAAGGACTATGTCATTTAGATAAACCTCCTGCTTAAAAAACTGTGAAAATATATATAAATTATCAAACAGAAAAATAAAAAGATGTAAGATGAGACAAATGGAGAAAATAAAAGTGTATATAACCTAAAATGGAAAAATAGAAACCAAATATCAATCAAAACAAATTTCAACTACATACTGCTTTTAAGAAACAAATGATATAAAAATATTGGAAATAAAAAAGTTTTAAAAAATATATGGACGGTAACAAAAAATATTACTTACACACACACACACACAAAAATAGATTGCAAGGGAGAAAAAACTTTACTATAAATACGTTGGAACACTTTCTCAATATGACGCTGTTTTCAGAATTATATAAAAATTTCATATTTGTATATATCTAACAATATATCTTCAAACCAGATAAAGCAAAATTTGATGAAAACACAAAAATCCACAATTTTAATCAATAATATATAACAAAATAAGAAGATAAAAATAAGTAGGAAGCTACCATCAGCAATAAATGACAAAATAAAAACTTTCAAACATTCTATTTTCTATGAAAGTGTGTTAAGAATCAATGTTTTTAGTTATTTGCAAATTAAACAAGGCATGCAGCAATCTGGAGAGCATTTATTCAAGAAAAATAGATGAATGTCAGTGAGACCAATGGATTATGTAGCATTTCAGCTTGTCCTATAACCACATTCCCTATCCAGCTCTGAGGAAGCCTTGAAAAATAACAGCCCCCAATCATGGAAAAAACTGGAAGCGTGACAGTCACTGGAGAGACAAGAACAGGGTTGGAGATCCCTCAATGCTTCACTACTGGACAAGCATCCTTCTTTGACATGTATGATCATTTTCTGGAAGACTCAACTTGAAATGTTGTTGTTGTTATATGACTCAGTCCACGCAGTGCAAAGCCTTTTTCTCCAGGGGTGTTTGTTGCAAACAGCAAGAGGCAATTGTTTAGACTGATAGCTCCTGAAGGCTGTTGATAAAAATTGAGGCAGATAATAGGCTAGTCAAAAAAGGGATCATTTTCCAATGCATTCTGTAAGTATTACAAAAAGCAGATGAAGATGTTGCAAGATAAGAAAACTACAGGTCAACATTTTTATGAATACAGATGTAAAAATCCTAGAAATAGAAATTCCATTTGACCCAGCAATCCCATTACTGGGTATATATCCAAAGGATTACAAATCGATCTACTATAAGGACACGTGTACACGAATGTTCATTGCAGCACTGTTTACAATAGCAAAGACCTGGAACCAACCCAAATGCCCATCGACGATAGACTGGATAGGGAAAATGTGGCACATATACACCATGGAATATTATGCAGCCATGAAACACGATGAGTTTGGGTCCTTTGTAGGGACATGGATGAACCTGGAAACCATCATTCTCAGCAAACTGACAGAAGAGCAGAAGATCAAACACTGCATGTTCTCACTCATAGGCGGGTGTTGAACAATGAGAACACATGGACACAGGGAGGGGAGCACTACACACTGGGGTCAGTTGGGGGGAAATAGGGGAGGGAGGGTGGGGGGTGGGAAGCTGGGGAGAGATAGCAAGGGGAGAAATGCCAGATATAGGTGATGGGGAGGAAGGCAGCAAATCACACTGCCACGTGTGTTCCTATGCAACAATTTTGCATGTTCTTCACATGTACCCCAAAATGTAAAATGCAATAAAATAAATAAATGGGAAAAAAAAATACAGATACATAGCCCCACCATCAAAAAAAAAAAAAAATTCTCAACAAACTTAATTCTGCACCATGTAAAAAGGATTATATACCATGTTCAAATAGAATTTGAGCAGAAATGCAGTCTGTATCTGAAATTCAGTGTAATACATGAATGCAATGTCAAGTATTATTTCATTTTAATATGAATCATTGTAATACACTATACTGATAGGATAAAGAAAAAAACCCACTGTATTAGTCTGGTCTCATGCTGCTAATAAGAAATACCCAAGACTGGGTAATTTCTAAAGAAAAAGATTTAATGGACTCACAGTTCCACATGGCTGGGGAGGCTTCATAATCATGGTGGAGGGCAAAAGAAGAGCAAAGACACATCTTACATAGCTGCAGGCAAGACAGTATGTGCAGAGGAACTGTCCTTTATAAAACCATCAGATCTCATGAGACTTATTCACTATCACAAGAACAGCACAGGAAAAGCCCACTTCCACCAGGTCCCTCCCATGATGTGGGGTTTGTGAGAGCTACATTTCAGGATGAGATTTGGGTGGGGACACAGCCAAACTATATCACTCACACAATCCCTTTGATGAAAAAATGTACTGAAAGAACTGGAAAAAAAAGAGAGTTTCCTCAACCTGATAAAAATCACCTCCTGGGAAATCTGGCAAGTAAATGAAAGAAAAGATATCCAGATTGGAAGAGAAGTAACATTACCTCTTTGCTGATAACATAATTGTGTATATAGAAAATAATTTAAAAATCACACACACATACACACACATACACACATACACACACACTAGTTAAACCCAGTTATTGAGTTTGGCAATATTGCAATATGCATGATAAATATATAATAATCAATTATGTTTCTATACACTAGCAAAGAATGGCCTAAAAAGCCTAAAATGAAATTACTAAAATTAATTTCATTTATGATAGCCTCAAAAATAACAATATACTTAGAAATATATTTAACAAAAGAAGTGTAACTTGGGTATGGAGAACTATATAATATTATTGAAATAAATTAGAGAAAGCCTAAATAAATAGAAAGACATTATGTGTAAATTGATCTACAGATTTGCCATAATTCATATTAAAACTCCTGCTCTCCTTTTTTGCAGAAATTGATAAACTGATCTTAAAATCAATATGGAAATATTAAGGACCCAGAACAGTCAAAAACATCTTGAAAAATAATATAAAAGAAGAGCAGTCACACTTTCAGAGTATACGTCTGCATTAGTCATACTTGTGTGGTGATGGTATAAGGATAGACATATGGACTAATAGAATATAACTGAGAATACAGAAATAAACCCAAACGTTTATGATCAATTGATTTTCAACAAGAATACCAATACAATTTCAACAAATTGTCCTGAGACAAATATTCACATGCAAAAAAAACAAATTTGGAGCCCAACCTTATACCATGTATAGAAAGTAAAGGCTCCAAATCTCTAAATGTAACAAGTCTATAAAACTCTTAGAAGGAAGCATAGATATAAATGTTTATAACCTTGAGCTAGGCAATGGTTTCCAGGATATGATACTTAAAGCACAAGCAACCAAAGAAAGACTACATAAACCGGACTTTATACAAATTAAAAACTTCCATGTTTCAAAGGACTCCATCAAGATAATTAAAAGATGACCTACAAAATAGGAAAAAATATTCACAGATTACATATATGATTAGGATCTAGTATCTAGAATATATTCAAAACTATTACACTTCAACAATAAAACAAAAATACCTTATCTAAAAATAGGCCAACAGTTTAAATACAAATTTCTTCAAATTGGGAGAAAAGCAAATCATATAACAGGATATCATTTTACATCCACTAGGATATCAAAATGTAAAATACAGACAGTAATAAAAGTTGTGAATATGTGAAGAAATTGAAACCCTTGTACATAGTTGATGAAAATGTAAAATGATGCAGCTGTTTTGGAAAATACTTTGGCAGTCTTCAAAAAGCAAACCATTGACCTTTTATATGACCCAGCAATTCCACTTCTATGTATACACCAAGAATTGAAAACATATGTCGCACAAAAACTTTTTCATGAATGTTTATAGCAGCATTATTCATAACAGTGCCAAAGTGTAAACAACCTAAATCTTCACCAACTGATGAATAAAGAAAATATGAACTGTTCATATTATATGTGTATATATATATATATATATATATATATAATTATTTATTCACAAAAATTAATGAAATACTGATTTATGCTACAGACAATATAGATGAATCTTAAAATTACAAAGTCACACACAAAAAGCTAAATATTATGCAACTGCATTTATATAACATGTCTAGAATAGGCAAATCATAGAAAAATTAGTGTTTGCTAAGATCTAAAGAGAAGTAGGGATGGAAAGTGAATGATAATTGGTACAGTATTTGTCTTCAGTATGAAAGTATTTTGGAATTAGATATGGTTCCATGGTTGTCTGAATACACTGAAAGCCACTAAACTATACAGTTTAAAGGGGTGAATTTTATTGTGTGTATATCTTAATAAGAATGCATAAGATTTGGACAAAATGTTGTTACATATTTATAGAAACTGATCCTATGCCACAAAACTCATTTCAAAAAATTTCAAAGGAAATATTCAGAATGTGTTTTATAGCCCAGCAGTGGAGATCATCAGCAAAATCTCAGGATGGCTCTGAAAAGAGTGATGAAATTGATACAGTAATCCCAGGAAGTCTTCACAATACGAAATAGACTATGTGATTAATTCTATGTCTATTGAATAAACTGAATGTGTAATTTAAAATATTCCCACAGTTTGGTTTAAAGTATGAATTCCATTTGGTTTAAAGGATGAATTCCTGTGAATTCTATGAAACATTTAAGGAAGAGATGCCAATCCTACACAAACCCTTCTAAAGGACAAGAGAGAAAATGGCCCTAAAATTGTTTAATTAGCCCATGATAAACTTTATATTGAAACCTGGTAAGGACTTTACAAAATAAGAAATTACTAGCCAATCTTATTAATAAATATGTTATATATATTTATTATATATATCATAGCAATATGTAAGTGTATTGAATCCAGAAATATATAGAAAGCACTATACATCATGACCAAGTTTGATTTATTGCAGAATATGACTCATTTAACAATAACAAAGTATGAATATATTTTACCACATTTATAGAATAAATGATAGATATAATTTGATCATCCCTTTTCAGACCCTTAGTTTTAAATGTTTTTGCTCAATGAACCCAGTCACAGTGTTATTTCTATCACTATCACTGAGGTTTTGCAGCTTTGTGTAAATACTATAACGAAAATATGTCAACTCTTGAGGGCATTCTTTAGGAAAACCTGATAACAGCAGGACCTTTTAAATTACATCCTGTAGATCAATTTGACATTACTTTTTCAGCTGTCCCTCCTGAGGTCTCTCTGAAGGTACAAAGAAAAGGAAACAATAATTCTTTTATGGCTATCATAATTACTGAAATGGAATCACATGGTATTTCTGCACCCTCTTTACAAAAGTATGCCTCTTTGTTGAAATGTTAGAAATAAAAACAGAGAAGTTTTATTACATGTCAAAGTCTGCTGAAGTTCAGAGATGACATCTTCCCACTTTGGATTCCCATCTCTTACAGTTACTTGAGATAGAGGGAGACAACTGCATTTCAAATAAAATCTGCCTACTTAATGAACACTCTCTTACATGCTGCTATTATGTTTTTGCTATTTAAATATAATGTTATAATAATGCTTTAGGCAGAACTGATTCCTAATTTTGTTTTAGCTACATATTATTTTCCCTGCTATAAATTGTTTGCTTGATTTGCTAAATGCAACATCATGTTCTAGGTAATGTAAGGTTGATATAAAAACTTGAATAATAATGCATTTATTATGACAAAATGATGTCCCTCTAGTTTCACAACTAGAAAATTGAGAGATTTTGCACAATTCTGAGTTTTGCCTTGTGACTTAAAAATAATAGCAGAAACTTATAATGAGGTAATTATCCATTTTTACTTTTTTCATCAAGCTAGACAGACCTTAGCTAAAATCCTGGCAATGTCAATTGCTTAATTTTTCTGAGACATCAATTTCTCATTTGTAAAATTTTGGCAAGTCTACCTATCTGGTAGAAATTTCTGTGAAGACTGCATGAAATAACATGCTATTGCAAATTCTGTGAGGTGGCACCTAGCACTTAATATGAATAATCAAATCACTTCTTAGACCAAAATATTTTATTTATGTATCCCACTGACAGACCCAGAATTGATTTAATTTGACCAGGGATATACCCTTAACCTAATATAAACCAGTTTATAGGTGTGGATAAACCAATCATTCTTTCTCAATAAATAATATAAACTTTGTCAAATAATGGAGCCAACTGCTAGTTTCTTGAATTATAAAATCATGTAAACTTGGGCTTTGGGGCTCCCACATTTACTAGGTATTATACAAGATGAGATTATGGAAGAATTGAGCAGATAATGGAAGGAAAAACAAAGTCAGCAGCATAACAAAGACCACATAGCTTTCCCTGTAAAGACCTAGCACCCTTCGTTCCTGATGTATCTGGTACCAGATTCAGTTCCCATTAGGTCATACCCTGATTATCTGCTACATTGTCTTGTATATCCTCTGGAACATAACATCTTTTGTATGTTAGTTGGCTTGAATGTGTTCTACTCATTACAATCAAATGAGTTTGGGCTATAGAATTCTTCCACTGCTTTTAAAATTCTGTCACTTAGTGCAGCATGTATTAGTTTTCAAAATATTAAGTTGCACCATGGCTGTTTAAGAATGTTGATTATTAAGTAGGCTATATAATATTGGTTAATAGGTTTACTAATATGTAGCGTAGCTTAAAACTGACATCTTTACCTTAAAAGTATTAGTGCTTTCATCCATGTTTTTAATATTGAAGAAAAAAATGTAATATAAAGATTACATAAGCCCAGGGGAGAAAAGTGATCAAAACAGTTTGCCCAATAATTGAATGAACTGTGCACAAAATAGCATGGTCCTAAATTGTATTACATATTAATATTTATGTGTGTGTGTACATATATATGTAATTTAAAATGTTTTCCTCACAAGTAAAAAATGAAGTAAAGAATAAGGTTTTTTTTATTCATGTAAGAATAAACAAACTATCAAACTATTCAATGATGTCAGCAAAGATTTTGGCCCTTTCTGTATTTTCACTTGTCTTTCTTCAGTGTGTTGGCTGTAGTCCTTGGTCTTGTTTTTTTTTATGTATTCAAGATGCTGCTGCATGCTTTACAATTCAACATTAACTTTTCAGAAACATAAAGGGCAATTGGCCATCCTAAGCTGTTTTTATTTCCTGGATCACAGACCTTCCCCAAAGCCCCTCAGCATGTTTCCTCCTAAATCCTTCTTTTTTTTTTTTTTTTTTTGGTTTGTATAGGGTAGCCTGATATACTGTATTGTCCAAGCAGAATTATGATGCTTCCTTTTTATTCTCAGATATGCCCACACTTAAATGATAAATTGTCTACCTGCTCTTGGTGTGGGTAACATGCCTATATATTAGGAGCAAGAGATCAAAACAAAAAAAACAAAAACAAAAAAACAGCCAATGAACCAAAAAAAACAAATATGTAGTGTTTCAGCTTCTGTCATGGAAAGTGATTCTGCCAGAGGATAAATGAATGGCTTTGAGGTAGATAAATAATAATGTCTGCCACATGTTAGGTACTAAACAATTTCCAATTTCTGAATACAAAGTTGGGCATTGTGCAAATTAGTCTAAATTACTGATGCTAAAATTTTCTGGGATAGTTTGGTTGTCTGTGAATATGTACTTAGAAGTACTAATGAATCAATTATTAGGGGAAAGTTAATTTTGTCTACAATTTTGAAATATTGATAAAAATAGGATTAGCAACTGCTCTTTTTATTTATGAAAATTATTTTTGATGATATTCTAAGTGTTTTGTTTTCTTTTGTTTTCATCTAGAATTAGACCCAGTGACCAAGCAGCTTATGCTCCAAACAGCGAAACCAACTTTTAGCCATCTGACGGATGTAAGTAAAATGTTCAAGTTATAATAAGTATCACTCTTCATAGTAATTAAATGCAAACATTTGTTGTCTTTTAATGTCTAGTAGCCTTCCTATTAAGATAATTATAATGTTATCTGCTCTAGAAAATAATGACGTAAGAGATTTGTAAAAGTTCTTATAATGATCCATTCACCTACTTATATATTTTAATTTTAGTCTATGGTACTATCTGGTAAAAATAGATATTTATAACATCCTACCAAAACCTGCATAGTCTGTCTCAACAAAATTATTCTTGTAATAAGCCTTATTACTTCAAAGAGTTTTACATTTTTAAAGAGAAATATAAGATGAATATTAACATTTAAACAGATATTTCAAAGGCCAAGAATCACTTTTTAATTTTTTTAGTTTCAGCATGTCCATTTTATATGAATAAAATATTACTTGTGATTTGAACAAATGTATCTCATGTCAATCTCTATAAAATTCATATTTATAATATGCCCATAGAATGCATGAAGAACCACTATGCATTAGTTCATGCTAGAATATTTAATAACTTACACAATAAATGTGATTAAAACTTTGAATGAGTTTATAATATAATGAATATGAACAGCATTCAAGTCAATAGCTTCCGTAGGAGTCTGGAAAAGCCCAGATGGCCTGATGGTATTGCTCTTCATGAAAAGAATGCAAAATCCAAATGCCGTCAACTCTCACAGGCCACGTATATGGAGTGTGTGTCTCACACAGTCTGTAAAAGGTGGCAGACTGTGATGTGTGGTATGAGGATGTTAAAGAAGTCAAAGGGAGAAGGAAATGGATTGGCAGTTTACCCAGATAGGATTTGGGAGAAACAAATACCTAAAGGAGTTTTTAAAAGATGAAATTGTTTATAGTGTGGTGCTAAATGTCTCTGGTGCTAAATGTCCCTGTCTCCTTACAAAATCCTTAGTGAACTCCATCTCACTCATTCTGATGTTTTCAGTGTTTCCTTATGGTTGAATTTGAACACATGCTGAGTCTTCCTTTTTGACGTGTAGTGAGAACTGTAGTTTCCCCAAGGATACAACATCAAGGGTTGTAATTTGAGAGCTCATCTAGGATTTGTGAATTAGGGTCCAGCTTTCAGTTGTCTTTTGGATTAAATCATCTTGATGAGAGTACAAGGAGTGTTTCCTTGCCATGGTTACCAAATTACACAAATCATGCTGGTAGTTGGTATGTGATCTCATAGAAGAGGGATGTTATGAGATGAGCATTTGCTAGCTTGTACCAATAAAAAATTGCCTATTCCCTGAATTATGTTCTACCTACTGATTCTGATGATACAAGTGGAACTTTGCCTGAGTCAACTGAGAGGGACAAATTTGAAGCTGAGGGAAGATACTTTGTTTATAGCTGAGCCGTCAGACTGGGATAGGAAACAATGCTCCAAAAAAAGGATGTAGAAAAGAGTTTCCTCAATTCCTTAGTTGGGAAAGGAGCTTAAGCTAGGAGTTAATGGAGCCCTGGGTATTACAGGTAAATCTTGGATGTAGTCTTCCCCTTAAGATTTTTGTTTTACCTGTAGGAGAGGAAAGTAGAGAAAAACAGATGTTTTTCTATAGGAAATATAGCAGTGACAGATGTTACTCATCAGGATTGGTGGGAATAGCAAATGCTGAAAAGGACTGACTAACTGCCTAGAACTGCCACCCTCCTAAGAAAACTGGATTATGCCTTCCAAGGGTCTAGGCATAATAAGGAGTGTGATATATCCAGAGAGCAGACATTTGAAAGGCAGTGGAAAAAGCAAAATGAAGCAAAGAGAAAATCCTAGGTTGGAAGTGTATCTAGAAATATTTAGAAGAAAACAGACATTTCTAATTAAATTCTTTTAAGCAGCTTCCAGTGTCAGTTTTGCAGTAAACCTTCTGTCTTCCTACGAAGTCTTCAATTGCTCACTAATGATTTTGTTGTAAATAGATTTATTTTTAAATTCTGACTAGAAAAATATGCTAACTCAAATTTTGGTGGAGACAAGAAAAGATGCCACGTATTAAGCCAGCCACATCTGTGTTAAACCACGTAGCACAGGAAAAATAAAAGGAAACATCCTTTATTCTGTCAATATGTTAATGATCAAGTGTTCTATTTTAATTGCATTATTTGTCACTATGTTGTTTTGTGACAGTTCTCAGGCTGATTTGAATTTTGTTTTTTTTCAGCAGGGGCATCTGTTTCAGTACTTTGCACAAACCAGCATTATTTTAACTACTTCCAGCAGGGTCAAAATTAAATGAGTAGATTATATATCTCTATAAAACACCCACCTGCATGTGTTATGCACTTGCTTCATGCTGATCAGCATTTTTCCACAAACATGGTGATATGGTTTGGCTGTGTCCCCACCCAAATCTCATCTTCAGTTCTCACATGTTGTGGGTGGGACCCGGTGGGAGGTAATTATTCAATTACCATGGGGGCAGGTCTGTCTCTTGCTCTTCTTGTGATAGTGAATAAGTTTCAAAAGATCTGATGGTTTTAAAAAAGGGAGTTTTCCTGCACTAGCTCTCTTCTCTTGTCTGCCACCATGTGAGACATGCCATTCATCTTCTGCCATGATTGCTTGGTCTCTCTAGCCACATGGAGCTGTGAGTCTAAAAAATCTCTTTCTTCTGTATATTGCCCAGTCTTGGGTATGTCTTTATCAGCAGCATGAAAACAGACTAATATACACAGAATTATTTTGACTAATTTATTAAATGGGGAGGTTCGGACATAGCTCAGTTTTGCCTGAATAATGATGGGATAATTAATCAAAGCCAAATTTTTATGTATGGTGCCACAAAGAGAGCCTTCAACAATAGGACCTCATTGCTGCTCACCTATAATATTTAAAACTCCTGTGTTTATTTCTAAAAACTTCATTATTTACATTTTACAATTAATCTGCAATCAATCTGGAATTGACTATTATCTATAGAGTGAATTTAAGGTGGAGGGTTTTATTTTCCATATGAATATTCAGTTTTTCCAGTACCATGTGTAAAAAAAAGACCATTATCTACTCACTAAATTACACTGTGACCATTGTTATAAATTAGGTGACTATGTATATATAAGTTAATATATTCTGTATTTTACAAAATAGTTGCATTTGTCTATCCTCACCTCAGTGCCACAATTATTTAATTTGGGGGGTTTTATATAAATTTTGATATAGTTAGTGGAGAAAATCTTCCTACTTTGTTCTTTCTCATGGCTGTCTTATCAATTTACCTCTCCTTTAAATGTAAATTTAAAGGAGAGGTAAATTGATAAAATTTGGAATCACATTGACTTGTCAATATCCACAAAAATAACCTACTGGAATTTTAAGGTTTTATTTTGATCTTTGCTCTTCATTGGTTTTACTTTGGTGTGCTTACATACGGTTTTGGTTTTATTTCTACTTATTCTGTTTAAGTTTTACAGCTTTTTTGTATGTATGAATTTGTCTTTCATAGCTTCAGAAAATTTTCAGCCAGAATTTTATCAAATAATTCTCTGCCTCATTCTTTTTTCTTTCCTTTGAGGCTCCATTTAAACATACATGAGAAATTTTCCCTGTATGTGTCTTTCCTCCTACACACTTTTTGGGTATTTCCTAATCTTTTAATCTCTATTTCACTTCTCATATTTTCATTATTCTTCCTTGCAGTACTAATTCTATTTGGTGCTGTTTTTAATTTGGGGTAAATCCATCTATGGAGTTCTTTATTTCCAATTATATAGATCCCAGTTATCAGGTGATATTCTATATTTTTTATCCTTTTAGTCCAATTTTTCTACTATTTATTAAACATATTAATCAAAGTTATTTTAAACTTCTTGTCTACTAACTTTAATATCTGAATCTTCAGTGCATTGAGATATCGAATTATACTTTTTTTCCTAGTTCACTGTCACATAGTCTTGCTTCTTATAGTTGGTAGCTTACAATTGAATGCTGGATATTATGTACAAAAATGGTACAGATTCAAATAATAACTGCTTCATGATAGGATTCTTAACTTCTTTTGTAGATAGTTGGAATGGGGGATTGATCACTTTAAGGAATCAGAGAAAACTGAGCTCACGTCACAAGTGTGGCAAGTCTACTTCTTAATCCCTGTTACTCTTCAGGATTTTTAATGGATTAGAAAATATCACTTGGGCCTCACCCCTGACAGTTCCTAAACTCTAATTTTGTTTCTTTAGGGAAGACTGATGAAATCTCAGCATTTTTCCAATAGCTTTTGGCTTAGCTTTTGAGCCTCTTGCCCTGCACAGACATCTTGAGGGAACAATTGATCATGTGTTTGAGTCCCCTTAAAGTCTCTAATTTTGTCATTGTAGACGCAAAAGACTACCCAAAGCTCAGCTGGTTTCTCTGTTCTCTAGCAATGTGCCTCTTCCTAGGCAAATTCCTTGGGCAGTATCAACAACAGACCCCAAAGCAGAAAGGTCATTACCACATTGATAGTTCAACTTCTCTTGATTACCAGATCTTTATGACTTCATGCAATTAGCAGATCTCTGAAGATGTTAAAGGCATAATTTTTACCTCAGGTCTTCTAATTGTGCTCAACAGGAGCGATGGTCTATCACAAACTAATCACTCTATACAGAAGCAGAAATTCTGAATATATTTTGCTGAAAAAGATCAAATGAAACCTGTTATCTAGGTTAGTTTTAATATCCTCTTTGGTCCTACCATTTTATTAGGGATTTCTATCTGAAAGACATGCCTAATTCAAAGTACATTTTTAAGAAAATTGTTGACATTATTTTTCCCACAAAACAATCCAAGACTCCTATCAACCCACCAGTATTTGAAACATTGAAATAGTCTCCTGTGCACCCACAGGTCTTTCACCATGGGAATAAGTTAATGTAAAACAATTAGTTGAACTATCTTGTCTTTTAAACTTACATCTTCTAAGATTTTGCCAGAGGCATAAAGTAGCAAAACCTTTTTCTCTCAATTGATACTTTGTAGAATAAATTGAGTTATTTCCAGGAAGGTATTTGGTGTCCATGATTTGGTAAATAAAGAGGCTCAGGGAAAGCAACAGAAATGTTATAGATATATAAATAACTGTTGACAGAATATGCAAAAAATGTTTTAGATATAGAGAGATTAAAGACCAGACTTTGAATTGGGGGTGACTCACTAAGTTGAAAAAGGAGCAGAGTGAGTAAGAAAAAAGCATTTAAAACATTGTAAGTCAAGTTTAATATAATAATCTACCAAAATAATAATAGATTTTACCCTAGGCATAGAAAGAAACATATTGGAAGAACAGTCATTTTAAAAGTGTGAAAAAATAGTTGGGACACTTTGTAGCTGGTGAAAAGCCATTCTGTGATTACTTTTGAACTAAATCAGATTTGTAATACTGCAGAACAATTGGATTTAATTTTATAGATAAATGTCAAAAATTTTACTCTAGTTACTTAAGAGATATGTAGTAAATGGGAATGCAGATGGAAAATGAAGAAGTTTCTTCTTATTTGGGCCTTCCCTAGTCCCGAGGTTCATCTGCCAGTGAATATGTTGCTTCCTAAAATTTTCTGAAAACCTCCATTAAAACATATGTGTTGCATACAAAAATGGAATGATTAAGTCCTCTTTGAAAAAGTCTCCTTATAATGATTGTTCCAGCTTCTCCCATTTTCACATGACAGAAATCAGGAGCACAGCAATAGTGAAGAAGGCAACACACAGCTAGGAGAACACATGCAGCCTGGAGACTGTGCTCTTGGCATTTCCTACTTACTTGAGTTGTTGACATTTAAAGACAGAAAAGAAAATGGGATAGCAAAACGGAAGAAGCCTGTAGGCGTAATGTTTCTTCACCCCACAATGTATGTGGTATGTGTATCTTTTCCAGCTTCTTTTTTGGCACTTGATGGGTGACGAGTTACAGAGCAGGCTGAACTTTCAAAATAAAGAAATTACTTTTGTTTTCTTATATGTTTTCCTATTCAGCTTATTCAAAACAAATATATGAGTCTCAACATGGAATATATGACAGGCTCGCCTCTGGAGTTTTCTGAGGTTGTATTTGTTCCCCCACGACACTTTAAAGTTTCTAACCCAGGATATTTCAAATGGATGTCAGACACATTTTTTAAAGTTTCGTAAGAGATTATGCTGAAACTCCTTTCAAACTTGGGAACATTTTCCTGGCATCAATTCTAAACTTAAAAAAAATAAACTCTTGTTGTTTGGTCCTGAAATAAAAGCCAAAATAATTTTTAAGACTCAGCCAAATGTAGGTTGCCTGTTTAAGTCTATACACTTTTCTTATCATAGCCCTTACCTTTCAAAAGATGGGGATAATCCTATTTTAGTTCCACGACCTATGAAAACAGTCGGTTTTGTACTGGATAAGAAAAAATAAAACAGTAATATTAGAAAAAGTCAGAAAGGATAACCCAGAAATAACTGTCACTTATTTTCACTCAGTTAAGAATCAGTGATTGAAAATGTTTGGGAACATACTGTTTAGCCTTTTGCTTAGATCTGAAACTTTTAAAACTCTCCTTTAAAAAAACATTTTAAAATGTACATATTATGCAAAATATACAAAAATAAAGCTGAATATAAGAAATGACTAAATTTTTGTTGAAAGTGATATTGGATCTCTTTTTAATCAAGATGTTCGTATCAACACATGAGCACACATGCATACAGACAGGACAGCCTTTAAGACAAAGTGAAAATATGCAGACACAGTGTATTGCTGGGTGTAGCCATGTTATCTGATAGCTGTGTCCATGTCCATCCATATTAGATTGCTTTGGCTTTTGCTGAATTTGGTTCTGTGTGATAGCCACAGCCTAATGTGAGGACGTAATTACCAGAAATGCCATAGCTCTTCTGTCTGCCCTATAAGGATATAGGCGCAGATAAAACTTCTGGTATTCTTTTTATTAAGACATATGGGACGTGTTTTTCTGGTTACATTTCCAGGTATAGGTATTCTCCTGAATGACTACTTTATTTTTATTTCAAGGATACTATGACCCATTAAATGAATCACTGATCCTTCTAGATCAGTCCTACTAGAAAGCTTTGGCCTAAATTTGTGACCCATCTTCATTAGATGTACAGGAATGCTTGTCTTGTTCTCAGTGTACTAATCTCATTTCTGACATCAGCTCATTTTCCTATCCTCATTTTCCCTCTGTCCCAATATTTTTATTCAGCATTTATTTTATTTTGAATTTATATATATATACATATGTATGTGTATATGTATATATGCATATATATGTGTGTGTGTGTACATATATTACAACTTTTGAAATTTTCCAAAAGTTTAGTGTGACTGTTATTTTATATTTCTATTAAATCAATTATGAATATAGAGTTTAAGAAGTGAAAAACACCTATTAGGTCACAATTTGAAAAGTACTCTGATACACACACACACACACACACACACACACATGTGTATATATATTTAATAAACTGGGGAGAGATAGCAAGGGGAGAAATGCCAGATGTAGGTGATGGGGAGGAAGGCAGCAAATCACACTGCCACGTGTGTTCCTATGCAACAATTTTGCATGTTCTTCACATGTACCCCCAAACCTAAAATGCAATAAAATAAATAAATGGGAAAAAAAAAAAGAAACAGAGGAATTTTCCAAAAGTTTAGTGTGACTATGTTATTTTATATTTCTACCAAATCAATTATGATTATAAAGTTTAAGAAGTGAAAAACATATATTAGGTCAAAATTTGAAAAGTACTGTGATTCTAATTTGAACAAATGTCTTTTAAAAGTATTCATGATTTAATATTCTTTTCATGTATAATTATTGTGAGAAATTACTTTTTAATTATAGTTTTCCAGAATAGAAAATAATATAAAGCAAATTTCCAGAATATAGCAATAATTTATGCTTTTAAAAACAGGCTTTCAGGACATTTCACTTACTGGAACAATTATTTTTTAATAAATAATTTAAAAACAAAGAGTATTTGTGATTCTCCATTGTTTCAGTAGAAATTTTAGTTTTGAAAAAAGCAAGGAAGCCATGCTTTTGAATTTACAATGAAACTATTTTTGTAATTTATTTGTGTATGTAGGATATAATATATTATTGCTCATGAAATGAACAAACTACAGATAGTTAACACAAATTGGGGAATTTACGCCTGTTATTTGATGTACGATTAATGTTGTTAGGCTTTTCTTATGGTACTCTTAAGTAAATTGCCTACAAACAATAAAATCCGTATTGAACAAAATGACAGAGGAGTATACCAAAGCTGTACTACTTACCTGTGTTGACAATCCCCAGAGAGCTAATGACCCAAAAGTTTCCTCCATAATTGTCTAAACTCTATTAAGTAGGAAATTCAAGTAACCATGTGAACTATTTATGTTTTATTCCATAGACACATTTGACAGTCTAGTATAGGACAGGTTCTGTTGTTAGCCCTGACTTAATTCAGGGCTTATCACTTCTGCATATGTAGTGACTTTCTAATGGCCATGTATTTATTCTCAGGACCAGAGGCTGCAATTCTAAGGAAAAATATAATTTCCTACTTCAGAATTGGATTATATTTTTCACATTGTAGAGGATTAGTGTTCTTCATATTTAGCGGGCTTACTAAAAATCCAAAGTCATCTATTCATGTTTTCTTCCACATACTTTCACAAAACGATAAATATTTTACTATTTTTAGATCTGTCTTTAAACTAAAGTGATTCAGAATTTAATTGCATAAGAACTGTATGTATATGTATATAAGAGAGGAAAAAGGAGAGAGTGGAAAAGACAGGAAGTAAACAGAGTGTTAGAGATGGGCTGGTAGACATAGAAATTTGCAAATTGGAACTTCTAAAAACAATACACATTGAATAACAATGACAGTATTCCTGGAAGTTTGTACACATAAAGATCAAAATACCAATGTGATATGACCATTGTTTGTGGCATTCCATTCTTAAAATATACTTGTAGACTTTCACATTAAATTATAATATGCATATAATAAAATTGTGCAGTTCTTAAGTGTAGCGGGCAATACATTCGTATTAAGTGGCAGCACTCATATAACTACTTCAAAGTAATTTAACTACGTCAAAGTTCATAATATAGAACACTGCTAGCACTCAAAAGACCTCCTTCATTTCTACTCCCAATCACTGATCTTCCCCAAAGGTAACAATTAGTCTAATTTTCTGATAAGGTTTGTTTTACCTGTTATATAAATGGAACTACGTACTGTGCATTATTTTGTCACTGGCTTTGCCCTACTAATGCTATGTCTATGTAATCTATCAATCAACACTGATGTGTATAGTAGTTGTTGGTATTTTTACATTGACAAATGATAATCCATGATGTAAATATGCTACTGTTTCATGGTATGAATATATACAATTGATTCCACCCTCTATAAGCAGTTTGGTTTTTTTAAGTTTTTAGTTATTAAGAATACTGCTCTGAATCCTAGTTCTAGGAAATAACTACCTAGACTCTTCACTGACTTTGTTACTAAATGCAGTTATAGAGTCTGCGCAGAAAGCATATCTTAACTATTGACCATTCTGAAAAGTAAATAATGGCAGATAGATTAGGGAAGAAGAGCAGAATTCAAGATTATACCAAACTGTCACGAGCTTACACTTTTTCTGCTTTGTTACTCACGTTGCTTGGCGCAGTAGGTGGGCACAGCCTCAGAAGTACAAAGTAGAATGAGGTAACTAATGCCCATGCTTTCTGGCCAAAGACATGGGAAGAAAAACCACAGGGAACTGGAAAATACCAGAGAGATAAATGAAAGCACTCGTGAAAGTGACCTCAAATTTAAGAACTCCTAAACTCACACTAGAGCCACACATGCACAGATCTGTTCTTCTTCATAGGCATTAAAAAAAAACTGAAACTCAGCCAGCAGATAGACCACCACCCTTGCTGGCCACTGGATTGCCGCACATCAAGGAGTACTTCAAAGACTTTGAAAACTGAACAGACAGTGAACCACAGCCCACACAGAGCACACTGGAACTTGCAACCTAAATCTAACCAGGCTATTGTCTGTTTAAACAAAAATGTCCTCATTCTCAACAGGATTGAAATAAGATCTATATATTACAAATACATAAAATAAAGAATACATTTTACTATAATATATAAATTTAACTACACCTATCCAAAACAAAATATATGTATATAGGTGTATATGTGTATGTGTTTGTATACATGTGTTTGTGTATTTGTGTTGGTGAATACAGTGATGCCTTCCGTAGACAATGACATTTATTCATTCTTTTTATTTCTTATATTTTAAAATGTATTTATCTGACTCATTACACTGGTTTGTACATCCAAACAAACCAGTGATGAATGAGAGAAGTGATGATAAAACAGTTTCAATATTTGGCCATGTTTGCTACATGTTTGTATATATGTACCCTGTCAGATCAAGAGAATTCTCTAAATTTTTGGCCTGCTGAGGGCTTTTATTGAACAAACGTTAAATTATACAAACTGTTTTGCATTTATTATCCTTTAAAGAATTATAAAATTTGTCTTCGCTCTTTTAAAATAAGATACTGATGTCATTTCACATGTTAAAGTAACACTGTCTTATGTAATAAAATCAATTTGGTATTATTTTGTTATAATACTGAGTTGGATATAGTAATTCCTTATTTAAAATTTTGGGATCTAAATAAGAGTGATGGCCCTGTAATTCTTTCTTGAAATTTTTAAAATTTTTATTTTTAGAAAAAAGGTCCCACTGTCACCCAGGCTAAAGTACAATGGTGTAATTACAGTTCAGTATAGCCTCAAACTTCTGGGCTCAAGCAATTCTTCCGCCTCAGCATCCTGAGAGGTTAGGACTGCCAGTGTGTACCACCATGACTGGCTAACTTTATTTTTGTAGAGATGAGGGTCTTGCTATATTTCCCGGGCTAGCCTCTAACTCCTGGACTCGAGCAATTCTCCTGCCTTGGCTTCCTAAAGTGCCAGGATTGCAGGAATCAGCCAGTATGCCCAGCCTCTTTCTTTTAACATAATTTTCCACTTTGTACGAATGTTATACTGGATTTTAAAAATATTTTCAGAAGTTTTTGAACAATTCTACAAAATGTCTATTCTAAAATGGTATTATTTATTTTTTACATTTTTGTAAAATTTAATTGAGGAGCCATGTGGGCCCTGGGTCATAGATTAAATTCTTTAATAAATATATTTATATTTAAAAATGTCTTTTAATGTTGGTTCCAGCAAATTGTATTTTTCAAGAAATTTGTTCATTTACTTGCATTATGTGCCTTCTATGCTATAGTGGAGAAATCACTTGTTAAGACTTATTGTTCCTTTTTGAAGGTAATGTTATTCTTTGACTAGTTTTAAATATTTTATTTATTTTTATTGATATATAATACTTGTACATATTTTGGGAGTACATATGCTACTTTGATACCTGTTTACCCTGAGTAATGATAAAATCAGGTGATTTGGGATATCCATTACCCTAAACGTTTATCTTTCCTTCGTGTTGGGAACATTGCAGTTCTTCTCTTTTAGTTATTTTGAAACACACAATCTATTATTCACTATTGTTTCTCTGCTATCAAATATTGGAATATTCCTTCTATTTATCTGTATTTTTTATACCTCTTAACCAACTTCTGTTTATCCCTTTCTTTCCACTTCCCTTCCCAGCCTCTAGTAATCAACATTCTACTCTCTACTGCCACGAGATCCACTATTTTAGCTCCCACACATGAGGGAAAACATGTCATATTTGTCTTTCTGTTTCTATCTTATTTTATTTAACATAATGGTACCTCCACTTCCATCCATGTTGCTACAAATGACAGGATTAAATTTGTTTATGGTGGAATAATATTCCATTGTGTGGATATATCACATTTTCTTCATTCACCTGCTGATGGACACCAGTTGTTTCCATATGTTGAGTATTATCAATAGTGCCACAATAAACATGGGAGTTCAAATAGCTATTTCTTTCAGATATATACTCAGCAGAATTGCTGGATTATATGGCAGATACAATTTTAGATATTTTTGGGGAACTTCACCATTATTTTCCACAGTGGTTGTACTAATTTCAGTTCCTGTCAGCAGTGTACTAGCATTCTCCTCTCTCCCCATCCTCGTCAACACTTGTTATCTTCACTTTTTGATAAAGGTCATTCTACCAAATGTAAAGTGTTATCACGTTGTTTCGATTTGCATTTCCCTGATGATTACTGATGGTAAGCATTGTTTTTTCAAATATGCCTGACTGTTTGCATGTCTTTGCTTGATAAATATTTATTGAGATCCTTTTCCCATTTTAAAATGTGATTATTTATTTATTTATTTATTTATTTATTTAGCGGTTGGATTGAGTTCCTTATACATTCTGGATATTAGTCACTTGTTGAATGAATGGTTTACAAATATTTTCTCCATTCTGTAAGCTGTCTCTTTACTGTATTCATCATTTTCTTTGTTAGGCAGAAACTTTTTAGCTTGATATAGTAAAATTTCTCTGGTTTTGCTTTTATTGCCTATGGTTTTGAACTCTTACCCAAAAAATTTTTGCCTCGGTCAATGTTTTGTAGTGTTTCCCCAGTGTTTTCTTTTCATAGTTTCAGATTGTACATTTAAGTCTTCAATACATTTTGAGTTGATTTTATACATGATGAAATATTGGACACTATTTTTGTTTTTCTGCATATGAATATTCAGTTTTCCCAGCACTGTTATTAGAGTCTTTCCTTTCCGCAATATATGGTCTTGATGTCTTTGTCAACAATGAATTGGCTGTAAGTGCATGGGTTTGTTTCTGAGTTATTTATTCTGTTCCATTGATCTATGAATCTGTTTTTAATGCCAGTATTATGCTGTTTTGGTTATAAAAGCTTTGTAGTATGATTTGAAGTCAGGTAATACGACGCCTTTAGCTTTGCTCTTTTTGCTCTAGGTTGCTTTAGCTATTTGGGATCATCTGTAGTTCCATATGGATTTAAGGATTGTTTTTTCTACCTTTGCGAAGATTGTTATTCGTATTTTGATAGGAATTGCACCGAATCTCACTTTAGGTAGTGTAGACATTTTGACAATACTAATTATTCCAATCCATGAGCACGGGATATCTTTCCATTACGTTGTATCCTCTTAATTTCTTTAATTAGTGTTTTAATGTTTTTCTTGTAGAGATCTTTCAGTTTGTTGGTTAAATATATTTCTAGGTGGGTTTATTTATTTATTTATTTTTGTAGCTGTCGTAAATGGCATCTTTTTTGACTTTTTTTTCAGATTGATTGCTGTTAGTGTGTATAAACACTACTGATTTTTGTATGTTTATTTTGTATTTTGTAAATTTACTTTATTTATTAGTTTTAACAGTTTTCTGTGAAGTAACTAGGTTTTTCAAAATATAAAATCATGTCACCTGCAAACAAGAATAATTTGACCTCTTCCTTTCCAATTTGGAAACTCTGTTTTTTTGTTTTTTTTTTTTCTCATGCCTAATTGCTCTGGCTAGGGTTCCAGTACTATGTTGAATAGAAGTAGTGAAAGTGGATGTTCTTATCTTGTTCCAGACCTCAGTGGAAAGGCTTTCATTTTTTTCCCCATTCAGTGTGATATTAGCTGTGGGTTTGTCACATATTCTCTTTATTGTATTGAGGTATGTTCCTTCTATACTCAATTTTTTAAGAGTTTTTTGTCATTAAGGAAAGTTGAATTTTGTTCAATTCTTTTTCAGCATCTATTACAATGATCACATAGTTATTCATGAGACATATCTTGTTTATTAATTTGCATATTAAATCATCTTTGCATCCCTGGACAAATCCACTTGATTATGGTGAATGATGTTTTTAATGTGTTGTTGAATTCAGTCTTCTAGTATTTTACTGAGGATTTTTGCATCTATGTTCAGTAAGAATTTCAGCTAGCAGTATTCTGTTTTTAAATGTCCTTATCTGATTTTGGCATCAGTGTAATGCTATGCTAGCAGTATAAATTAGGAAGAATTTCCTCCTTTTAAATTTTTTGGTATAGTTTGCATAGAATTGGTGTTATTTTTTCCTTAAATGCTTGGTAGAATTCAGCAATAAAGCCATCAAGTCCTGGGCTGTTCTTTGATGGGAGACTTATTATTCCAGTCTTGGTTCTCATCATTTTTCCACTCAGATTTTATATTTCTTTCTGGTTCCATTTTGATAGATTTTTGTCTTAGGTTTTCATTCTATTATGTATCCAGATGGATCTATATGTATATCTATCTCTATCCATCTATCTATCTATATATCTATAATTGGTTTTTATTTATCCACAGATTTATCTATCTATAGATAGATCTTCATTGAGGTCAGAGAGATTTTTGAACCCATAACTTAATATTGTTGTTAGTTTTGGGAAATTCTCTATCAATAATTCTTCAAATACTTCTTCTGCTGTCATATTTTTCTTTTCTATTCCTGGGACTTTAATGTCAAGTACATTAGGCCTATTTAATGTTTCTATAATGTATATCTTCTTTTCTGTATTTTTTTTATCCTAGTGTTTCTATCTCCAGCAAATTAGATGATTTCTGTTGATACATCTTCCAGTTTACTAATCTGTACTTTACTTTTTCTAATTTTCTTTTAAATTTATATATTTATTTCTTTGATATTTATTTTTGTAATTCCATTTTTCTGGCATATTCTTTATATTTTTACCTATTGTCATAGTTATTTAAAAATTCATTTTAATACCAATATCTGGACCATCCAGTGGACCCTAAATGTACAATGTATTCTTATAAGGAGATAAAGGGAGATTTGAAGACAGAAAAGAAAATAAAAATGATGTGGTAATGTAATCAGAGGGAGAAAAGGAAATATGATGTAGGGCCACAAACTAAGGAAATAGTAGAGCTTCCAGAATCTGGAAACGGTGAGTACATGGATGCTCTCCTAGAGCCTATGGAGAGAGTGCATCACTGCTGACAACTTGACTTCAGTCGGATGAAACTTATTTCAAGAGAATAATTTACCAATAATTTAGTGGTCATTTGCTATAGCAGTAATAGAAAATTAATACAGGTACTTTTAGATTAATGTTGGACTTCGTATATAAAATAATTAAAGCCTCTGAATGATGTTATTTTGTTTCAGAGAGAATATAATCTTTATTTTTTAATTTTTACTTTTTATTTATTTTTTTTTTTTTGCTGAAAGAAAAGTGATGGGAAGATCACCTTGATTTAATCAAGACTAGTTTATTTTCAGATTGCCCTATTCTAGTGTATAGCCCTCTAGTGTCTCATTCAAAGCCAGGGGTTTTAACAAGGACACCTTCTCCTTGTTGGCACTATCAATTTGTTAAACAGAGTTTGAAAATGTTCTCGACATCAGGGATAAAAGTATTAAAGTAACAGTCCTTTTCTTCAAGGGACTCGAAATTAGACACAGACTCTAACACACCTGTGAGCCAATAGCAAAATTGGTCACTTTTATGGCAGTTTGGGAGACAGTTTGAAGTTCCTTACATCCCCTTGTTTTCAATCTTTTCTCCAGATTCTGAAATTTAAAAATATTTATCTTCTCAGACTCTATTGCTGGTAGTGATGACCATGTGGCCTAGTTCCAACCAAGGAAACATTTAAAGGTCTTCTCTGTAAAGGGCTTGACATTTCCAGAAGCAGACAATATCTCAGTAGCAAAAGGCTTTTGGCTCTTCCCATTCTTTCTGCGAGAACACAGGCTGTGACCATATTGTAACCATGTATTGTAACCATATTGTAACTCTTCAGCACAAAAAGAGATGTACCAAAAAGACAGCAACAGCCCACTTTGCTTACTACATTGGTGAATTGGTCCAGCTACATACAGATTTCATATGCATTAATCGAGTCAACCTTGGATTTCTTTAAGCCATGAAAGTATAAGGCTTGAATGAATCCTTACCCAGAACAGGGGGCTAGGAGGAAGGAACAACTAGTTTCGCTGGTTAAAAAAAAAAAAAAAAAGTGTATATGGAGTGAATCTACATGAAAAATGTAGTATGTTATCTAAGTATAGAAGAATGAGCAGAACTTTTTATATGGTGTTGGTAGGAAGTGGAGTGGTAATCTATATTTGGAGTATCACATTGAAGCATTAACTTAGTAATGAAAACACAAGGTTGAAATGGAGAGAATAAGATAGATTTATATGAGACATGAATCTAGGAAGTAATCTGGTGTCACATTTTGCAAGAGGCTTGATTTTTATTCAGCAGAATCTCCTCTCATCATAACCAGGATGCCATTGGGATTTTTAAATAGGAATTTATATAATCCATGTTTCACACAAATAACTCATGAAAATAGATTGGTATTATGAGTATATGAAGGGTTTGATGCTGGTAACTTATGCCAGGTATGCTTAGTTCAGTGGTTTTAGAACTTGTATATTGAAATGATATAACATAAATGGAACTCTTCAGTAATAGAATTTTAATATACTCTATAAACCTCCATATGGCATGAGACTTTGATATTTTTAGAGAGATATCTATATCTATGTACAGCCACAGAGGGTAAAATCAACAAGAGTCCTTCTGTTTAGAATCTCAAGGCCTTTAATCAGTTGCACTATTTTATTTTTCTCTTGACCTGACAGAACTCCAGTTCATTGAACTTCTGGGCACAAAACAAGAGACATCTGTTCTGTTGAACTTTTCACAATTGATATGTTAATTAAAAATGACTTTTGGCTTTTAACATTTTGTTTATTTTTCATAATACATATGCCCTGTGGCATTTCACAATGGGTGTTGTCTTATAAATATCAAATATAAATAAACAAAGCAAGCAATTCATTATTACTTCCGGACAAAAAGTTGTAAATGATGTAACTCTAAGCTCTTTCTTTCACCTTTATCTGGCCAGAATATTCTGGGATTTTCTCCAGAATAAAGATCAGCTCAGTGGGATTCATGCATCTGTCACATCTGGACTATCTCAATGCAGCCTACTCAGTATGCACACAGGCCATGTGAAGGTTGTAGATTGCATGAAGTGTGACAGCCTGCTTATATTTTGCAGCCAAAAGTACAAGCATATTATCCACTTTCCTACCTTCTAATGCAGGATTCTGATACATTATGTTTATTACTCACACTAATGCCAACCACAAAATAATCAGGACAATTTAAGCCAAGCTAGAAACCATTCAACAATCCTGTGGAAACCAGAATAAAGTAGACCCTTAGCCCCTCCTTTGGAATTATGACTTTTAAACAAAGACAATACATAGCTTGTGAGAAAAAACAGCAGAGCTATACATAATAATAGAATAAAATTGCAGAACCACAAAAACTAAAATGAACTCACCTGAGAATGTGTGTGATCTGCCTGGAGGTTTTCCTCTATTATTTTTTCCTGTCTAGACTCAGGAAGGAGTTATCCAGTTCTAAAATTGCTGAAGTTGGAGGAAAGGAGATCTGAGAAATAGTTGCTGTATATTTGGCAATAGAATATTAGGTAAATGAGGTTAGTTATATTTTATAGACATAGATAGATACATATGTAGATATAGATATACAGCATGTTCCTAAAGGGCTACTTTCCACACCTCAAGATTAAACATGATGCTTTGTATTTCCAGATAGGCACATATGTATTAAAGCCTGTATGATAATACATATTTATAGATAACATTGTATATCAAGCTGAAAAATAATAAAATTTAACATTATTGTATGAACCAAAATGATGTTTTATGCATAATACTGTTATAATTCTAAAAATACAAGAAAGCAAATCTGAATTTATGGATTCATTTAATTCTCACCATAATAGCAAAACTACTTTACTGAATTACAAAAATAACTTGTTATAAAAATAAATTATGACACTTATGAGATTTAATTATTCTAAATGTAATAAAATATAATAAAAGGATATTTTTAAATGGTTATAGTTTAGAAAAGATGAATATCAAGCAAAACCAATTTAATTGTTCATAAATGTTAGATTAAAATGTCAAAAGTAACCACTTATGTGTCTAAGATTTTATCTGTAGTCTTCAACAGACTTTTATAGAACACTCACATTTAGAAAAGCTTTTCTTAAATTCTCAGAAATAAGAGAATTAAAAATAGAAAATTCCATTTCTTTAGTGGATTTCATAATCTATCTGAGGATAAAGTTATGTAATACTTTAAAGAAATGAGTAGAGGTAAAATTTGGGCCACACTGATGTATAATTTGTTTTCTCGCCTGTGGGAGTAATGTTCTTGATCATCCACAAAACTGCTGGTAATTTTACTACACCATTCACATCTATTATTTTATTTAAACTTTATGACACTCCTATGAAACAGAATTACGATTTCCATTTTGAGGATGATGAAACTGAGACTCAGAAAGATCAAGAATTTATCCAAATCTGCACAGCTCACGGGGCTGGAAATGACACCTAAAGCTGTGCTCATCTGTCTAATTTTAGACACAATGCTTTTAACCTCTACAAATTCAGTCTCTGTACTGTTTCCAGAGAAAACTGTCTAACAAAAACCCTCTGATTATGACACCTTATATGTTTTACCTTTTTCCAGTGACTGTTCTTTGCTTATAAAATCAAAACTAAATTTCTGAACATGGTATAAAAACAGATAAGCTCCTGCCAATTTCCCTTGTCCCTTATCTCTCTTCACTGAGTGCTTTAAAACCCACTTATCCTACTACACTGAATTCCTTTTAGTTGTCAGTATGCTGACTTGTGTATCTGTGTCTTTACTTATTCTGCTTGCTCTGCCTTCAATATCTTTTTTTATTTTTCTTCTTTTTTTAAAATTTATTTTTATTTATTTATTTATTTTTGAAACAAATTCTCACTCTGTCACCCAGGTTGGGGTGCAGTGGCATGATCTCCACTCACTCTAGCCTCCAATTCCCAGGATCAAACGCTTTTCCACCTGAGCCTCCCAAGTAGTTAGGATGAAAGTTATACCCCCAGGCCCTGCTAAATATTTTTTTTGTATTTTTTATAAAGACAGGGTTTCATCACCTTGTCCAGGCTAGTTTTAAACTCTTGGGCTCAAGCAATCCACCCACCTCAGGCTCTCAGAGTGCTGGGATTACAGGTATGAGCCACTGCCCTTGGCCATGAATATCCTTTGTTCATTTCATAACTGTGACATAGACTTATCCTTCAGAATAAGCTCCAGTGTCACTTGCATTAGTGAGACTTTGCTGATCCTTGAAGTTACTGACCACTGACCTCCTTCTCAATTTGCTTCTATATCATATAATGTGAATATTTATTGGGATATTTTAATTTGTATATTTTCCTCTACAAACTATAAGCTTTCTGAGACCATGGTTTTACATGTTTAATTCTGTTATTCTTGTATATGATACATAATAGAATACATAGTAAACGTTTTTAAATGAATAAATTAATGATTTCCTTTATAGATGAAAAAACTATTACCTGTGGGTCTGGGTTACAGATAGTGAGATATATATAAACAGCTCATATTGCCTACAGAGTATATTCAATAAATGATTGTAGATGATTTAGAAAGTCTTAAATAGATTGCATGTTATTAAATGCCTATCAGTTCTAAAACCCATTCATTCATATCCATAGCTTATTTGAAAGTCCAAGTGACTTAGTTACTAAAAGCCCCTGTCGACTTCTCCAGCATTTTCTCCTACTATTTATTCTTCTTTTTTTTTTTTTTTTTTTTTGTGAGACGGAGTTTTGCTCTTGTTACCCAGGCTAGAGTGAATGGCGCGATCTCGGCTCACCACAACCTCCGCCTCCTGGGTTCAGGCAATTCTCCTGCCTCAGCCTCCTGAGTAGCTGGGATTACAGGCACATGCCACCATACCCAGCTAATTTTTTGTATTTTTAGTAGAGACGGGGTTTCACCATGTTGACCAGGATGGTCTCGATCTCTTGACCTCTTGATCCACCTGCCTCGGCCTCCAGAAGTGCTGGGATTACAGGCGTGAGCCACCGCACTGGCCTATTTATTCTTCTTTATGCTTGTATTAGTCTGTTTTCACACTGCTATAAAGGGATGTTTGAGACTGGGTAATTTTTAAAGGAAAGAACTTTAACTGACTCACAGTTCCACATGTCTGGGGAGGCCTCAGGAAACTTACAATTATTGCAGAGGGGGAAGCAAATACCTTCTTCTTCATGAAGCAGCAGGAGAGAGAAGTGCAGAGCAAAGGGGGAAGAACCCTTTATAAAACTATCAGAGCTCATGAGAACTGGCTCACTATCATGACAGCAGCATGGGGGAAGTGCCCCCATGATCCAATTGCCTACCACAAGGTCCCTCTCCCAACACATGGGGATTACCATTCAGATTACAATTCAAGATGGGATTTGGTTGGAGACACAGATCCAGACCATATCCATGCTCTACTCATGCCAAATTGCTTGAAATTTCCTAAACACACCATCTTATTTCACGTCTCTTTGCCTTGCCTATTTTGCATTCTCTTGTCAGCCTAGAAGTTCATCTTTGAAATTCTGCCTAGGTGAAACTTTCTCTCTGAAGTCTTTCTTTTCCAATGCCCTCATCACCCTTTCCTCCATGACACCCACTTGCTGTGAAGGTTTTTCTCTCCCTTACCTGTTATATTCTGTTTTAGTCCCTGACATATAATTTAAATGTCTGTGTCAGTTGTATGTAACTGTTTCTTTCTATTAAAATATAAGCTGCTTGGAGAAATGTTTCAAGACATTGGTCTGGGCAATGAATTTTTAGGCAAGACCTCTAAATCACAGGCAACAAAAGCAAAAATAGACAAATAGGATTACTTCAAACTAAAAAGATTATGGACAACAAAGAAAATAATCAACAGAGTGAAGAGACAACCTATAATATGGCAGAAAATATTAGCAAACTATTGAACAGGGAATAAATTATTAGAATATATAAGGAACTCAATTCAATGGCCAAGAACCCCCAAATAATTAACAAATGGGCAGATGATCTGAATGGATATTTCACAAAATAAAACATACGAATGGCTAACAAGTACATAAAAATTTCTCTCCATTGGGGGGGGGAATGCAAATCAAAATCACAATGAGGCATCATCTTCTATTTGGTAGCCTATCCTTTTTCAAAAAGCCAAAGAAGACTGAGCACAGTGGCACACAACTGTAGCCCTAGGACTTGGGAGGCTGAGGTAGGAGGATGATGTGAGCCCAGAAGTTTAAGTCCAGCTAGGCTAACATAAGACCTCATTTCTTAATTTAAAAAGAAAGTCAAAAGATAACAAGTAGTGTTGGAGATAATGCAGAGAAAGGGGACTACTAATATACTGTTGATGGAAATATAAATTAGTACAATCACTATGGAAACAGTGTTTTTCCATAGGGGTTGCCCTACTTTTTCCAAAAATAAAAATAGATTCACTATATGATCCAGCAATCTCATTACTGGGTGTATAATCAAAGAAAGGGACTCAGTATTTCAAAGAGGACTTGCACTGCCATGTTTATTGTAGCAATATTTACAATAGCATGATATAGAAGCAAACTAAGTGTTCATTAGTGGATGAATGGATAAAGAAAATGCTTATACACACACACAAAAAAAAAAAAACACACATATACACACACATGTATATACACATATAAATATATATCATATAATTTTATTGCATTTTTTATATCTGAATGGCATACAACATAATATTATTCAGACAAAAATTAATGAAACCTTGTCATTTGCAGCTATATAGATGGAACTGGAGGTCGTTAGGTTAAGTGAAAGAATCCTGGCACAAAAACACAAATATTTCATATTTTTATTCTTGTGTGGGAGTTAAAATAGCTGAGCTCATGGAGGTAGAAAGTAGAATAGTGGTTACCGAAGGCTGGGAAGGGTGCAGGGGGAATGAAGAGAGGTTGGTTAATGGGTATAAAAATACAGTTAGATTGAAGGAATAAGTTCCAGTCTTTGATAGCCCAGTAGGGTGACAATAATTAAGAATAATTTATTGTATATTTCAAAATAGCTAGGAGAGAAGATTTAGAATGTTCCAACACAAAGAAATTATAACTGTTTGAGGTGATGGATGTCCCAATTGCTCTGATTGGATCATTACATATTGTATGCATGTATTAAAATACTACATGTACTCCATAAATATGAGCAATTATGCATCAATAAAATATTTTAAGATTAAAAAACAATAAGCTGCTTAAGGACAGAAAAAGCATCTTTCTCTTTATATCTCTAGCTTCTACTAATGTGTTAGCATGAGGTAAGTGTAAAAGTCAACGTGGTAAACCTGTCATATTTTGTAAATAGAGATAATTACTATAAATTTGAGACTGTTAGTATAAAAACTAAGTTGATTTTATTTAGAATTATCAAAGTACAAACCAGGACATATTTTCTAATAATGCATTTATGTATTAGTTATTCATTAAAAAAATAAAAAATACACAGTGTGAGAATACATGTTCTCAGAACAATTAGTATTGAATTGGTTTGGTTTCCTGTCTTGAACAAGAAAATCATATAATCCACTCACGAAATCTTTTTGATGTCCTTATGAGAAATTTATTTGACAGTATGTCTTTAGAAACCTATATTTTTATTATCAAACTTTCAAGTTGCATATTCCTAGAACTTGTCAATGTCTGTCAACTGGTCCTTGTAAAGTGGAAAGTAGGACTGGAAGGTGTTAGAAGATAGAAATTTTAATTTTTATTTCATATGTTTTTATATTTTTTAAATCCTTACAACAATATACACTTATTTGGGTAAAGATAGAAAATAAATAGTATATCTGACTGAACATGGTTCAACAGCTATTTACAAATTGAGTCTTTTAGAAAATATTTTATTATAAAAAATAAGTTTTGACCCAATTTGGGATTCAAAAAGTTTTATTTATAGAATGTCTTTAATACTTTTGTCTAGAGATACAGTTCCTTTTTCCAAAATCATGACTTACATGCTTCAAGAATAAAATATACAGACACAGCTGAATTAAAACCAAAGGGCTTCCTGGCTCCCTAATATTTTCACCTCCAACACAAAATAAAGTAAAACATTTATACTAGAAACATCCATGTACAGAAATCACAATAAACACATTGTTTAGTGATTCAGACACATGTTTCTTTTTCCACATTCACAATTAATCTGAAAATATTAACAGACATTATCTGAATAAAATACATTATTATACAGTTTTGCCTACCATTTTGCCTATGGTTCTTTTTAAGTCATCTGGAAAATTAGTACAGGAGTACTAGTAATTTCTTCAATCTTGACTCTCTTTTATCAATAATTTCTTAATTTAAATGTTTTAAAGCCACATTTCCAATGATTGATAATTATTTATTCTGAATAAATAATTCAATAATTCAACTTATAATGCCAGGTAAGTTGAGTAAATAGCTTTCAGTATTATATCAATTAATTATATTAATGCTTCATTGCTCATTGTTACAGGTCTGAAAGCAAACTAATTTTATTTCTTGTATTTTATTTGCCTATTTTCTGTTCTTTATTGTTGAGGTAATTTTGAAAGGACAGAAAATAGACAAATAAAATACAAGAATTTATATATATTGAGAAGTGAGACAGAGTTTTGCTCTTGTTGCCCAGGCTGGAGTGCAATAGTGAGATCTTGGCTTACCGCAACCTCCACCTCCTGGGTTCAAGTGATTCTCCTGCTTCAGCCTCCTGAGTAGCTGGGATTATAGGCATGCACCACCATGCCTGTCTAATTTTTTTGTATTTTTAGTAGAATTAGGGTTTCTCCATGTTGGTCAGGCATTCTGGGATCTTTGACGATAAAAGTGAGCTGCTTTTTCTGATCACTAAGAAATGTTCCACATCCATAGTTCCACAATTCCATCCTAAGACTCAGGGGTTAAGAACATTTCTTTGGTGCCTATCATTCATTCATTTATTTAACAAGTATTTATTAAGTACCTACTGTGTTCCAGTCAATGCTCTCAGTAGAGAGAACATAGTAGGTAGCAAAACAGAGGACATGCCTGTAGTCTGGTGAAGAATGACAATAAAAACTTAACTAAATGGTTTTGATTATTTATGTATCTACCATTGTGGGGATGAATATAGCAGAAACCAAGGATGGAGTACACAGCACTGGAGGGTGTTAGTTTATAAAAGGTAGTTGGGGAAGGCCTTATGGATATGCTGATATTGAGCAGAGTCCTGAAGGAATTGAGTGAATGAGCCAATCATTTTAGGGAAAACTTTCAGAAAGAGGGAACAGCCATATGCAAAGATTCACCTTTTATGTGACATGAGAACCTGGTAAGCAAGTCTAAAGAATAGAATAAGTCAGTGTGGCTGGCATAGAAGAGCACAGATGAAAATGGTAGATCAATTCAGAAAGGTAGCAGGGCATGTGAACACTTAGTCATCATACTTTAACAGCTCTAATCTCTCTTTTATCTCTGTTTGGCACGTGTGAAATGAATCTTGAAAATCCTTGATTTACTCTTCACGTTTCTAACTTTAAGCTCATTTTTCTCATTTTGTTTTCTTTGTACTTTTTAATGTGTTGAGGTAAAGCTTCAGTCTTACAGTTTACCAGAGTGAATCATCAATAATATACATTTTACTAATAATCTAGTATATAACATTGAATATGTAGTTATGATTTTAATATCTAAGAATAATATATCAAATATATCTATAATGCTCAAGATATTTTTTGGTTCCTGAATTTATATCCATAATTGTAGATAAGGCTCTAGCTTGGTAGCTGAAGTGCTTATTTTCAACTCAGGTGTTTAACTTTGTAGAAAATCAAGAAATGCCAATCCTGCTTATGGGAGCCTTAGCCCTGCTGCCATGTGTACAATGTGGATGGCAGGGGGAGGTTGCAGAGTTTGCCTTTGCCATAGAGCCTGGCTCTTGAGGTTTCTAGGGGACATATATGCAGAGCGGTGGTGACATGGTGGTTTAAGTTGATATGCTACTCTGTGTCTTTGACACAAAACTTATTCTGGGCTTATTCTGAATTGAAGCTCATTTATCATTCTAATTGGAGAATGACTTAACTTTACTCTGAAGATCCACACCGAAGTCAGCACTCTGAGAATGAAGAAATATTTGCAGATGCCACCTAATATATTCATTAACTAGCTGACCTCCTAAGCAAATCTTTCTTCTCTAGGAAAAGTACTATTTTTTTCCTATCTAACATTACAATATGAAATTATTATCTTTATTATACATGGAACAGATTCCATGTATGTTCTGTCTTATATAACATCTTACTGATCTCCTCTCCTTTCCAATGTGCTATCCTTTTGATTTTATATTAGTACATTTTTCTTCCATTTCAGTGAAATTTGAGTGTGGACCAGTAGTCAAAACTTGTATTCTACTAGCCATGTCAAATTGGAGGTATCTCAATGCATATTTCCCCACCTAAGAATTATGTATAGTCTGCAGCTTGGGGTTCATGAACAATAGATGTCAAGGACTAATTGAGCAGGAACAGTTATTAACTTGAGCAAGTTTTCCTCTGGATATGGTTCTGAGTGGAAAGGTACACTTGGCATTTCTTTAAGAGTAAGTAGGTGTATCATTCTGTGTTTAAATGGCAAATATTGACATCTAATCTTTTCTTCGTTATTCAGGGGTACTCACTTTTCCCATTTTCATTCAGAGTTTCTAATATAAATAAGCAAACCAATTTATTTTTATTCACAGCAGCAAAATATTGGTTAAATATATTAGTTTGAATACTAATATAATTAAATACCAGCTCTTGCAAATAAACACAATGATATGCTTGAAATAGTATATTTTTTGGAAATTGCAAGAATATTTTCTAAAGTTTCTTCCACATTATCAAATGATAAGTAGGTACAGTTTCCAGAGAAGCAAAGTTCTTGGATCAGATAACTTAGATAATTTTTTTCTATTACTTTCACTATCTTTACTGTAAAAAAAGGAAGTTTAAGATAATTTCCTGCACATAAAATGTCTGAGAATCCACATCCTAATAACTGTATACCATATATATGTATGTATGTATATATTCCTGAGAAATTGAGGTTACCAAATTCTATGAGATAACAATGTCATCATCATTTCAAAAGAATAAATCTATGTAATTAATATGAACAAAAGATGTGTTTATTCAGAATTCTGTGAGAGATCTGAAGTTCACAGGTTTCAGTATTGTGGTATGTTGTTTTTACTGCATTATTTCATGTTAACATGATATCATAAATGCCGAGTACATAGTTTCTCATTCCACATGTATTTTTCTGGTTAGAAATAGCACAGGAAGTTTAGAGGGTGGAACCAATAATTTAACTGGAAATATTAGAGTATTGATTGAAACAAAGAAATATGCTCAAAATAGAGAAAATAAGATAGATGACATTATATCCATCATCTGTATTTTAAAATCTTTTATGCAGAAGCTATCAACGTATTCATTTTCCTAGGCCACAGAATACGGGCCAATGGTTAAAAGTCATGTGATGTTTGATTTCAAGTAAATATAGACAGCATTTTATAGAACCTATATATCCAGCACTGGACCATGCTTACCTGTGAAGTAGTAACACCCTATCGTTTGTAAGTGTTCAAGCTGTCATATGTTAGGACTATTATAGAGGGAATTCAAATAATGAGTGCTAGAGTAAGTTATATCTAAGATTTGGTTTCAAATATTCTACTTTCCAAAATTTTTCTTCTATACAAATACCAGGGTCAAAAGTCATGTTGTCTGTTTCACGTTAGAGTAATTATTTTAAAGGCTAGTTGGTGTTTTGCTGTTGGTAAACAAAAGATTCTACTGTATTTTGTTAAGTAACTTCTGTCTTTGTCTCTGTGTCTCTCTTTGCCGGTCTGTATTGTTCATTAATTATACTCTATTAGAGATTCTTTACAAAATCAAAGAAGTAGTACAATACAATTTTATTATTATTTATGACTTTTTAAACTGTCAGAAAATGCAACAGCTTTGTTGGAACATGGATACTACATTTAGATGATCAGGCTCTATCCTTCTATTATCATATTTCACTAACCAAATATTATACATTTTCAAAAGTTTATATGCAATTACTATTCTATTTATTTTCCTCCAGGTGCCTCATGTTTTTCAGAGATAATCTTTTGTGATAGAATTGAAATCATAGGTGATAACTGGACCACTTTAAGTAGAAAGTAATTAAATTATTTAACTAACATTTGCTACCTAAGAGTAGAATCATCAATATCTTCAGCTACAGATTATTTCATAGGTCCTCTATTTATAACTATAATAAAATTAGATGATTTTTAAAGGGCTATTTAGGTAAGAACTGGAGAAAAAGCATGTTGTATGAAAATGCCTCATGTAAAGAACTTCATAAAACAAAATTTGAAGAAAGCTATTATAATATGTCATCTGTCAAAAAAAGACAGTTGCTACTTTAAAATATCAATGTTGATTAGAATTTCTCCATTTTCTTTTGGATGTTTTTAATTATGTTCTTGCTTTGTAAAGACAACCCATTGTTTATCATGAACTTTGCAAAAATTTATCTCTACTTTTCTTTTATATGATCAATCATAAACTATTATTGGAGTTGACAAAGACCTAGAAATAACACTGTGACCCAAACTAGCTACTTGCTCATCAAAATCCTTTTACATTCTCCTGGACAAACTACTAATTTCATTTTCTGAATTTCCTTGCAGTTTCCAGATTCCTTACTTATGATCATTCATTCTGCTTCTTCCTTTGTTTAAGCCTGGAAGCAGAGGATCTGAAGTAGGCATCTGAAATAAAGAAGCTATTAGACAAAAAGAGCTTGCATCCATGAATGTCTATTAAAAACAGGGGTCCTTAAATAACTATGCAAAGCAGGACTATCTGCCAATCTACAGTGGTCTGACATTAGCAAGAAATAAACATTACTGGAGTTTGTTTTGTTTTACAGATCTTAGCCCGTTATTTCTAACAGGAGTCCTATAATGCATAGTTTTTATTGAACTGTATGAGAAAACATCATCAGTATTCAACATTAAAACATGAAATACCTACTTTTAGTGTAATTGATCTGCTTTTAAACAAGATATTTGTTGTTTTCTCACCTGAGAATTTCTCATAGATTAAAAAAGCACATCTTTCTATCTTTTTTTTGTATCTGACATATAATGAAAAATAAATAATTCCTTTAATTAAATTATTAAGTACCGTAACGAAAACCCAAGAACCAATCAAATGACAATTAAAAGTAGCAGACAGATGCAAGAAGGCAGTGGATTATCAACCCTCAGAAACTTCTCAGGCTCAACTACATTTGAAATAGGCAACAAGGAAGTGATGGTAAAAGAATAATCACAAAAATTTATCTCATTGTACTAGTTATAGAAGGCAACATGCTTTGTAGGCTGGAGAGATGGCAGCAGGAATCATGACTGGTCACTCTACTAGTGGGTAATATGTAGGTAATACTTAATAATTTCCATATTAAATGAAATTTTAAGAAAGATTTAGCTCTTAAATTTGAATTCCCATTATAGTTGTTGCAAATAATTTGACACTAGGCTTTATATATTTTATTGATATATAAATTAAGAAAAGAATAGAAGAGAAAGGAATTGTGAGAATAGTGAAAGAGGAAGAGAGAGAAATGAACACAGGAGGAATCTAAAAAGAAGCAGAGAAATAGAGAAATTTAGGAATTCTATTTTAAAAAAGCTTTCTAAAGTTATGCTTGTTATATTTATTATAATAACTATTAAATATAATGATTAATTTCAAATGTGAAGAAACATGAAAAACAGTTATGTTTTATCTCAAATAAGTTCCTAGCAGAACAGATTGTCATGTTGAACAGACATGACATAATTTCTTTTAAATTGTGTAAGATTGCAGTAGATGGAAAACAGACCTTTTCTTCAAGTTTTGAGGGGTAAAATGTACTTTATCATTGAGTTGGCAAACAACTAATTGTCTCCAAGCTTTCTTAATGATGTAGTATATATCTTTACATCTATCAAAATTTGTCTTATTTTATATTAATAAAACAAAAACATTTTCTCTGCTGAAAACAAAATATAAGAAATAACAAAATAAATGATTCATCGAAATAATATATAGCCATTGTAAATATTAACAATATTTTTTCTCCAAGTCAATCCCATTTAAACTGTTTGCATGTATTAGCAAAGGAATTGGAATTATTAGATAAGTGCCATAATATAAGATGTGAAACGTAAATAGCTCTGTTATAAAGTCTCAGTTGATTTTTTTATTTTTTCATGATTAGCTTCTTTCAGAGAGATATAAGGGAGAAAAAGAAAGCCAGAATGAACCCTATAGTATTGCTTTGGAATTGTCAGTATTGCTGGGCATGTGTGGACATGCTGTGTACTCTTTCTATCCATTGAGAGGGCTTGGGGGTCAGTGGCCCTCCAGAGCAGTGAGCGCACCTAGTAAGCCACCTCTTGGATTCTGAATAATGTTCTCTACTGTGAAGAACCGGGGCTTCCTGAAGTAATGGCTGATTCAAGTTCCAGGGCAGGGAAAATAAAACATGAAGTATTTTCATGTTCCAAAAGTAAGGAAGTGCTCAACAAATGATGGGAATATATCAACAGGACACAGAAACCAGCTAGAAGGTTTTATTCCAGCCATCTTTAGTTGAGTACCAAAATAAATAATTTTGGATTATAATCCTTTGGATAAAATTAAAACGCATCATTCCAAACTCATAAATAAATGAATGACTAAATGGAACATTTGAAGAGGAATGGGATATTTACATAATTTCAAAGGAACTCCCCATGAACTATGTACTTATTTCAAGGAGATGAAAGTAGCATTACAGTGAAGAAGCCTGGCAGAAACCTTCTTTACCAATTTATCAAAGCTAGAATCACTAAGAATGGGATAAATAGAAATTCTGAAATTCTTGATACTGTGCAGTGAGAAGTCAGAATCAAATTACTTCAGTTATAGTTCTGCCAAAGATGCATAACCCAAGTCCGATGATCAGAAATATCTATCGTAAATTAAAAAATATTATACAAAATAAGTGTGCTATAATTTTCAAAAACATCAGAGTCATGAAAGTCAAGGAACGACTGTATAGAACAGTTCCAGATTAAAGGAATTAAAGAGACACGAGAACAAGATGTAGCACTTAACTCTGAATCAGATCTTTTACTTATACATGAATATATTGGAAAAATTGGCAAAATTTAATTGAGATCTAAGGATTAAATGATATCAGTCAATTTTGTGATTTTGGCAGTTGTGCTGAGTGTATGTAGGACAATGTCATTTATTGGAAATATTAAAGCATTTGGGAACGACTAGGTATCATGTGACAAACTTAATCTCAAATGTTTCAAGAAAAAAAAAATGTTCCATTAGCACATCTCTTCCATGAATTTGATATAATTGCAAAGAATAAAAATACCTAAAAGTTTTAGTAGATATACAATATAAAGTTAAGAAATTAACCAATAGAAGAATTAATGTTAATAATATGAGAACAAGTGGTGACGTGGGTAGCAAAGGAGAAGTGGGGAGTATGTAAAAGGTCTTAAATTTCTAATCTATTGTAAGGTGAGTCAGTAGAAAAATGCATACATTTGATATTTTAAAACACAATTTCTTTAACCCGTGGAAGGCATTTTGGCAATATTTATGAAAATTAAACAGGAGCATATCTGTTGGCACATTTCCAAATTCTGGAATTTTCATTTTTGGGAATTTACCCACACACTGGAACACATATGAAATAGTGTGTGTTACATGTTTTTTAACGCAGCATCATTTGTATGAGTAGAGGATTTTAACTGTCCAACTGTCCATCAACAAAGTCTGATTAAACTATGATATCTCCATTCAAGGATTGATATGGAGAGATTACCTAGATATTATTGTTAAGTGAAAAGTCAAAAAGCTAAACACTACATATAATATGCAATTGTTAGTGGAATGACACTGATGAGAAAGAATAATGTATGTTTGTATTTGTATATGCATGCATAAAGAATTTTTTAAAAAAATTCTGTAAGTTCAGCAAGAGAAGAGTAGCAGTTAACTTGGAGATATATAAATGGGTTATAAATTCATTCTAGGGTTGAAAGACAGAGGAGATTTTTGCTGATTACTTCATAATAAATTTTAGTTTTAAAACCATGTTGACAAATAATCCATTAAAAAATAAATTGAACAATTGTATAGAAAAATATAGCCTAATAGAATAAGTAAAGTCTAAAAGATATATGTGATCAGGAGAATAATGATCCCCAAAGAGGTTTATGCCTTGATCCCCAGAATCTGTAAATTTGCTATCTAATATGGTGAAAGGAACTTTACAGACATGATTAAGGTTATGGACTTTGATATGGGAAGGTATCAAGGTGGGCCCATATGGTTCCCTAAAAGTCGGGAACATTTTCAGGCTTTGGTCAAAAGAGATGCATCTATGGAATAAAGATCTGGCTTTGAAGATGGATAAAGGGAGCAAGAGCTAATGAATGTGAGTGACCCCTAAAAACATGGAAAAAAATCAGGGAAAAAAATTCTTCCTTCTAGCCTCTGAAAAGAAATGCCGCCTTGCCCACACCTTGATGTTAGCTCAATGAGACTTGTGTTGAACTTCTAACCTATAGAACAACAGAGTAATATACTTGTAAGAAAGGGGTTTAGTTTCAGTTTTCTGGATATGGCTAGCCAGTTTTCCCAACACCATTTATCAAACAGGAAATCCTTTCCCCATTGCTTGTTTTTGCCAGGTTTGTCACAGTTCAGATGGTTGTAGATGTGTGGCATTATTTCCGAGGCCTCTGTTGTGTTCCACTGGTCTATATATCTGTTTTAGTACCAGTGCTATGCTGTTTTGGATGCTGTAGCCTTGTAGAATAGTTTGAAATCAGGTAGCCTGATGCTTCCAGCTTTGTTCTTTTTCTTAGGATTGTCTTGGCTATACGGGCTCTTTTTTGGTTCCATATGAAACTTAAAGTAGTTTTTCTATTTCTGTGAAGAAAGTCAATGGTAGCTTGATGGGGATAGCACTGAATCTATAAATTACTTTGGGCAGTATGACCATTTTCAGGATATTGATTCTTTCTGTCCATGAGCATGAAATGTTTTCCCATCTGTTTTTCTCCTCGCTTAGTTCCCTGAGTAGTGGTTTATAGTTCTCCTTGAAGAAATCCTTGTAAGTTGTATTACTAGGTATTTTATTCTTGTAGCAATTGTGAATGGGAGTTCACTCAAGATTTGGCTCTCTGTCTATTACTGGTGTATAGGAATGCTTGTGATTTTTGCTCATTGATTTGATATGCTGAGATTTTGTTGAAGTTGCTTATCAGCTTAAAGAGATTTTGGGCTTTGACAATGGGGTTTTCTAAATATACAATCATGTCATCTGCAAACAGAGACAATTTGACTCCCTCTCTTCCTATTTGAATACACTTTATTTTTTTCTCTCACCTGATTGCCCTGGTCAGAACTTCCAATACCATATTGAATAGGTGTAGAGAGAGAGAACATCTTTGTCTTGTGCCATTTTTCAAAGGGAATGCTTCCAGCTTTTGCCCATTCAGTATGATACTGGCTGTGGGTTTGTCATAAATACCTCTTATTATTTTGAGATACGTTCCATCAATACCTAGTTTATTAAGGGTTTTTAGCATGAAGAGATGTTGAATTTTGTCAAAGGCCTTCTCTGCATCTATTGAGATAATCATGTGGTTTTGTCATTGGTTCCATTTATGTGATAGATTATGTTTATTGATTTGTGTATGTTGACCCAGCCTTGCTTCCCAAGGATGAAGCTGACTTCATCGTAGTGGGTAAGCTTTTTGATGTACTGCTGGATTCGGTTTGCCAGTATTTTATTGAGGATTTTCACGTCAATGTTCATCAAGGATATTGGCCTGAAATTTTTCTCTGTGTGTGTGTGTGTGTGTGTGTGTGTGTGTGTGTGTGTGTGTGTGTCTGCCAGGTTTTGGTATCAGGATGATGCTGGCCTTATAAGATGAGTTAGGGAGGAGTCCATCTTTTTCTGTCATTTGGAATAGCTTCAGAAGGAATGGTTCCAGCTCCTCTTTGTACCTCTGGTAGAATTTGGCTGTGAATCCATCTGGTCCTGGGCTTTTTTTGGTTGGTAGGCTATTAATTACTGCCTCGATTTCAGAATTTGTTATTGGTCTATTCAGGGATTTGACTTCTTCCTGGTTTAGTCTTGGGAGGGTGTATATGTCCAGGAATTTATCTATTTCTTCTAGATTTTCTAGTTTATTTCCATAGAGGTGTTTATATATCTCTGATGATAGCTTGTATTTCTATGGGATCAGTGGTGATATCCCATTTATAATTTTTTATTGTGTCTATTTGATTCTTCTCTTTTTCATCTTTATTAGTCTGGCTAGTGGTCCATTTTTTTTAATCATTTCAGAATACCAGCTTTTAGATTCATTGATTTTTTGAAGTGTTTTTCATGTTCCTAGCTCCTTCCGTTCTGCCCTGATCTTAGTTATCTTAGTTATTTCTTGCCTTCTGCTAACTTTTGAATTTGTTTGTTCTTGCTTCTCTAGTTCTTTTAATTGTAATGTTAGGGTGTCAATTTTAGATCTTCCCTCTTTCTCTTGTGGATATTTAGTGCTATAAATTTCCCTCTAAACACTTCTTTAGCTATGTCCCAGAGATTCTAGTACATCGTATCTTTGTTCTCATTGGTTTCAAAGAACAGACAGAATATTTTTAAGATGGTCATTCTTTCATTCTTCCAAGTTTATTTATAAACACAAATGAATCCCTATCAATGTTTTTTTTTCTGAAGAAACCATCAAGCTGTTCTAAAATTCAAGTGAAAAGACTAAAGATATATAAAAGTCAAATAAATATTTTAAAAGAACAAAACTTACCCTTTATTTCAAGACTAAAATAAAGTTGCAATGATCAACAAAATTTCATATTGACATACACAGAGAAAAATAGAAAAATGAAACAAATATAGATCAGCAATAGACTTGCATGTGTTGTTGATAGACTTTTTACAAGACTCCAGTCAATTGAAGGGGAAAAGTATAATCTTGATAACAAAATATTTCTGTGGGAAATAAATGGACTTAAAACTCTATACAAAAAAGAAGAAAAATTCAAGGCAGATCAAACATTTAGGCATAAATCCCAGAAACATAAAGATTCTAGAATAAAACATAGATGAATATATTTATGAATTTGGTGTGGGAAAATATGTCTTAGGCAGGGCACAAAGTCACTAAAATTTTCTAAAATTATAAACTGAGTTTGTCAATATTATCAATATCTACCCATCAGAAGACATGATTAGTACAATCAACAGAAAACCCTTAGACTGAGAAAATATTCACAGTACATAAATATGAATAAAAATGTGTATGCAGAATGTGTAAAGTGCTACTACCTATTAACAGTAGTAAGGAAAATAATAATAAAATGGGCAAAATATTGGCACTTTGCAGAAGAAGATATAGAAATGTTCAGTAAACAAATAAGGTAGTATTCAACAACATTAATTATTAGGGAAATTTGATTTAAAACCACAGTTAGATATTAACTCATATTTTCCAGTATGGCTGAAATTTAAATATGATAAAAGTAAAACAGAAACATTTTTGTATGGGAAAAAATGAATGATAATCCTTAGCTTCACTTTATGAAAAAATAAATAATATAGTAATTCAAGACAGAACAAACACATTACACATAAAGTGCAGACCCATAAAGATTCTTGAGAACACATGGACACAGGGAGGGGAGCACTACACACTGGGGTCAGTTGGGGGGAAATAGGGGAGGGAGGGTGGGGGGTGGGAAGCTGGGGAGAGATAGCAAGGGGAGAAATGCCAGATGTAGGTGATGGGGAGGAGGGCAGCAAATCACACTGCCACGTGTGTTCCTATGCAACAATTTTGCATGTTCTTCACATGTACCCCAAAATGTAAAATGCAATAAAATAAATAAATGGGAAAATTAAAAAAAAAAAAAAAAGATTCTAGTACTAAACATAGGCAATTATCTTTATAACTTTGGTGTCATAAGTTGCCATGTGACAGGGTGAGGTAAAGAGCAATTGGAACTACTATACATTGTCGTATACATTGTTGATGTTTATATAAAATTGCACAAGTTTGGATAAATCTTTATTTCCTTTAAAGTTAGACCTAAATCTACCTTATGTCTACCCTATGCTCCCTTCCCAAGTACTTAACAGAAAAGTCAAAAAGAAACACAAAAATTTTTACAAGAATATTCATAGCAGTCTAAGTCTTAATAATAAATGAAAAGCACATATATTCATCAACAGGAAAACAAATCAACAAAGTGAAGTTCACTAGAATAATGGAGTACTTCTCATTTGTAAAAAGTAACAAATTGGTACATGTAACAATATGGAAAAAATCTTAGACATTGTTCAAAGAGAGCAAAACTGGAAACACCTAAAGGACATATGTCTGATTTCATTTAGTAAAATAATCAATACTAAACTGTGGTGATAGAAGTCTAAAAGTAGTTGACTCTGTGAAAAGAAGTTTTACTGAAAAAGGTTATAGGTTAAATTTTCAGGGAGATAGAGAGCTTCTTTATTTTGTTTTGGGTGATGGTAACACACGTGTATACAATTGTCAAAGCTGATCTAATAGAAAATGTATGAAAAGTACATTTTATTGTATGTAATTTATACTTTAAAAATAATATTAGCTGAAACATCATTTATAAAGGGCTAATTTGGGTAGGACCTTGATTTAGATAATTATTTTTATTGCTAATCTATCAAATGCAGGGTATTGTGGCACTGATTAGTGAGGAATGATCTCCCATAAACCCCCAAAATAAAGAAATAGAGAAAGGGAGGAGGAAACAAATGACTTTACATCCTCCTTCAATTAATCAACAAATATTTCTTGAGTATCTACCATCTCCTCTATTCTAGGTACTAGAAATAGAATAAGTAAATCAGATTACTCATTGACTTCACAAAGCTTCTAGTGGGGAGAAAAATAGATATTTCAATTCTGATATTCTGTCTGGATTGAACAAGTGAAGTCTACATTGAGAAGATGGCATTTGAGTAGGATCAAATTGAATAATAGTGGAAGCCACTTGGAAATTAAGAAAAATAGATACATTTAAGAATTTATTTTAATAGTGCAAATAAGTTATTTTTGCATATTGTAGTTCTTTTCTTATTTTGTTTTTTTATGTAGAAATGACAAAAATAAGAAAACTATGGTTTAAAATTTTTAGTAGATCATCACACTTTATTAACAAAAAAGATTTGGCATGGTATAGATGTTGGAATGCTGGAGGATATCATTATCTAATACATGAATGAAATTCTATTCTTACAAAACCAAGTGATGGTACTTGGAAATCCTCCATGCACTGGTCAGCATTTCTCACACATGTGAGTGGAGCTAGGATTTCCACTCCCTGCATGTTTAGTGTGTCACCATGGACATCTGCTAATGTTGAACATCTGTTTTTTGTTTTCATTGAAAGATGTTTAATTCGGAGTGCCAAAAAGAGATGGGGGCATTAGTTATTCTACAGTGTGAAGCTATCCAGCAAATTCTCCTTGTATGAGGAATAATAGTGTCAGAAAAGCTATATCCACTATAATTAATCCTAAAGTTTCCTTTACAATGAGAGTTATTACAGACATGATTTTAAAAGAAAATGCCCAACTATGATGAGTCTCCAAGAAAAAACAGAAGTAATTTCATACAATATTTATTATACAGAAATCATTGTAAACTAATATTTTTTGAACACTAAAAATCATACGTAAGTTATGAACAAAGGAAGATACTTATGTATCTGTAGAATTAATCTTTAAATTATGCTTAGTGCTCTTTGAGTTCATTCATATTTTCTTGAAATGAATAATCCATGTTGCTTACCCTCTATTAATAGGTTTATTTGATTTTTTACAACTAACTATGACAAGTTATTGTCATGTTGAGCTGAAAGCTTACTATGTTAAGTGACAGACCATATTCCAGAAGAGAAATAAGCTGTCGTACATTATATGCCTTTTATATGTGTATTATATGTGACAGTGTATGAAACCAGTTTCACTATCATTTGAATTATTTTAATCATTAATAGGCCATAAGGTACTGTTACAGGTTTTTATATGAATAGTTGGGATGTTAAGTAGTGTACTCCTTTTTCTGCTTAAGAAATCTGTTTTTATATTCATATATTTAATCAAGTCCTTCTAAAATATGTAAGATGTAGTAGAAGCATAATCACATCCTTCTAAAATGTAAAAATGCTCTTTTACATTTGTTAACTAAAGCTCTGTGTGAGGTTATTGGTAAGAAAGTTGTGGATTTTTATTTTCATATACATATGATATAAACATTTACTCAATTTATGTGTAGATTTATGTTCACTCATGTTTGCAATTTGGATCTAAAAACAGTGAAACAAAAAGGATGATATACACAAAAGAAATAATTATTTTAGTGTCACATAGTGGTTTAGAGATCATGTTGGTCAAATCTTTAATTTTAAACTTGGGAACAAAACTTAAAAAAATCTCACCCCTCTCTTTTTCACTTGTTTCTGTTTTATAAAATGACAGTGTTATTTAGATGCAATAATGCCTGAGAAGCCTATGTATTTGGAGCGGGGAGGGTATGGGTGTCTCTTGCTTTTATAAACACAGCTAAATTTTTTATATATGATGATCTGTTAGTATAAGTATCAATACAACTATTCTTTCTGTTTTTTTGAAAGTCTCACTTTATTATTTACATTTTGGGATTGTTCAAATAAGTTATCCTATTTCTTTTTACTATTTGCCTATTCAAAACCTCTGCTATTATTTTCCAGCTGCCCACAGTTAAACATGTAAAGGTTTGCTTTGATTATAAATTTAGTAACAGGAACCATGGTATAAAATACTAAATAACTGGGAAAAGGGCTCATTTTTTTCAGTCTAATCTTGCATTCCTTTGTAGGAGGATGTCAAAAATGAATTTTTGAAAAAGGAACAACAGAACGAATGGAAAGATTTCAAGGTATAATAATATAGACCAACAAAATAAATAGGATAATTATTCTTTCCTTATAGTAGAATATATTAAATTAGTGATAACTTCAGAAAATATAAATATTAATAGAAATGAAACTTTTATAATGAAGGAATGTTAAAGAAAATATTTCTACTGAAAACATATCCTTTAGTCCTTTATATCTCTAAAGAGCATGTAAAGTAAATTTGTATGTCTATATTTTTTCCTCCAAATTTAGAGGGAAGAAAATGAATTAAGTACCTACAATAGGCTAAGCAGTTTGTATATGTTGTCTTATTTAACACCTTTAACTGTAGTTGTTGCTTTTCTTATTTTACGGAAGAGTCCGCTAAGGACTGGAGAAATTAAGGAACTTGTCTGAGTAACACAAATAGTTAATAAAACTTTCAGTAATCTGACTCAGGTTTTCCCAATTCAAACTATAATGAGCTCTTCACAACTTTATAGTGCTTTCTTTTGGTGCTATATAGAATGCAGTTGGCAAGTGAGAATAATAAACTATTTTTTAATATGTAGGTCAAAGGGAAAAAAACTAATGACTGTGATGATTTTAATGCTGCTATGGGATTATTCCAAATTTTTGGCACTTTGAAAATTTGACTGCCAGAATCATCATCACCATTGTCAGTATGTCTCATGTCGTCACTATCACTAATCCAATACCTTCTGTAAGATACAGACAGTGGGTGAAACTCTTCAAAGATCTCCATTATGTGCATCTTTAAATATATTGAGAAACAAAATAAAAATAACTTGGAGATTGTGAAGCAGCTGAGAAATACAGTCTCTCAAGCAGTAGAAAATACAAAAGGAATACAGCATAAAGAGCTAAGATAATGTACTGCCTTTTAAAGTAGCAGCTTCTCTTTTATTTGTTTGGCTAACACAGTAGATTAAAATGCTATGAGATACCACACCATCAATAGAAATTTAAAATGGCAGGCAGAGATTTTAAATAGGGCATTCCTTTAAACAAATATACTCCAGTGGACTCCTCAGATAAACAGAAGGATAATGGTTTTGCAAACAGCTCCATCTTGGGCTCTGGCCTGGAATACCATAGGTAAGTGCTGGCACAACTTCAATGTGGCTTTAAGCCCCTTCCTCCCTTGGTGTGGTGGGTGTGCAGAATAGGGTAGGGACACTCACCGACTTAGTAAGAAGAGGTGCAGTGGAAAAACTTTCCAAATATTTGTTTCTGTTAAGGGACAAACAATGAAACAAAAAGTAGGATGAATTCCCATGTTAAAACACCACCTCACATAACCATCTGCAATGATGATGCAATCTTTGGCAGAATGGCAGTTTGCTCTTGCCTTGATACATTTCTAATTTTCTGTTCTTGGTAAGCTACTTCTTATGAATTTGTACATATTATTGTCAGTCAAGAGGACCTGTTTATTTCCCATCAGGGATCTGCATTTTTCCAAATATATTAATTTACTAAAATATGAAGCGCAAGTCTCCTGTTGAAATATATACCTATAGTTCCTTTTACATTCTAGTTCCTTCTAAAATAAAATGTCATTACTTACTCCTGTATGTCATATCAAATAAATGAAACATTTTAATACTTTCCTATTTTTCTTAAGAAAAGGTACAAGTTTCCTTTTTTAAATTACATGCAGTTTGGTAATTAATTTTGCCCGTAACAACATCTCCTACCCTACTGAATTCCTTTCAGTTACCTAAAAGGGCATTCTCTCTCTCTCTCGTCTAAAACACCTTTACCTGAACTGATTATTAACTGCTAATTGTCATGATCACTAATAGACTGTAATTTCAATAGGTGACAGATAGTAACAGGCACATTGCCTGCCATGAAATAAGAACTTAATTAATTTTTATGTTGAATGAATGAATGAATGAATGAATGGCATTCCTATCATCTGTAGATACTATTACTTCTGAAGTGGTACGTTAAAAATTGGCAATAACTTTGTTGCTGTCACCCCCAATCTATATGGAAGTAAGTTCCCTGGCAAGTCTGGGAGCTCAAGTTTCTCCCTTTATTCAAGCTGTTGTTTCTTCAATGATACTCTGCTGTCAGTCACAGTGTTATCATGTGTTTAGAAAATGACTCAGGAAGCTTCTAGCTGGATACATCAGAATCTCATATTTATTAAAGTTATATGAAAACAATTTATAAATAGCAATTTTCAGAGATTTATCTGAAGATTGTTGCTTTTATCTCAAGTCCTAAAATCTGGACGATTTGCCCATGTGTAAATTTATCTGAAACAGTAATTCTTTTTAAAGATGTCTTGTTACCTGCTATTTGATGATTGCTTCTCGCATGATATCTGTTCTAGCACCATGGATTTATCATGGAAGTAAACCTTGATTTATTATCTTCCTTTAGTGTGTCCATCAGGGAATACTGGAAAAACCAGGCACTTAGAACAAAATTTTATGAGCGTAACTACATCAGATTTCAGAGTTGGTGGACATTACATTGCACTAACAAGAAGAGATCATGAGCTTTTATGTTCGTGTTTTCTAGTCTAGTAACCTTAAGCAGTATAAATGTTCTATAGACATTTTTTCTGATTGATTTATAAAAATTAAGAAGCTGAGAACTGAAATTCTAACTAAGAAAAAATTACTCGAAAACAATATGGTAAAATACATAGTTGTGCACATTGGTGCCTTAATGTTTAAAAAACTGTTTCCCTCTACTTCCCCAAAACTCTTGATTTGTAGCATTTTCTAATATTCATGTTGTAAATAATTCCATTAAAGCCACTTACATGCAGTTGGTAAAAGATCCACAGAGTCAACCCTAATGATACTTCAACCCCACTCCAACACACCACTGCTTCCTGTAAGATTATACACTTGGGGTGGCGGTGAGTTAGGAGAGGTGGGGCAATCACTTAGACCTACTGTGGTAGATTAAATAAAAGGTAGAAATTTGGAAAAGAAAATCATTATTGCTAACAACAGTATCTGTATTGCTAAAAACAACCAAAACATTTCCTGGATTTGCCATATAATCTTTCTATATTTTCTTGCTGGTTCTCCTAAATTAACTTTTCTAATGAACAATATTTGATGCCTATGCTTCTTGTTTATTTTTTCATTTAGACAGTATATACCAAGAAGTCTTGCCACTTGATGTCCCTGCATTCTTGTCTCTGATCAATCCTTTTGCTCTTCTGAGCAAGTTTGAACTCTTCAATCAACCATTCAGTTTTTTATGATTAATTTTCCTTCTGAAGGCTTTGCCTTTCTGACCATCGTATTGAATTTAGTTTTCTTACTCCTGCAGCACAAATTCTATTTTGACTCTGTTATTTGTATTTTCCTTGACTCCTCTTAACCAATTCCAGTCTTCCTTCAACCAATCCCAGTCTTCCTTCAAGCTACAACATCTACCATATTTTATAAAACATCCTGTGATTGCCCCTCACTCCCACTAACAGTCCTTAGTGAACTCATATAGTCTATAATTTACAATTAGGCACTTGGTTATGTATTGAACTAATATTGCCTAATGTTTTATATATGTGCCTCCCATTATCTTTTAAAATATATTTTAAGGTGCTTGTGCATGAGACCATAGAAAATCAAATAGCCCTGAACACAGGGAAACCTAATAATGACAAAACATTAACTTGACTATAGAACTGGAAAAAATTAGTTTGAAAAATAATCTTATTTTAATGCTTTTATCAGATTTTGGTTTCATAACCTTAAAATATTTGAGTCATTTCAACAGTTTGAACTAAAAATTGACAGGATGATAACAGTAACATATATGTATTTTACTCATTAGTATTCAAAATAAGTTTTTTAGATATGTTTGTTAATCTAATCTTTGAATGAAATATTAAAGTAGTATGAATCAGAGAGAATTGTGAGTCAGAGAAGAAATCCATTTTAGCATTGAAAAACTAAATCATATAAAACCACTAGAAAAAAATGAGCATGAAATTACTTTTCGAAATATCTGAAGTAATCACTCCATGTTAACTTACAAACTGCATTCAGAAATGTTTAACATAAATATTTAATAGGTTGCAAAAATAAAAGTACAAATCAGGGACTCAGCTCTGGTACTTAGCTATGAATTTCTCATGCATTAAATGGTTTTATGAATTTAGGAAAAAGGGTCCAGTGGGAAAAATCTTTAGTAGGCTAAAGAATTCATGGTATCTGTTGCAGTTTATTAGGCTTATTTTAATCAATATTGATACTTCTTTTTAAGAAGAAACAGCATGATCACAATTTATTACATATCTCCAAACTGTGCTACACAAGGACAACTCAACCCCACAAAAATACCTACAGAACCAGGTGTGGTGGAGCACACTGGACTCCTATCTCCTTGGGAGGCTGAGACAGGAAGATAGCTTGACCAGAATTAAAGGCTGTAGTTAGCTATGATCATGCCACTGCATTCCAGCATAGGTGACAGAATGAGACTCTATCTCTGTAAAAATAAATAAATAAATAAAAATAAACCACAGAGAAAGCAAAACAAAACACTCTCCACTCACTTATGTTATAGCCTCTGGTAAGTTATTTCTTGTCCATAACTCCAGAGCAAAACTCACACAATATTATTGAAAAAAAAAGTTAATCAATATAAAATACCCAAATGCCCTAGCGGCACATATATTTTTATTATTGGCACATTTGTATTAACATTCATACCAGTTCTTTGGCCCTAATATTATACCTCTTCTATATCCTTTCAAGTGTTAGAAAAAATTGAAATTAAACATTTTTTAGTCTTCTGTTTCTGGGCTATATTGCACTAGTTCTTTCAGTTAACCTCATACATTTTATTTTCCTTTTCTTTAATTATGTTGTTGCTGTCTTCTGGACCCTCGATGATTAGCATGAGACCACTAAATTAAATTTCACTTGTTATGCCTAAGTCTCTATGTACCAAGTTATTACATTAATTGACCTGATGCCTCAGGCTAGTCTTCATGACTGAAATGGAATATATTACTCTAAAGTGAAAATTTTGTTTTGCTAATTATACTATTGGTTGATCTTTTTATCATAAAATTTATATTTGCTTCTTCTTCACATTGAAATTATTATGAAAAGAAATATTCATCATTAATTCCCTAAGCTTTATCTATAGATTTTAAATGGAGAATTGATGCTTTGCTTTTTTTGTTTTTGTTTGTTTTTTCATTTCTCTCGTCTTTTTGTGAACATTGTCTCAGGGTCGAACTTGTCCTTCCGTTTGTCACTTCCTCTGAACATTAGGAACTTAGGCTCCTTGAAGATAAGGCATCTTGCTTATAGGGGAATGTACAGTATAAAAAACAGAAATGATACATCTGCAGGCCTTCAGAAACCACGAGTTAAATGATGAAAATGAATAAATCCTTGGATAATTCAAAATACATAGAAAATAGAAGAGTATGTGGGTGGAGCTAGGGATGTAACAGAGAGGTTTGGCCAATGACACAAAGTAGCAGATATGTAGAATGAACAAGTGTAGAAATCTAATGTATAACATGAGGACTATAGACAGTAAAATGGAGAGTCACTTGAGATTTTTGTTAAATAAGTACACTTTAGCTGCTCTTGTCACAAAAATAAAAGTAACTATGTGAGATGATGGATATTTTAATTTGCTTCCCTATAATAACCATTTTATTATCTATATGTATTTCATAACATCATGTTAAACCTCAAATATACACATTAAAATTTATTGAAAAACAGATGAGTCATTATTTCCTGAAATGTAAAAAAGAAGAAAAACTTTCATATAATTTACTGATATTTATTGAGCACTACTCTGTGTCTACGTAATCAGCAGTCAACAAAAATGAAACAGTCCTGTTTTTATAGATTTTCAGGATCTGTCTAATGGGAAATATAAAAATTACAAATATTATGTATCCTCAAATAAGTGTATATATAGCATTGTGAGAAGTGCTTTAAAGGGAGCTGTAAAGGAAACAAACTAGGAATATGAGGCAGAATAATGAGTTCATCTATCCTTTTTTCCTTTGAATTATCTGAATTTCCTTTACTATCTTAGGAATAACCAATAGTCCATGGCTATTTTAAGATAACTCATTTTTTATTCCACTTGTTTAATACCTTTAACAATCCTTTTTTCTCCTCTTTTCTTTCATGTGTGGGAGTGGACATATATATCAGGCCCACTAAATTATTTGTAGGGATAGTTGGGCGTATAAGCTGTACCCATAGAAAGTAATTTTAAATTTTCACATTTACCACTTTTCTGTCAGATCAAAATGTCTTTCAATTCGATACTAAATTTAAGATATGCTTACTAAGAGCAAACTATGAGGTATTTTTCTAGCTTTATTGCTTCTTGTTTATTCTACAATACCTCTTACATGTGGATGTTTATATTGTGTGGCTTTTTCTTTCAGAGCTTAGATACTTTTTAGATATTAATATATGACGTGGAACTTGTACAGTAGTAACATTATATAATTCAAGGAACTGCGTTCTACAGGAAGCATTTGTTATTACCTTATTTTTCTGTTTGGGAAAGGAACTTGAATGTTAATGCTGTGCATTATAAACAGTAGTGTCTTATCTTCAATATACATAGTTCTGTGATTCTTCCTTCATTGTAAAACCCCAAACAACTTCCATGGTTACTAATATAAGGATGTATTTTCTCAATTCAACTGTAATTCGAGTTATTTAACACAGTGTTTAATGATATAGTACATCTGTCTGCATTGTACATAGGCCAAATGTATTCATTACATACAAAGGGCTAGTTTCTATTTATCACTGGTAGGAGGATGAAAAATTCAGGTATACAAATCAGGGCACTAAGGAAGAACAGTGTAATCAGTGACAGCTAGAAAGTCTCTTCATATGAAATGGAGAGTGCATCATTACTACAAATGCTGAGGTGACAAGCCAGGATATTAAGCCCCAGTGGAAGAAAAGGTTTAAAGTCCTTGTCCTTAAAGACAGTGCTCTAGGGTTTGCTCCTTGTCTGGTTGAATATTTTGAATTTAGAAAACCCAGTCTGACATAAGTATGAAGGAAAAAATGACAGATGGTTTTATATAGTATGAGTCAGCATGGCAAAGGCTAAGCCAGGCCACAAATGAAATCTTTTGACAAGTACAACGTGTAATTTAGAAGTCAACATGTATACCCCAAGCAAACAGTGGCAACAATGTTTTGTACCTCAGACTCAATGTCATTTCTTAAGTATCAGAAGAGGTAGGTGGGTTTATAAAACAGCAACCACAGGGTAGGCTCCTCAACAAGAAAAAGGCTTTCTGATCTCATTTTCATGGTGGGATGAGATACCTGTGTAGCCAATAAAAGTCACAAGGTTGACAAATGCTACTTTCCAGAGCCAGGGTTGTGTGGACTGGTCATTGCAGCAGGAGGCTAAGTCTGGTGGGTAATCTTTAAGTTTCCAATAAGCTTTAAAGTAAGTTTATCTGTATATGTAATAAAGCTATAAGAAGATTCACAAATAACTATTTGAAAATATATATTATTATGCACATATAGGTAGAGGCATATCTATAGCTATAACAATATTATGCACACATTTGGAGTGATTTACTTTTGTCCTGAGTACTATGCATTTATTTATTGACACATCTGCCTGATATATTTCAAAGACAAAAAACAAAAACTAAGATTCCAAATACACTGTTTATTTCCAGAATAAGAAAGTCATTTACCATCTGATAAGAACTGGCTTTTACCATTTTTGAGCACCCAAACCCAATGACTGCCTTGCTCTCTAGCCCTTACCATTACTGGCCCAAAGGTGAAACTCCTACTCAGGGTTGGACTACTTTTCTGATGCTGAGCTTTCCTGTTCTTCAACTGCTGCTTTTGATAAAAGCCACAATCATCTAGGAAGTATGAATGCAGTTTCTGGAGAGAGCTGAGCCCTTTGAGGATGAATTGCCTGGTGGGCCAAGTTTTGTCATCAGAAACTCACAAGCAATTTACACTGGAATAAAGGCCTATGGGTGTGGGAACATGTGGACTGATTTTTTGCCCTTTGTGTTTAACTTGGCAGTCATTGTCCTCACTGCTGACTGCATTGTTTCATAACAATGCCATCTTTTTACAGGATTCACATGACTAGGTTTTTAATAGAAAAACCTGACAGTTTTCATAAGATTTAGAAAGGAGAGGATAGATAGGGAGGCTGTTATAAAGTTTTTGTCCATTTTCAAACCAAGCAATAAATCTAAAAAGCACTGTGTCCAATGTAAACCATAAATGAAGAAGTGCTGAAAAGTGTTCAAATTAATTTTCCAGTACAATGGAAAAATATACAAGTGCTATAATCAGCTTCTGCAGTTTCCCTGTCTGCTCCCCAGGCTATTTCTTTTTTTCTCTTTCTCTCAAAAGATATGCTTTAATTTGCTGTTCGTTAAGCTCTTTAATTCCAATTCCTTTCTCAACTTTGTTGCCAAACAAACACGGTCATACTGTCCAGCTAAAGAAAGATACTGAATACAATTGAGAGCGAATGAGGTTCTGATACATGCTCTAACATGGATCAACCATCAAGACATTATGCGAAGTGAAGTAAGTCAGAAAAAAAAAGGACAGATACATATGATTCCGCTTATATGAAGTACTTGGAAGAGTCAAATCTTCCTCAAATTTTCAGAGATGAGAAAAAATAGTGGTTACCTGTGATTGGGGGGAGAGTGGAATGAGGAATTATTATTTAGTAGATACAGAGTTTCAAATTGGAACTATGACAAGTTTGGAGACAAGTTTGTGGTGACAGTTACCCAACTGTGTTGATGTCACTGAACTGCACACTTAAAAAAGAATGAAAATGGTAAGTTTTATGTTATGTATAGCTTACTACATTGAGAGAAAGAAAAGGAATAGATGGTGGCATAAGACAAGTTAATATGTTTCAGACCATTTACACCCTATTTTTGGGAGAAGAGTAATTTTCTTTTTTTTCATTTTCTCTGTCTTCAATAATTAAAGCTTACTGATGTAAAAAGAATAAGTAATAAAATGCTATATTTCCAACACCAGCAACAAACCAATAAAACTTAACTCTGACTATCCTTAAGACTTAACCTTTTTTTAAAAAAAGTATATCTGACAAATTAGTAAGGATAAAAAGAATAAACGGAATGCCACATCCAATTTTCCAACTCCCAAGAGCATTGTCTTTATACTGGGACTTTAGTGGGAGAATATTTACAATCAATTCAGATAAGGAGAAGACATAGGGAAGTGTATATGTAGTGTATATGTGGTTGGGTGGAAGATGAAGGAAAAGAAGTTTATCTCAGGAACTTCTCACAAAATTTCAAGAGGAATTGAGATCTTATATGTTCCACAGGAAAGAAGCCCTGTGCCAGCTCCTTCATAGTATCTACTGAGGTAGCACACTTCTGAGAAAATTACTGTGTTGTATACCTGGAGAGAATGGACCACAAACAATGGCATCTTATGAGGGATGGCCACCCAGGCTTAAGAGACGAGTGGGCTCAAAGCAAAGCATTTCATTGACCATGCTGAGAGACCAGGTGTTCCTCCTCAAAGGCTTAAATTGCATTCAGCTCATTGACACTATTGTGAATAGAATATTAGTTATATTCAAGAGTGACTAAATTCAATTTCCTGTAAGTCCAGAGAGTGAATTTTTTTTAAATCTACAGGAGTAGATTAAATTTAATTGAGAAAAATAAAAGTAATGTTACCTTTTTATATTCAATAGTAGGGTAAGTTCTGGAACCCCTGAATGAGTTTACTTTCTCTGAAACACTGCTATTATGCTATCTATACCTTGTCATTAATGGTGTCTAACTATAATAAATAGATTAATTTTATTAAGAAATGAGAGCCATAAAATTTACAAAATATCATTTTAATTTAACTATGATGTCAGAATTATGTTTTGTGCTAAAGTACAGTAACTTCTATCAAACTAGAGTTCTTATTTTATTGTGATTTTTCTTCTGTCCTTTTACCTGTCTTTACTGGTCTTTCTTATTTTTATTATACCTTTTACTGTATATTATCACCAATCATTTTTGCAAGTATAGTAATATACATAAAAATAAGTAAATATAAATGAACATGACATTAATTCTCCAAGAAAACCTGTTACTTCTGTTGGTGTCTGCTTCTGAATCCATGATTTATAGTCTCTATATTGATATGTTTATCTGACATTCTGCTGTCCTTTTGGTCAGTACAGTACTTCCTGTTTAGTTTTCATTGATAAGATTATCAGATCATAAGTTTTGTGAGCTTTTTGAGCTATTTACTTAAATAAGTTCATGCTCTATTTAGGGCATTTAATTTTATGGTAACTTGAAGAACTAATCAGATTCAGATCTGGGCTTTAGAACACTATCGAGCTGTATGACTCAACAGGCTACTTAACACTGTTTTCATTTAAGTATCTACTTACTACAGAGAGTCATTATCTCTGTTTTTCAATAGTACTGTTTTAATTACTCAAGTTTTATAAGGAAAAACTTAAGAAATTTCATATGTAACTTTCTCCTTTGGACCAGTTGATGGAAAAACACTCTAATGGTAGGATGTTAAGTACAAAAAAGTAGTTTATGAATCCTTCAAAAGGAGAAATGTGGTATAAGTAAATTAACATACTGCATACAACAGTGTAAGCTTACAGAACTAGAAACAATAACAAACACAAAATTATGCTCTAATAATAGGTACCATATTCATTATCTGAGGCCTGATGTAGTTTCAGCTTAACTGTATTATCTCTCAATTAAATTTATATTAACATGAATATAATTGATTTCATAGTTGATGGGGCATTCATTGCAAAATAGTTCTATTCCAAAAACTAAAATGTAATTTTATATATATATATGAGATATATATTACATATGTGTTAATTATATATACATATATTTACACGACATTGTAAGGTAATTATTCACATCATTCTGAAAGTCAGCTAGAATTTTTTATTAAAAACTGCCTTAGTGTCCTCATCTAAAAATCAGTCAGACACTCCCCATGTTTCAGGGTGGTTATGAGGGTTAAATGAGACAGTAGGCAATCCATACAAATTCATTTATTTTGCTTATTTATAAATGAGTTTACTCCCTATAGCTTTTATTTTATTATCTGTTTTTACAAGTAAAGTAAATATGAATGAAACCAAGCATAGAACAAGATATGCTTTTAAAATATGAATGTAATTCTTCATATTAAGCTATATTTTGCAATAGTACAAATGATTCCCAAATCCTCAGTTACTTTCAACAACAAAGATTCACTTCTCCTTCACTTGTCCAATACTGGTGACTGCATCATGCTTGTGTACAGAGTATTACATGAATGGGGAGAAGAGACAGACAGTGCAGGAAAGACTTGATGGCTGCTTCATATAAATGGCACACTTCATGTCTCCTCTCACTGCATTGACCAAAGAAAGTTACGCAGCTACACCTGGCGTCAATGTTATAGAGGAGCCTAAGCCTCTTCTACGTAAGGGCACCATAGAGATGTACCCATATGGTGGTCCCAAAAAGAAAGCATCAAACATTTAATTGATTATACAAGCTAGTCCAGTAATTGTCAGAATTTATGATCTTGGCAAAATATAAAAATAAGGCAAATAATTTATTGTTATCTGTTTAATATCAATAACAGGAAGATAACTAAATATCGCATGTAGAGTTTAAGGATTTCCGTAAAAAAGCATGCTGTATAAATACAAAATTATATTCATTTTCCCCATATATTTATCGATAAAACTTAAAAATTAGCTTCCTACAGAAAGAATTTATAGATGTGAACACTTAAATAGTTTCTTAAATAAAAATTATGTAGAAATTATATTTTCTATATATTTTGCAAAGGTGAAAATTCTATCCTTGGAAGTTCTACCAATTTTTCTGGGTTTTTTTTTTTTCTATTTTTTATATAGAATTCAAGCTAACCATACTATTATAAGCCTTAAAGTTTTAGGATGATAGGATTAATTATTTTTAACAATCTTTTTTTTGTAGGATAAGACTGTGAAAAACTCCTTGTATTATAATGGAATTATTCCAGGCTTTGGAAAGTGGAAGCATTCCTGGACCAGCATACCTAGGAACCTCAAAGACACTCTAGTCAATTATTAAAAATACCAGCTTGTAAGAAGCTGGAGATTTCAGCATGGATTATTGATTTTTAAAAGTATTTTATTTGAAATTACTGTAACAGTCTACCAAATTGCCTTAACCTTTTTTTTTCTGCATATCAACTTCCTATTAATTTAGTTATAAATTAATTTTTACATACATTTTAGACAACCAAATTTTTCTTCTATTTGTTTTTCAATTTCCTTTATTAAAGTCTTATATCATAAAAGGATATAAAAATATCTCCCATAACAACAACTTTTAAAGGGCCAAGGATTTTTAAGTAAAATGATTTCTGATGCATAAATCCTAACTAGAGATATTAAAATAAAATAACAGTCTTTGGCTTATTAGAGGAAGTATAAAATTGAAACAAAAACAGTTTGCCTATGCTTTTCAAAACTATGAAACAAAACAGTTTTTCTTATGTTAGACTTGTGCACAAAGCAAAATTTATTTGCTATGCCCTTCATACCATATGTGAGCAAGAATTCTACCTAATATACCACCCCAAAAAAGTATTGTTTCATGAATTCAAAGTTACTTATGATTCTAAATTAGTCTATTTTAAAATTAATGCTACTATAACTCTTCAATCATTATCACCATTTTGATAAATTTTCTTTGATGTCATGAGTCCTTCCAATTCCTATAACATATCCTTCTATAAAAGGGCCTACAATATCTCTCATTGTTTATTCATTTGAAGTTCAAAATTATTATTTCTGATTAGACTTGATTTAATGCTTTACATTAATAGTTTATCCATGTAATATCTGAAAAACTGCTAATATAAGCATAAATTATGACAGATGTAGAGATGAAAGTATCAATAGAAATACGAATAGCTCATTTGGTTCATTATCCCTTGTTAGAGGCAGGAATTTTTTTTAATCTCTCAATTTAATCAGAGTGGGTGTCAAACTGAGTTTCACACTACATGTTATCTATATAATAGAACATTTTAATAACATTTTGACCATTCCAAATATCTTCAAAAACAAAGTACGTTTCAAATTATTTCATCATTTGTAACCCAAACAAACATAATTTGATCTAAAAATCATACCAAGTTATGAGACTTAGAACTTTCATAAGCAATATAAATAAGTATGAAAGTGATACGTTTTCATAAATGGCTCAGAACTTCAAAATATTTAGAATTGTTAGCCATTTCTAAACCAGAGGCTACTTGTCAGGAAATTTTAAAAGATTATGTGGTAAGTGGTGAGATCAAGACCAGCTTCATGGTTATGCTACCAGCGCAATAACACAGGGCTTTGTGCTTGGAAAACCTAATGCTAGGTTGAATGTTTTTCTGTCACCACCTTGAGATTCTGAATTTATTAATAATGGCCCCCACATTTTCATATATAATTCTCATTGCTCTGGGAAAATTATATAGCTTGTCCTGGGTGAGACCTATATCATGGTTAGCCATATATGCCATACTGGGGGCTTGGGTTTTGTCCTGTGAGGCCTACATGTCACAGAGTCAGAGAATGGTTTTATGTAGGCAAATAATACCATCATATTTATGTTTTCAGAAAATCAGACTAGTGGAGACACTAGAAACAAGAACAGAGTAAGAAAACCATACCAATCTCCCAAGTGAGATACTATGAGAGCTTGAACTAAGCAGTGCTAGTGCAATTAGATAAGTAAATGCAGATTTAGAGATATTTAGAAGAAAAAATTGAAAGGGCTTGGGCCAGTCATAGGTAGAAAGGAAGCAAGAGGATTCCATTGTTTCTACTGAGTTGCCTTTACATACATTAACCATTTAACCACTTACAATGAGAAAGCCTGGTTAGTTCAGATATTTTAGTGTCTGATAATATGAGTGTTAAATCTTATCTCTACCTCTAATTGTTCATTCATATGTAACTCTGACAAAGGCACTCCAAAATGTAGAACTATGAAAACCATATCTACTTGGAGTGTTATAGGAATTCAAATTTATTCCAGTTGCAGATTTTAATTGTTTTCAAAGAAGTTAGAACCAGAGATGCAGCTGGAGATCGAAACAAAAAGATGTGTTGTTTATAAATAACGTGTGTGTGTGTAGATAGGTAGATAGATTTCTGGGAATTTTGTTTTTACATTTCTTGTTAAAGCAAAGAGTATCCTTCTATGAAAGTCATATACACAATCCACTTTTGTTCTGCAACCCAATCACATTAACTTAGCCAAATATTTGTTTCCTTACTCTCTCTTTTTTGTTATTAATATCTTCTTCCATACTAGATAATGTACATCAGCATACAAACTTTCAGCACTCTGAGTCTTCTGATCTACAGCCATAACAACACCCAAATCCCTCTTTGTCAATTGCAAACCCTCAGCTAACTTCACAGAATCCTCTTCTTTGGAGACCCTCTCTTGGGTGACCCACTTTCTCAGGATGAGGAAGCCTTTTCTCTCTTTCTTCTTTTTTGTCTATTAAACTTTTTGCTTCCAAAACCCCCAACAACAAAAAAACAAATCCTCTTCTTTGACACTGTCTCCATTCTGGTCTCCCGTTCGTGCATATATATTATGAAATAGTCAAATATATGAATACAAGAGAAAATAATGATATAAAGGATATTCATATGCTTTGCACTCCAATTTAAGAAATAAAACTTTGTAAGCCTTATAACAGAATTGAAATCAGTAATTAGTTAGCTAATGCAAAAAGTTAAATTTAAAAATTATGGAAAATTATATGTACACATATCTTAAACATTATAATCTTAAAACATATAATGCATAATAATTTATCAGATGTTAATGTATCAGATGAGGCCCATGATTGGGAAATTGACATTCTGTGTCTTCTTTCTGGCTTGAACTATAATCAGAAGTACTGTGTACAACTTCCAAGCTTTTTTAAAAAATCAAGTAGAATAGGAAGTTAAATTTTCAATGTGATCTAAAAGCAGAAAGCATCCTTATTTTTAAAGATTTTTTAAAAATCTAAATCATCTAAATGTATTATCTGGTTTAACCCACAATTGATACAGTGACAATATTTCAGTCTCATCATTCCTTTTTATAAAGATTTCAAAGGTATTCAGCAAAATTTCCAAGTGAATAACATTCTCTTTATTCATAATATTAATTTATTTAAGCATTCAAATTATGTATTTGTGAGTGTATTATATGCATTACAAAATTTTCACTTTTATTCTGCAACCTAATCACACTAACTTAGCCAAATATTTTTTTTTTCTTGGTTATTCTCTGCCTTCTTTGTTATTAATGTTTTCCTCCAACCTGGATAATCTTCATCAGTATATAATCAGTTAGCTAATGCAAAAAGTTAGTTAAATTAAAAAATTATGAAAAACATATATACACATATCTTAAACATTATAATCTTAAAATATATAATGCATATTAATTTGTCAGATGTTAATGTATCAGATGAATCCCATGATTGGCGAATTGACATTCTGTGTCTCTGTCTGGCATGAACTACAATCAAAAGCACTGTGTACAATGTCCAAGCTTTTTTCAAGATCAAATAGAATAAGAAGTCTACTTGATTTTGCTAATGAGTATAATGGGAGCCTTCCATTTACATATACTTTAGTTTGCTTTGGTTCATTAAATTGGTTTAATCTAGTCATAGTATTAATCAGTATGTTTTACATAAGATGCGGAGAGCATTGGTTAATTTGATGGCTATAATAACAGCGGTCGGTTAAGAAAGACTTTGCTGTAATAATAATTAACATAAATAAGCAATTATGAGCCTTCAAATGGATCAAATCATTTAATTCTCTCAACAACTTCATACAGTAAGTTTCATTATTATTCCCTGCTTAACAGATAAGGAAATGGAGACACACACAGGTTAGTATTTTAGTAAATGTTAAAGTTCTTTTTGCTGCTCAGTTTGTTTCTCAAATATTTGTTTCTTAGTCTGTTGTTAACAGGAAGCATAAGGAAAAGGTTAGGCCATAATAAACCAACCAATTGATGTTTACTTTGCCAAGGCCTCAGTATGTCCCTACATGAAAATAAAGCAAAATTTTTTGGCTATATCATGTAATCTTCTTCATTATGGTAACAAAGGAATTTTCTTAGTGGTTGCTGGAAGTTCATATGATCCTTCATCACCATCATCCAAGTTTAGATTTGTGTTTGATCTGAAAATACAGTAAAAATAGAGACTTTTACTAGCATTCTACTGCTTTTCTGTTTTAATTTCTTTTATGACATGCTGTTTCATACCTTCCCTTTATAAATAATGCAATCCTTGGTACAGTTCTTTTAAATCTTTCATGCTTACAAAACCATAAAAATATATCAAATCATGTACAAATTGCTATCTGAAGGTGCTTTTCAAGCTCTTGTATTATAAATGAAATAAGATACAGGAGTTGATGTCTGTTAACATAAATAGAGAATATTGACAGTAAAAAGTGGTTTGAATTACCATGAAATTATAGAATTATAAGATAAAACATATATAAGGGCCTTGAGAAATCTTCTGTACAAGCTGTCTGCCTTTAGGCAGGTAAACCTCTGAAATACTTTGTAAAAATATTTTCTTAGTCTCTTTATGAATATCTTCAAGCAGAAAAAATCCAGAACCCACTGAGAATGCCCCATTTGAATGATTTTTGGCTTAACCTCAGGAGAAAAACCCTTTACTTTTGTACAACCTAAGTTGCTCCTCATTTCTTTCTTTTTTTAAATTATACTTTTAAGTTCTAGGGTATATGTGCAGAACATGCAGGTTTGTTACATAGGTGTACACGTGCCATGGTGATTTGCTGCACCTATCAACCTGCCATCTACATTGGTATTTCTCCTAATCCTATCCCTCCCTTAGACTCCCACTCTCCAGCAGGTCCCGGTGCCTGAAGTTCCACTCCCTGTGTCCATGCGTTCTCATTGTTCGACTCTCACTGATGAGAGAGATTGCTCTTAATTTCTATTAAATGATTTTTCCTCTATTTTCCTTTCCTCTTTTCATCTTTCTTTTTTGGATCTTTTCATCTTTCTTTTTAGGAACTCATTGTATTTTTCTTTTCATCTTTCTTTATAGGATATCATTTAAAAAAATTATTTCTTAATTATCTCTGTCTCTAAGTTTCTAGATAATTTTAAAAATAGAATAATCAAAATTGAAAATGTTACAAATCAGTTCTTATAGAATAATGTCGCACAGTAATACTGAGCTCAAACATTGTGGATTCTGGTGATTTTAAAGAAAATCTAATTGAATTTTACTTTCTTTCATATATTCTCTCTCAGTTTCTGCTAAACTTAGTCTTTCCACAATATTACCTATAATTTTAGGATCACTTATTCAAAGATCAGGGAGGCATTTTTTTTTCTAAGACCTGGCCTTAATCAATGTTTTCTTTTCACAAAAGTTCAATAATAATAGAAAGAATTTTGTCATTTTTTTCAACAATTCAGTTTTAGTTTGTAATCATGGTTAACGGTGATTATAATAATAGGGCTTCTCATATAGTCTTCTCCTGCGTATAATCCTTTGTTTCAAAATCTTAGCATTTGAAAGCTTCAGTCCTTAGAGGAGTGTATACAAGAGGTTTTCCATGATAATCCTTGCTCTTTTTTTTTTTTTTTTTTTTTTTTTTGACAGAGTATCTCTCCGTCGCCAGGTGCCAGGCTGGAGTGCAGTGGCTTGACCTTGGCTCACTGTAACCTCTGCCTCAGCCTCCCGAGTAGCTAGGACTACAGGTGTGTGCCACCACACCCAGCTAATTTTTGTATTTTTAGTAGAGACAGGGTTTCACCATGTTGGCCAGGATGGTCTCGATCTCATGACCTGGTGATCCACCCACCTCGGCCTCTCAAAGTGCTTGGATTAAAGGCGTGAGCCAGCGCACCCAGCGGCTTATTCTTTCTTTCTTTCTCTCTTGGATTATTCACTCTGGAAAGCCAGATACTATGTTATGAGCAGCCCTATGGAGAGAGTCCTGGGGCCTTTGGGCTACAGCCACCAAGGAACTAAAAGCCTACCAACAACCAAGTGAGTGATCTGCAAAGTGCACCTCCCGCCCCCACCCCCCGAGACAGTGGCAGCCCTAGTAGACAACTCAGCAGCAACCTCATGAGAAAGCCTGAACTAAAACCACCCAAGCCACTCCCAATTTCTTACCCTAGGAAGACTTGAGACAGTATATGTTGTTTGGAGCCACTAATTATGGAGGACTAATTTGTTGCAAGGCAATGATACCTAATACAGAGGTGGTTAATTCTATTTGTTTTCATATAAGCTTTTGCTTTTTGTTTCTTCTCAAAAAATATTGAATGAAGAACACAAAGTATTCATAATTAATAATATAAGCATTTTATAATATACTTTATTTCCTGAAAATGAATACACATTTTTTCTATAGCAGTTATGACTATTTTTTTATTTTTAAGAGCTTTATCGAGATATCATTGATATACATAATATACATAATATACACCAATTTCAACTATTTAGTGATTTCTACAGAGTTGTCCAAACATCATGAGAATTCACTCTTAGAATATTATCATCCCAAAATATCTATCCTGACGTTTATCTTTTTTTTTATTGCATTTTAGGTTTTGGGGTACATGTGAAGAACATGCAAGATTGTTGCATAGGTACACACATGGCAGTGTGATTTGCTGCCTTCCTCCCCTTCACCTATATCTGGCATTTCTCCCAATGCTCTCTCTCCCCACCTCCCCACCCCCCCATCCCTCCCCCATTTCCCCCCAAGAGACCCCAGTGTGTAGTGCTCCCCTCCCTGTGTCCATGTGTTCTCATTGTTCAATACCCACCTATGAGTGTGAACATACAGTGTTTGATTTTCTGCTCTTGTGTCAGTTTGCTGAGAATGATGGTTTCCAGGTTCATCCATGTCCCTACAAAGGACAAGAACTCATCATTTCTGATGGCTGCATAATATTCCATGGTGTATATGTACCGCATTTTCCCTGTCCAGTCTATCATCGATGGGCATTTGGATTGGTTCCAGGTCTTTGCTATTGTAAACAGTGCTGCAATGAACATTCGTGTGCACGTGTCCTTATAGTAGAACGATTTATAATCCTTTGGATATATGCCCAGTAATGGGATTGCTGGGTCAAGTGGAATTTCTATTTCTAGGTCCTTGAGGAATCGCCACTGTCTTCCACAATGGTTGAACTAATTTACACTCCCACCAACAGTGTAAAAATGTTCCTATTTCTCCACATCTTCTCCAGCATCTGTTGTCTCCAGATTTTTTAATGATCGCCATTCTAACTGGTGTGAGATGGTATCTCAATGTTGTTTTGATTTGCATTTCTCTAATGACCAGTGATGATGAGCATTTTTTCATATGTTTGTTGGCCTCATGTATGTCTTCTTTTGCAAAGTGTCTGTTCATATCCTTTGCCCACTTTTGAGTTGGCTTGTTTGTTTTTTTCTTGTAGATCTGTTTTAGTTCTTTGTAAATTCTGGGTATCAGCCCTTTGTCAGATGGGTAGACTGCAAAAATTTTTTCCCATTCTGTTGGTTGCCTATTCACTCTAATGACTGTTTCTTTTGCCGTGCAGAAGCTGTGGAGTTTGATTAGGTCCCATTTGTCTATTTTGGCTTTTGTTGCCAATGCTTTTGGTGTTTTGGTCATGAAGTCCTTGCCTACACCTATGTCCTGAATGGTTTTGCCTAGATTTTCTTCTATGGTTTTTATGGTGTTAGGTCTTATGTTTAAGTCTTTAATCCATCTGGAGTTAGTTTTAGTGTAAGGCATCAGGAAGGCGTCCAGTTTCTGCTTTCTGTACATGGCTAGCCGGTTTTCCCAACACCATTTATTAAACAGGGAATACTTTCCCCATTGCTTGTTTTTTTCAGGTTTGTCAAAGATCGGATGGTTGTAGATATGTTGTGTTGCCTCTGAGGGCTCTGTTCTGTTCCATTGGTCTATATCTCTGTTTTGGTACCAGTTCCATGCTGTTTTGTTTACTGTGGCCTTGTAGTATAGTTTGAAGTCCGGTAGTGTGATGCCTCCTGCTTTGTTTTTTTTGCTTAGAATTGACTTGGCTATGTGGGCTCTCTTTTGGTTCCAGTTATTTTTTCCAGTTCTGTGAAGAAATGACTATTTTTTAAAAACTGTTTTTATATGATCAATTTCCATTCCTGTATCCAGAGCACCATACATATTAATACAAAAACTATATGCAGCCTAGATCAATTAGGGCAGTATTAAAAAGTTGCATAGAAGCAATGAAAATAATGTACAGAACAATAATTAATGAAAATATTTAATCAGGAGGTTAACTGGGATATAGGTAGTCAGTTCTAGAAATGCTGACAAAATAAGATTCCAATAGAACATCTAAAAAACAGAATTCTTTTTTTCAACATTCTTTATTCAACAAATATTTGCTTATTGCCTATCAAGATGCCAGATAGTTATCTAGGATGTAGAAACAGAAGACCAAAAAAACACATATCCTTTCTGGAATTTATATTATAGCACCTCTGAAAGGAAATATAGATGATGGTAAAAATGATGGACTGTCGGCTTGGAGTACATGAATTTAGTATTTACTGTTAGTATGGTAGGAAATCGCTGGAAGGCTTTGAACAAGAGGTTTTCATCAACATGATATATATGCATGTATTTATAGGTATTAATACATTGTTTTATATAATTTCTAAAAGCTCAATATTTTTACTTACTTTTAAAAGACTTTGCTTTTTGAGAGACGTTTTAGGTTCACAGCAAAATTGAGAGGAAGCTGCAGAGATGTCCCCATCTATCCCTTCTTTGTACACACGAATAGTCTCCCACTTTCTCAGTATCCTCCATCAGAATGGTGCATTTGATACAATTGAATAACTACATTGACAAATCATTTTCACCCAAAGTCCATAGTTTAACATTAGGGTTTATTTTTGGTGTTATACCTTCTATGGGTTTGGACAAATGTATAATGGCATGAATCTATCATTATAATGTCATATAGACTATTTCCACTACCCTGAAAACCTTCTATGATATGCTTTTTCACTCTCCATTTTCCCATAACCCCTGACAATCACTGATCTTTCACTATCTCCATAGCTTTGCCTTTGCCAGAATGTCATATAATTAAAATCATATCATACATAGCCTTTTTTCATTTAGTAAAAGGCATTAAATTTCCTTTATTCCTTTTTAGCAAAAGGCATTTAAGTTCCCTTTATTCTCCTGGCTTGGTAACTTTTTTTTTTTCAGACAGAGTTTTGCTCTTGTTGCCCAGGCTGGAGAGCAATGGCACAATCCCGGCTCACTGCAACCTCTGCCTCCTGGGTTCAAGTGATTATCCAGCCTCAGCCTCCTGAGTAGCTGGGATTACAGGTGCTTGCCACCATGTCCAGCTAATTTTTTGTAGTTTTAAGAGAGACAGGGTTTCACTATGTTGTCCAGGCTGGTCTTGAGCTCCTGACCTCAGGTGATCCACCCGCCTTGGCCTCCCAAAGTGTTGGGATAATGGGTGTAAGCCACTGTGCCCAGCCTCCATTGTTTTAATATAACAGTTTACTTATCCATTTACCTTCTGAAGGACATTTTGATGGCTTCCAAGATTTAGCAATTATAAATAAAGCTGCTATAAATATCTGTGTGCAAGTTTTTATATAGATATACATTTACAAGTCTTTTGGGTAAGTACCAAATCACAACTACTGGATCATATGGCAAGAATGTTTAGTTGTATAAGAAACTGCCAAACAATCTTGAACAAAGTGATTATACCATTTTGTATTTCTACCAGCAATAAATGAGTATTTCTCCACATACTTGCCAGCATTTGGTGTTGTCAGTATTCTGAATTTTGGACATTCTAAGAGTTATAATATTTCAGCATTGTTTTAATTTGCATTTATCCGATGAACTATAATGTTGAGCGTGTTTTTATGTGCTTCATTTCCACCTATATATCTTTTATAGCAAGGCATTAGTGAAGGGCTTTAGCCCATTTTTAAAATTGGATTGCTTATTTTATTACTTTTGAGCTTTGAGCTTTAAGATTTATGTGTAGATTTTGGATTCTAATCCTTTATCAGATATATCTTTTAAAAATATTTTCTTCAGTCTGTTATGTTTTCATTTTCTTGAAAATGTCTTTCACAGAGCAGAACTTTTTCATTTTAAAGAAGTAAAATCTATTATTTCTTTCATGGATCATTCCTTTTAAATTATAATTAGAAAGTCATCACTAAACTCAAGGTCATCTAGATTTCTGCCTACGTTATCTTCTATGAGTATTATAGTTTTCATTTTATATTTTTGTTGTGCATTTTGAATTAATATTTGTTAATAAATTTGAAAGATATGTCATTTTTTTGGTATGTGGGTGTCCAGTTGTCCCAGCACGATTTGTTGAAAAGATTACCTTTTCTATATTGTATTTTCTTTGCTCTTTTGTCAACGATCAGTTGACTATTTACGTGGGTCTATTTCTGGGCTTTTTGTGTGTGTGTGTGACAGAGTTTTACTTTTGTTTCCCAGGCTGGAGTGCAATAGCATGATCTCATCTCACTGCAACCTCCACCTCCCAGGTTCAAACAATTCTCCTGCCTCAGCCTCCCTAGTAGCTGGGATTATAGGTGTGCACTACCACACCAGACTAATTTTTATATTTTCAGTAGAGGTGGGATTTTGCCATGTTGACCAGGCTGGTCTTGAACTCCCGACCTCAGGTGACTGTCTGCTTTGGCCTCCCGAAGTGCTGGGATTACAGATGTGAGCCACCACGCCCAGCCATATTGTCTATTCTTTTGCCAGTACCACAGTGTCTTGATTACCATAGCTTTATAGTAAGCCTTGAAGTTAGTAGATTCAGTCCTCCAACTTTTCTCTTCTTCAAGTGTGTGTTGGCTGTTGTACCTTTTGACTCTATATAAACTTCAGAATCAGTTTGTCAGTATCTCTAAAACTACATGCTGGGATGTTCATTGTGATTGCATTGAATCCATAATTCAAGTTGCAACGAATGAACAGATTGAAACCATTGGGTCTTTATATCCATGAACATAGAATATCTCTTCATTTGTTTAGTTCAACTTTGATTTTTTTTAGCAGTTTTGTAATTTTCCTCAAATACATTATATATATATATATATATATATTTTTTTTTTTGGGGGGGGGATGATGCTAATATAGATGGTATTGTGTTTTTAATTTCAAATTCCACATGTTCATTGCTGGCATGTACAAAATTGATTGTGTATTATTAACCTTGAATACTGCAACCTTGTTATGATAGCTTATTAATTTTAGGATGTTCTTGTTGGTTCTCTCAGATTTTCTTCATAGACAATCACATCACTGGCAGTTTTTTTCTTCCTTCAAATAAGGAAGAAACAAAGGCAGTTTCTTTTCTTCCTTTAAATAAGTATGGTTTTTTTCTTGCTCAGTAAAATGTGGGGAAAAAAAGTGGTGGCGGCGGGGGACTCTTTTCTTATACACAATCTTAGTGCAAAAGATTCTAATTTCTTCCTATTATGTTAGCTATAGGCTTTTCCTACATGTTCTTTATCAAGTTGAGGAAGTTTCTCTCTTTTCTTAGTTTCCTGATCATTTTTATCATAAATTGATATTGCGTTTTGTCAGACATCTTTTCTGTGTCTATTGATATGATCATATAATTTTCTTCTTTATTCCATTAATGAGATGGGTTGCATCAATTGATTTTTGAATGCTGAATCATAATAGTATGCCTGTAATAAACACCACTTGGTATATAATTCATTTGACACATTGTTGGACTTGATATATTAGCATTTTGTTCATAATTATTGCATTTAATCAATTTATATTTTTAAATATTTTTGGAGAAAAACTATAGAAAGAATTAAAGCAGGGTAATCAGAAAGGAAGCAACTTCAATGGTCAAGGTGAGGTGATAGTGACCTAACTAGGGTTTTTGGGTGGAGCTAGTGAGAATTCATTAGATTAAGGATGCATTTTGATGATACAGCTGATATAATTTGAGGGTGGGTCAATTGTGAAGTTTGAGGGAATTAAAGGAGACAAGAAGGACTCCCTAGCAAAGGTTGCTCAGGAGTTGGTGACATTCAAAGATTAAATAGTTTCAGTGTCCCTCTTAGCTAAATAATACAACATTACAAATATAAAAACTAGATCCTTATTATTGGAATGGGTTTTGCAAACATAAGACCCTGAAAATTAGATTTCATTGCTTTTATGGTAAAACTATTTTTTTAGAGTTTTCCATGAATAAGTGTGAATGGGCTTTCCTGATCTATGAAAAACTGAGGGAATAAGGAGATGTAGGTGAAAAATCAACAGTTCTGATTAGGATTTATTAAATTCAAGATGCCTATAATCATCCAAAAAGATGTATTAGTTTTACTGTTTGAAAATGATATAAGCCGAAGAGAAACATTTAAAGGACATTACTTTGCAAATGGTTATTAAATGCATGGAACTTGTTATAATCACTTAAGAAGAATGGAGATAGAGAGGACACTAGGACTGTGCATGGAGCCCTGGGGAATCTGAATAGAAGCAGGAAATCAGAGGAGGAGCCATCAGAGTGGACTGGAAAAGAAGATTCATTGAAGTAGGAGGAAAAGAGGTCAGTGAACGCTCTACTCTGGTAGCCATATGAAAATAAGTTGGGCAAGGAGGCATTTTCGTTCACCTATGTCAAATGCTACTATTAACAAACTAACAAAAAATTATTTAAATGTACTTTTCTTGTTTTTTCTGCTTGAAAAAAATGCAACTTTGTCCTGGAAGACTCAACACATTATACATAAACTCATGTTTTTTTAAAGAGTTTTACATTCAATACTGACACTTCTCTCCTGCGTTCTTGTCCCACTTCTTTCATCTCTAAATCTAGTTTGTTTTCTTATCACAATGAATGGACCCTATTTTGTCACTTGAGTATACAAAAACATTCTATTTATGAAGATTTTCAGGAAGAGTTCTTTTCATTTCATTTACCTTCGTGTTTGTATTTTATAACATCAAACACCAGAGTTTGAAAAGCCTATGTAATTCTTCTCCCTTTTTAACATCCTTTTAACATTCTTATTTTTCAGTGTTTCTCATGATTCAAAACTTGTTCTCTCTCTGTTTCTTAATCCCATAAAATTATTTCTTGGCACTTTTCCTATATTCATTAAATTTATTTATTTAAGAATCTTACTCTTCCTGAAAATTTCACAAATAGAATATTTTTTCATACTCAAGGGACAGAATATAGTCCATTCATTGAAAAAAGAAAACAAACTAAGTTTAGAGATGAAATGGGTAAAATTCTGTTATTTCCTCAAATATATGATTGTAGAAACAAATGAAAGCTTAGTTTATGCTTATTTTGAATTTTTAACTATTCTGTAGTTTTGTGCCTAGTTTTTAACTATTTATGGCAAGTGGGTTTTCTAATTATGAAATATTTATACAGATGAAGTATAGTAGTATTCTTTTGAACTTTAAAGAGTGAAATAACTTCATAGGAATCCTTTGAAGTACATTATCACATCTTTAACCTAGAAAGGAAGTAAATTGATAGTCAATTTTCAGCAACATATTAAAGTAGGCAATCAAAGTTTGAGGGCCTTAAAGATGTTCTTTGAAGTTTAAATAGGTTACAAGAAGCAAACAAAGATCAGATCTCTGTCCATCTTAAAGCAACATACAAATAGGCTCAACTTCAGAAGTGCTACTCTGAATACCTGCTTCTAGTTCAGTTTCTTAAATATTCTATTTTTCAGCTATATGTTCCTTTATGTTTTGCCATTTTTCCATATCTGTATTTACTCTAATGTGGTCTTTTGCCTTCAACATTCCTGGCTTGGCAGAGTGAAAGCATGAGCTTCTATTTCCTTGCCCTCTTCACAGACAGCTGCAAGAGGTCATTGTTCTCAGGAATTAAGTGACATAGTCAGGGGCTTCTAAAAGTTCCTGTTCCTGCCAATGAAGGGCTGTAGATAAATGTACTGCATAAGGTGTGTTACATGGGAAACAACATATGCAGACTATGTTACCAAACAGTAAACAAAAGCAGCATTATGTCCAACAAATATGAGCCACCCATTAGGTCGAGCTGAAATCCTCTCTCAGGAAAAGTAGACCTAAGTTACAATAAAAGTTATTTTTATCAAAACAAAGTTATTTATCTTTATATACTTTGGCTTATAACTGTTTTTAAGATGCCCATCTATGGATTTATTGGAGCATCACATTGAAAAAATTGAAAGCTTCACTTGGAAAACTAATGTTAAAAGAAGCTGTGTTACTGAAAGTGATATTGCTGAATCTAACTCCTCCCAACAAATTAAATACCACTCTTACTTCTGTTTTACATTTTTTTCTTGTTGTTTGCCCCTCCTCCCCAAGTGACTTCAACAAGTCACTGCTAAATATTTCCTCATAGTTACTACACAAACCCCTAAACACAATGAATTCAAAGCTAATTTCAAAATTTTCTTCTGAAAATTTTTTCTTCATCAGCCATTCAGATAGACTATCTTAGAAGAACTGCCTCATTTTGTTGTTATTCTCATGTTAAAAATTTGACAAAAAAAAAAAACTGTCAAATTTAAATCAGATACTTGGGGCCAACAAAATGTGGCCAAAACATGGACTACATGGCAGCTCCCACAAATTTGGAATAGGAAGAATAGTAACAAATGCTCTTCTGGAAATTGAAAGCGGTATCAGGATGCTAAGTCAATTAATGTTGTCTACTACTAGAGTCCTGATAAAGGTAATTCCACAAAGATGTGGAAGAAAGGAAGAGAAGCGAGTTTAAGGCCCAGTGGGAAAATGGCAGGAATACAACTATGCTTCAGGAGCAACCAGCATCCAAACACAAATGCAATAGGGCTCTCCATATTCCTATTTCATCTCTTTTTCTCTTCGTATTTTTCAAAGGTGACCATATTGATATATTTTTCAACCCATATGATCTTTCTATAATGTGAAGTTGAGACTCTTCCATTAAAAGGTAAAGTCTACGTTCCCATTTGAGCATAGGTGGTCCTTTGCAGCTGCTTTGACCAACAGAATGCAGCAAACATGACACTCCATTATTATAGAGGGTAGGTCATAAGTGATCATAAGACTTTCATGTGCTATTCTCTTTCTCTTTCTTTCTCTTTCTCAGCATGTACCTTTGGAACTCTGAGCCAACATGTAAAAAGTCTTGCTACTCTGAAACTTCAATGCTTGAGACATTTGGCATGCTCCAGAGAGATCCAAGGACATCCAGTTGTTCAAATCTTCATAGACTAGGACCCAGATATGTACATGATAAATCTTAAAAACGATCCTAGTTGTGGTGAAAACTGTACTCCACCTCATGAAAGATCCTGAGGCATCACTTTGTTTATTCATTTCCTTGGCAGTGGAGAGGGTTCAGGTCATTGCCAGTGGCTGCTTCTTGTGAAGCATCTCGTTGCTTCCTTGTTATATATCATCTATTGAGGTGCCAAATTAAGGCAGGTATACAGCGTGGTGAGAATGCCTTAGAACCTGAACAATACCAAATTCTTCTTTAACAAGCATGACGATTATCTGGAAATGCAACTCTATTAAAAGCTTACTAGGTTGTTGAATTAATTTTATTTATTGGATAATAAGTAAAATAAGAAACTGCACTGATACATAAATTTGGATTCTGTTTCTTTTCTGGCATTGAGCGACAAGGATGGAAGTTCTATTTATTCTTTAATACTCTAAAAGTAACTCATTTTATATTGCAGTATTGGAACATTGGATACTTCAATATAAAATAGAACTGAGTTTTCATGGAAGTCTGCCCATGACCATAATCAGGAAGGAGTGCAAAGCTGGGTGCTTAGTTGGAGTATGAAAAACAGGAGACATCCTCAATTCCTCTGACTTTTCCAAGATAGCCACATTGCATTTTCTTATGTGGCATACTTCAACAAACTTACCTTTCATAACTCAGCAAACATTATTTCTTTTGACCTTCAACAGTCATGAATTCCCAGCCATATATAGGTCTCTCAACAAAGGTGTATGCCTACTGAGCTGCTCTTTTCTGTCTTCTCTCAGATAGGTTAGCTTATGTCATTTTTTATTATTTTACAGAACTCCATTAAAAGCCACACAAAGTAGCCATTAGTCATAAAGTTTCAATCTCAGTGTGTTTGGTAGATACCAAAAGATGCCCAATTTACCAACTGTTTTACTTGCACAACATGAAATACTATTTTTCCAGCCCATGAAAATAAGGATAGTTATAATGATAACTTAGCTAACATTTAGACTCCTAGACTTTATGCTGAATTATATGTTCATATACATATGTACATCTATTTAAAGCACTCTTCCATATATATTTAGTATACACATATATTGTTTCAGGTAATTTAGTTTCTCTTATGTCTATGGGGCATAGGGACTATTACTATGCCAATTTATAAGTAAGGGAACTTTGGCTTATCCAAGACTAGGTGACCAACCATCTTGGTTTGTGTGGGACTGAGGAGCTACCCAGTACAGGAGACTTTCATAGATAAAACTAACACCTTCTTGGGCAACATGCGATGATTTAACTATATTAGCAGTTAAAACAAAGTTAAGCCCAGATACTGAATCCAAAGGCCCAGGATAAGACTACAGAGGGTATTCACTCCTTTCCGCTCATTCTGATTTAATCATTTCTATAATCCTAAGCCTTTCACTTGAAATGTTCTAATTCTAGAAATCAATTTCTTTTTCAGTCAGGATTTGCTTTTGCTGGTAATCAGAACTCAACATTAGCTAGTGTAATTCAAAGAGAAAGTTTTAAGAAACCAATAAACAGCATTAAAAGCTAAAAAGAAATTAAGATAATATCGAAGATTAATTTTTTTAATTAAGTAGTTTTAAAAAGAAGTTTTAGAACCTTCCTGATTTAACACTTTTTCTAAAGCAAAAACGTTCAAATCTTTACATTAGTAATAACTAAATCTGCAACTCATTTGTTTAATATTTTTAAATGTATCTTATAAGTACTTAAAATCTTCCAGTTATTTTTCATCCAAACTCAGAATCCTACTGTGAGAATTTCTACTTTTCCCTGAAATGTCACAGCTGCCTCCAAGTTTGTGTAAAGAACAGATGGGGGTGAGGCCAGGCACTCCTGGATACCCCAATTTAAGTCTTAACACGTTGATAACTGAAGCTTAGAGAGAAGCTGGAAAAGGGAATTATAACACAAGACAATTAGATCTCAGACATCACTTCTTATAAAAATCCATAGGACAAGTCTAGTTCAACAGGGTTCCCAGCTATCTATCAAACTTTGTCCTCAGTGGTGACAAGATACTGAGCCCTGCTCCCTCTCAGTTCAGAACATCTCCCTCACCTTCCCCCTTCCCTGAGACCAGGTTGCCAAATACCAGGTAAAGCTAGGAGTCAGTTATCGCCTTAACAGTAACATGCCCAGGAGAAATACACCTTTATCGTTATGGTTATTTGATGCCTTACATGTCAGACTAGGATTATGAGTTTGACCTTTATATATACAAAAAAGTCCAAAGATGTATTTTTCAAATTAAGATCAGTCATCGCTCAAAGTTATACTCTGCTTCTCACCATTAGGAAAAACATCTGCAAGGAGCATATACATATAATTTACATATTGTATATACATATATACATACAAAGCATTAGTATTTTGTATATCAAATATAAATATATATTAAATATATTAATATTTACATTATATATACATACATTAATATATATTTATACATATTATATATATATATATATATATATATATATATATATATATGTATGTTTAATTCCTGTAATAGGAAGAAGATAAATTGCTATGATTTCAGTGAAAGCACCTGGAGGAAGTAAAAAAAAAAATTGAATTATGCTTTCAGGAAGCTTGACTTTGAAAATACATAGATTTAGCATCAGCTCTTGGGGAAATGTTTTTATTCAAGGCTATTTTGTTGTTGTTATTGCTTTGCTTTGAGAATATGAGAAACTTAAACTATTTCTTAGGGTAAAGGAAGACAGTAGTATTAGACCGTAAAAGAAAAGAGGGCTTTTTGAGAGACAGGACTCACTATTTCTATTTAGAAGTCAGTAGTTAGTTGTCTCTTAAATGTAACACTTCCAGGATAGGAGCAGAGAAAAGAAAATTTGATTATTTAGGCTACAGAATTTATACAGCACATTCAGCATAATTATATAGGAATTAAGAAGATGTGGAAAGGAAGAAAAAATTATAAGCTCACCTAAAAGCTACAAGTAGAATAAAAAATAAAGCACGGCCAACTAAAGAACTCATAAGCTGAAAGAAAATGAAGAATAGTGAGAACTGAAATTTCAATGCAGTCAAAGAATATATCTAATGAGAATAAGAAAAATCAGAAGAGCTTGAAGAATATAAAGTGAACAGATAGTGAATTTTCCAAGTTTAAGATTCAGAACTTAGGACCTCTAAGAATCAAAGATTAAATTTTATTTATATATTATATTTTATTTATATGTCTGTATCTAACCACTAGAAGAGTGATAGGATCAGTACATGTTTATTGAATGAAAGTAATTAAATTTATTAGATTGTAAAAGTATAATAAGAATTCATTTTGGCCAAAGAATAAAATTTTGGAATACTGCTTTGGGGACCTTCTAACATCGATAAACTCCAAAATTATATTTATTCTACTTGAATCAAATGTTTTCCACAGATGGTATAGTTTTACAAATTAAAAAAACATTAAATAAATAACAACTAGACAAGGTAAAATTCACTGTTACAGAAAATAATGACCCTGGGTTTGATATCACTCTGGAGTAAGAACCCCATCTAAATTCACATCTACGTTCTCAATACAGGGTATGTAGGCCATAAATTTTAGTAGTTCATAAAGATTATTTTCATGGATGAACAACAATTTTAAATCAAATTGATTTTGACTTTTAAAAATCACTGCACTAAAAATATTCTCTCTTGAAATTGTGGATTTTTAATATAATAATTTGAATAGGCAAATACAATTAAGTATTTTATTAGGATGTTATTACCTGCAAATAGGAAAAAACTATTAAAGTATCTACCAACAATGCTCATTTTCTCATATAGCAGTAAATCCTTGGATAGAAAAACTCCCAAAGTTCACAAATTCAATGGCCCAGAAACATGCTATCTGTCCTTTCTGCCATTCTGAGCAGAACAGCTCTGTCCTCAAAGGCTAGATTAATTTAACATTTTTTCCTCCTATCAGGTCTACTAGGTTTTGTCCCCTGGATAAGGAGATGTGACCAGCCCCTCATAAAATGTAAGTCCATATGGAAAAAGGTATTCACTTGGTGTTCCTGTCCTTCCCTCATCTTACAGTTTAGATTGAATAAATAAATATAAATATATAGTTATATACATATAAAAATTACAATTCAAATATAATTATACTTAAACTCAATTTTTATATAATTATATTTATATAAATATATTTATATAATCCCTTTTTTCTCAGGTTCCTATGATATAATGGAATCACACTTATTTGGTTGACCCATTTTTTCCTAAATATTCTCAGCCCAAATCATACATTTTATTCTCAAATAATTTTGAGAAACAAATATTGCACAGGACACCTCATTTTTAGATGTTTTTAATTTCTTAGAGAAAGGAATTGAGGACTCTATGGAGCTGTAGTTAACACCATCTGTTGCAAAAATTCCCTATTAACGAATATAAAAGAAAGGATATATCTTGGAACACACCTTGGCTAGTTTAGCTCATTACAAATATTTATTCACTGAAATTTTATATATTAATTTTTTTCATTGTCTCTTTCTAACTAAGACAGAATTCAGTTAGAAAAATTGGTCAAGTTATCTCAATTTTGACCAAAACTATTAATCACTGGTCTTCTCTAACTTCAGAAATAAAGTGCATTTTTAAGCAAACTAAAATAATTTATTGAAAAATTATAGGTTTTTAAACTTACAAAATAGTTTGTAATAGTTACCAGACAAAGAAATAACAATGTGGAGCAATCTTTTTTTTATTATTATTAAACTTAAAACATATGCTGAAAAGAACCAGGTTTTGCTTTCTAGAGCTCTCTCAAAACAAATCTGCTTTCTCTTGGATATGTAAGCCAACAGAATGAAATGCTTTTCTTGGTCAAAAGCCTTATGTAATATTTCAAATTTATCCTCTGTTATACACTAAGCCATGTTACAATACAACTGCCCTCTTTTTTTCAAAGTCAAGATCCCAGAGTTCTAACTCAGGGATCCAGCCTTAAAACAACCTTTGACAGCTCCATGGGCTTTGATTGCAGATGAATTTAGGCTTTTTTGACTTTTGAAGACTGAACTTGACGTCGCATTGTATAAAAGTTCTGAATTCCAGCTTATTTTCTCTGCTTTCTGTTTGTAATAATAATGTACAAAATGAAACAGCTAAATAAACTTTCTTATACTTGTTACTCGTGGAATGACCCAGGAGAGACAGAGAGAGAGAGAGACAGAGAGAGAGAGAGAGAGAGAGAGAGAGAGAGAGAGAGACAGAGAGAGAGAGAGAGAGAGAGAGAGTGTGTGTGTGTGTGTGTGTGTGTGTGTGTGTGTGTGTGTGTGTACGTACATAGCCTCCAACCCAGGTCCTATCCCTTGGCCTTTCTCCATAATTAAAATAGAAAAGAGTAGGAAAAACTGATAGAAAATCAGTCTGATGCAATGACTGCTTGGTCAATCCATTGGCATCTGTCTTTCATTCTCATCCAGGTCATCTCTATTCTTCTGACAACCAGCAATATACTGTAAGGTTGTGCCTACTAACTTCCCAATTTTTACAAAGCAGTATGCACTTTTAAATTTCTCTACTTTAGACCTTTCATGTTCAGCATAATAAATCAGGTGGGGTTCCTTAGCAAGTGAATGTAATTCTTTTATGTTAATTTTAAAGAAGCTAAAACTCTCCTAAATAGAGCGTTTGTACAAAATACATGTTAGTTTTAGAAAACAACTAATATGTGTACTCTAATGCATGATATAGCTCTTTAATTTACTTTATTATCCATTGGAATATGTGTTGGAATTATGATGTCAAGAACTTTCTTTTTTTAAGGAAAAAGCCACTAAGAATTGACATAGTTATGGAGCCATTTGGGAACACATACACCCTACAAGTTTTAAGAAATGGTTAAGGAAATTTGAGCAGTTTCCGTAAACAACCCTAATAATTCAGAGACCTCAAACTGTATCAAGCTTTTAAATATTTGAGAGTGGATGTCTAATTTTACTATATACTTGCCAACACTCTAATTTATACAGGATTAGTATAATTTAAATATAGTTTTTTTTCCCTATAATGTATTTGCTATTTCTAGAGCTACATAAAACTAAGTTTTGTTCCCCAGGAATTTACTGGTTTTGTTACCCTACAAAATGGATCATTGAATAATTTGCCAAGTTATTTCATTTCAAAACAACTTGTTCTGCAAAACACTTCAGTGCTCCCTCCCCTTTCACATCTGTATTTTTTAAATTGATGTTATATGCTATGTGTATCTCCTACAATCATCTTAATAATTATATCAATGATTTGTTTTACAATATTTTATCTGCTGAAAGATGAAAGCTTTAATTTGATCCTAGATATTTAAAAGTACTTTTACACAGTGCATTTATTCTTGTGACTAGAAGGAAAGCAAATACCAAAGGTATGTATTTCTGCTAGCCAGATGTTAGGATGTGGTGAAGATAAGCTTATTGGTGGTAAGGATTTTCATTATTTTTTCATTTACACTTTGGCTCATCTAGGTTTTGGAAGTTCTAACACACACACACACACACACACACACACACACACACACACACAGCCTGATTTGATTTTTGTTTTTCATGTGTGAATGCTGTTTCTATAAGACAATGGTTCTCAAAGTGTGGCACTATAAACATTAATATAATGTCTAACTTGTTAAAATACAAATTCAGAGGCAGCACCTCAAACCTATGGAATCAGTGAAATGGGAGTGGGGCCCAGAAATATATATTTTAGAGAGCGCTTTAGGTGATACTGATGCACGATGAAGACTGAGTAACACGAATGTAGTAGAATTTTTAAAAATCTGGTTTTGAAAATATATACTGTAAAGCTTACTGCAAAAGATGTACCAAGGGGATAGTGTCACAAAACTAAATTGATAGGTGGCTTTGTTATAGAAAATATTCTATTACCACCACTGAAATTCCCCAGAAGATAGGAAAAATGTCTATCATTTTAGATATTTTATTTACAGTTCTGAACTGATTCATCAAAATGGACACTTTGAGGCTTTGGGACTGTTATATTTTAAGTGAAAGAATTATGGTGATAAATGATTAACTTGTAATTTTTAGAAATTTCGAAACACAAATTGCGTTTTTTATGCATTCTGTTCATCAGTTTTCCCCAAAGCTATAGAGAGGTTAAAAAAGCATTACTAGTTTCAGGTATCCTTATACATTTTCACGTTGGAATTTATTAACTACAAAGTGTTTTGGTTCTAAAATATATTTCAAATCTGAAAGAACATGGGAGCTAAATTCTCTACTCACATTTTTCAAAAGCTTGTTTCTTTCCTTCTATATATATGTAATTTATATACCACGATCTACATAAGCAAGGGATCTATTGCTCTTAAATCATTTGTATCCTTTTTGGGGCAATCAGCTGTTGAAAAAGAAATAGATATTCAATATATTAAGTTTATTCCATGTGAATCTTTAATCTTATTAGGAAATCAACTGCCGTATTGAGTTGTACATTTCTCTAGCTATCTCATTTAATTCTCCAGGAACAGATATAGGAAATCATTTATGTAAATCTCTATGCGAAAAATTGACATCACAGGGTAATACTATTTTTGCTAATATACAACTACTAGTTTTTAGTGATCAGTGATTAATATAGTTTAATGCATATTCTTGTGACAAACATTAAACTAATATTCAAATAATTATTTCATGATCAATTAGATAAAAAGAGCTACAACAATTCTTGACCCTAAAGTTGACATATATATACTGCCAGGATTATTGTGAAGATTGATTGAGAACACAGCATGCAGTGAATATGACTTACATAAGTATATTAAAAAATATCTTGAGCAGGTCACATAATTTTGATAATGAAATATTGATAAGTGGGATTATGCAAATAAATAATAGGATAGATAATCTGGTAAACATGTCAATAACATATCCATCAATAAATAATATATTTGAGAAGGACAAAAGATATAAGGCTGAATGTGTAGAGTTAGAGAAGGAAGCCAACAAAGTTTGGAGGGGAAAACCCAAAAATAAATATAAAAAACATAAAGAGGATAAAATATAGACATGAATAACTATAGGTTAACCAATATTAATTTATATTAGTGCTTATATTAACCAAAATTAATTTGTATTAATTTTACATGAATGATGCATGGTTAACTAGATATGAGTTCCTATTGATACTATGTCTCAATGGAAAAAGAAAACCACCAAATGGCAACTCAAGTATTTACTGTTTGAGGATGAAAGGCTTTCCCTCTCTTATTTGTACAGCTCTGTTTTTAATCCTCTCCCTTATGTCCTTAAACTCTTCAGGTTGATGTATTTCCTTCTTTTTCCTACTTTCAATTTTTTAAAATAAATGAAACAATCCCACAGAGCCAACTTTAAAAGCAAAAGACATTAGACTGATCAGAATAGAATATCACTATATCAAATATATAGTATACAAGTTAAAATCATAGAATTCTAGTTATCCCTATTTTTCTGAATATTGATTTTTCTGTTACTTTTGAATAATTACTATGGTCTATATTTGTCTCATTGTCCCTGTTGCAATCAATTGAAAATGAGACATCATGTGTCTTTTGGTTGTAGAACTCGATTTCAATTCTCTTCATAATTGATTAAGTATTTTTATGTATTCTACATTTCAGCAGCATTACTTTGAGAAGAATTTGGCCTGCCATTCATGCACTAGGTGATCTGAGCATGTCATAAAGATGCTTTTATTATGACTAACAAATAGGTGTGATGGTTAATTTTATGTGTCTACTTGACTAGATCATAGGGTACCCAGTTACCTACTTAAACATTATTTGTGAGTCTTCTTGACAGTATTTCCAAAAGAGATTCATGCTGAAACTAAAGGACTGAGTAAAGAGGATTACCCTTCTCAATGTGGATAGGCATTATTCAAACTCGTTGAGGACCTTAATAGAACAGAAAGGTGGAAGAAGGAAGGATTTGCTGTTACTCTACCTGACTGCCTGACCCAAGACATCAATCTTCCTCCACCTTTGGTGTTCTTGGTTCTCAAGCCTTCAGTCTCAGACTGGAATCTACACCATCAGTTTTCCAGGTTTTAGGCCTACAAACTATACCATAGGCTTTCTGAAGTCTGTAGCTTGCAGATGGCAAATTGTGGGACTTCTCAATCAATAAAATTGCTTGAGCCAATACCTTGTAAAAAATCTACACACACACGCATGTGCACACACACACACACACACACACACACACACACACACCCTGTTGGTTCTGTTTATCTCAAGAATCCTGACTAATACACAAGAGAAAGTCAAGTCATCTTATATAGGGCCTGCAGCACTTTGTTTTGGCCAATGTCTCCCACTTGAAATGGGAACACTGACTCAATGCCTATGTCCCCTTTTATCTTGGAAGTAAGTAATTTGCTTTTGGTTTTGTAGGTTCATAAGCAGAAGGAACTTGACTTATCTCAGATGAGACTATGGACTTGGGCATTGTTTTATTATACTTTAAGTTCTGGGATATATGTGCAGATCTTGCAGGATTGTTGCATAGGTACACATATGCTGTGGTAGTTTGCTGCCTCCATCCCCCCGTCATCTACATCAGGCATTTCTCCCAGTGTTATCTTTCCCCAACCACCCTGCCCTATGCTGTCCCTCACCTAGTCCCCCAGGCCCCAACCTACCTCAGTGTGTGATATTCCCCTCCCTATGCCCATGTGTTCTAATTGTTCAATACCTACCTATGAGTGAGAACCTGCAGTGTTTGGCTTTCTGTTCTTGTTCAGTTTGCTGATAATGATGGTTTCCAGATCGTCCATGTCCCTACAAAGGACACAAACTCATAATTTTTTATGGCTGCGTAGTATTCCATAGTGTATATGTGCCACATTTTCTTTGTCCAGTCTATTATTGATTGGCATTTGGGTTGGTTCCAGGTCTTTGCTACTGTAAACAGTGCCACAATGAACATATGTGTGCATGCATCTTTATAATGAAACGATTTAAAATCTTTTGGGTATATACCCAGTAATGGGATTGCTGGGTCAAATGGAACTTCTGTTTCTAAATCCTTGCGGAATTGCCACACTGTCTTCCACAATGGTTGAACTAATTTACGCTCCCACCAAAAGTATAAAAGTGTTCCTATTTCTCCACATCCTCTCCAGCATCTCTCTCCAGATTTTTTAATGATCATCATTCTAACTGGCGTGAGATAGTATCTCAATATGGTTTTGATTTGTATTTCTCTATAATAGTGGAAGTTCTAGCCAGAGCAATCAGGCAAGAAAAAGAAATAAAACGTATTCAATTAGGAAAAGAGGAAGTCAAATTGTCTCTATTTGCAGATGACATAATTGTATACTCAGAAGACCCCATCATCTCAGCCCAAAATCTCCCTAAGCTGATAAGCAACATCAGCAAAGTCTCAGGATACAAAATCAATGTTAAGAAATCACAAGCATTCCTATACATCAATAAGAGACTTAAAGAGAGCCAAATCAAGATGAACTGCCATTCACAATTGCTACAAAGACAATAAAATACCTAGGAATACAACTAACAAATGATTTAAAATACCTCTTGAAGGAGAACTACAAACCACTGCTCAAGGAAATAATAGAGGACACAAACAGATGGAAAAACAATATTGTGAAAATGGCCATACTACCCAAAGTAATTTGTAGATTCAATGCTGTCCCCATCAAGCTACCATAGACCATAGACCTTCTTCACAGACTGGAAAAAAATACTTTAAACTTCATATGTAACCAAAAGAGAGCCCACATAGCCAAGACAATCCTAAGCAAAAAGAACAAAGCTGGAAGCATCATGCTCCCTGACTTCAAACTATACTACATAGATATAGGATTTGGACTTTTAATTACAGAATGAGTTAAGACTTTGGAGGATTGTTGGGAAACCATATTGGTTGTAAATTGTATAAAGGACATGAGATTTGGGAGGGTTTCCAGGGATGATATGGTTTGTCTCTGTGTCCTGACCCAAATCTCATCTCAAATTGTAATCCCACATGTCAAGAAAGGGACCTGTAATCCTCACATGTTTGGGGAGGGTAGTGATTGGAGTATGGGGACAGTCCCACCATGCTGTTCTTCTGATAGTAAATGAATTCTCAGGAAATCTGATGGTTTTATAAATGGTAGTTTTTACTGCACTCTCACACATGCTGTCTGGCCTGCTACTGTTACTGGTGGAAGATATTCAAGTTACCACAATTTACAGGTGGCAAATTCATACATGTCTGTAGCAACTTTAGTTGTTGCCTTCTCAGAAGAATGAATTCGACCAAGGAGCATAAAATAGAAAAATAAACTGAGGCAAATTTCAGAGCAGGAGTGGAAATTTCTATAAATGGCTTTCCTGCTCTAGCAGGAAAGGAAGGAATAAATGCTTGGAAGAGATCCATTGGGCACCTGAAGGTCAAAGAGAGAAAAAGCACAGCCTTTAACATTAAACCTGGGACATTATAGGCTTGCCTCATTCCTATAATTCTTCCTTTAGGGTGTGCTTTCTGCATGCCCAGTGCCCTCCTTACCCTTGGGAATTGAGCACATGCAGGATGTTTAGGGAGTTATAAGCATGCCTATCTGAGGCTTTCTTCATTTTCTTATGGAGTGTACATGAAAGATCATACTTCACCATTTTTGTCTCTTAATGTTCATGCACAGGAAGTTGCTTCTCCCTGGGGCCTGCCTTTAATTAACACCTTAATGTTAACATGTGTGCATCATCAGGAAATGACCTAATCTGGCACTGATTTTTCACTTTTAATGAGGCAATGTGACAATTGCCAAACAACACCTCACATTGCTACTGAGTGGTGAAAAGAGTTCTCTCCTGTCCTGCTCATATCTAACTACCTGTAACACTGCCATGTAAGACATCCCTTCTTCCTACTTCTGCCATAAGTGTAAGTTTCCTGAGGCCTACCAAGCCATGTGGAACTGTGGGTCAATTAAGCTTCCTTTGTTTATAAATTACCCAGTCTCCAGCATTACCTTTATAGCAGAGTGAGAATGAACTAATACAACTTGTTTTCCAAATATAGGTGTGTTGAATCAGTACCAGTGTTGTATTGTCTAAAATATTAGCATTAAACAATATTGTTTCACAAAACTAAACTTCACCAAAGCATTCTAATCAGTTAAAAACTGTATGATTATAAACTTAGATATTGCCTGTTACTTGATATTTTCCATATTTTTCAATGAATTTTAGGCTTTTCTTAAAAGAAAATTCATTTAAGAAGTTCTATAAATTTAGAAATTTAAATACTTCTGTTTGTGCCTCTGAATTCTGTAGGATTCAGTACTTTCTGTAGGATTCTTCTTTCTCCTTTATCCCCATTGCTATTGCATTAGCTCATTTCTCTCCAGCATCTCTAGTAATTGCTCTTAAAGGACTTACCTTCACTTTCTGTCTCTTGCAATCCAGCCTTGAGTTTTGTTTTAGGTCTTTTAGTTGTCCGTTTTTGTGGACATAAGTCTGATTTTATGATGTAAATAAGTCTTCCAGTTACTTACCACATAAGATAAAGTCAAAATTCATTTAATGGGTTTACATGATCTTTGCTTTTTTTTTTTTTTTTTTTTTGAGACGGAGTTTCGCTCTTGTTACCCAGGCTGGAATGCAATGGCGCGATCTCGGCTCACCGCAACCTCCGCCTCCTGGGTTCAGGCAATTCTCCTGCCTCAGCCTCCTGAGTAGCTGGGATTACAGGCATGTGCCACTATGCCCAGCTAATTTTTGGTATTTTTAGTAGAGACGGGGTTTCACCATGTTGACCAGGATGGTCTCGATCTCTTGACCTTGTGATCCACCCGCCCCGGCCTCCCAAAGTGCTGGGATTACAGGCGTGAGCCACCGCGCCTGGCCGTCTTTGCATTTTTTAATTGTACTTTAGGTTCTGGGGTACATGTGCAGATCATGGAGAATTGTTGAATAGTACATACAAGGCAAGGTGGTTTGCTGCCTCCATCCCCGTCAACTATATCTGGCATTTCTCCCCATGTTATCTCTCCCCAACCTCCCTACCCCCGGCTATCCCTCCCCTAGCCCTCCACCCTCCAATAGACCCCAGTGTGTGATGTGCCCCTCCCTGTGTCCGTGTGTTCTCTTTTGTCAACATCTGCTTATGAGTGAGAACATGTGGTGTTTTGTTTTCTGTTCTTGTGTGAGTTTGCTTAGAATGATGGTTTCCAGATTCATCTGTGTCCCTACAAAGGATATGAACTCATCGTTTTTTATTTCTGCATAGTATTCCATGGTGTAAATGTGACACATTTTCCTTGTCCTGTCTATCATTGATGGGCATATAGGTTGATTTCAGGTCTTTGCTATTGTAAACAGTGCCGCAATGAACATACATGTGCATGTGTCTTTATAATAGAACAATTTATAATCCTTTAAGTATATAGATGGGATTGCTGGGTCAAATGGAATTTCTATCACTAGATCCTTTAGAAATCATCACACCGTCTTTCACAATAGTTGAATTAGTTTACACTCCCACTAACAGTGTAAATATGTTCCTATTCCTCCACATCCTTTGTAGCATCTGTTGTCTCCAGATTTTTTACTGATCACCATTCAAATTGGCATGAGGTGGCATCTCAATGTGGTTTTGATTTGCATTTCTCTAACGACCAGTGATGATGAGCATTTTTTTCCTGTTTGTTGGCTTCATATATGTCTTCTTTTGAAAAGTGTCTTTTCAGATACTTTGTCCATTTTTGAATGGGTTTTTTTCTTGTAAATCTGTTTTAGTTCTTCATAGATTCTGGATATTAGCCCTTTGACAGATGGGTAGATTGCAAAATTTCTTCCCATTCTTTTGGTTGCTGGTTCATTCTAATGATTGTTTCTTTTGCTGTGAAGAAATTATTAAGTTTAATTGGATCCCATTTGTCTATTTTGGCTTTGTTGACATTGCTTTTGGTGTTTTAGTCATGAATTCCTTGACTATGCCTATGTCCTGAATGGTGTTATCAAGGTTTTCTTCTAGAGCTTTTATGGTGTTAGGTCTGATGTCTAAATCTTTAATCCATCTCGAGTAAATTTTAGTGTAAGGTGCCAAGAAGGGGTCCAGTTTCTGCTTTCTGCACATGGCTAGCCAGTTTTCCCTACACCATTTATTAAACAAGGAATCCTATCCCTATTGCTTCTTTTAGCCAGATTTGTCAAAGATAAGATGGTTGTAGATGTGTGGCATTGCCTCCAAGGCCTCTGTTCTAGTCCCTTGGTCTATATCACTGTTTTGGTACTGGTACCATGCTGGCTTGATTACTGTAGACTTGCAGAATAGTTTGAAGTCAGGTAGCGTGATGCCTCCAGCTTTGTTCTTTTTGGTTAGGATTGTCTTGGCTATGTGGCCTCTCTTTTGATTCCATATCAAGTTTAAGGTGGCTTTTTCCAGTTCTTTGAAGAAGGTCATTAGCAGCTTGATGGGGATAGCATTGGATTTATAAGTTGCTTTGGGCAGTATGGCCATTTTCACAATATTGCTTCTTCCTAACCATGAGCATGGGATGTTTTTCCATCTGCTTGTGTCCTCTCTTATTTCCTTGAGCAGTGGTTTGTAGTTCTCCTTGAAGAGGTCCTTTAAATCCTTTGTTAGTTGTATTCCTAGGTATTTTATTCTTTTTTTAGCAATTGTGAATGGGAGTTCGCTCATGATTTGGCTCTCTGTTTGTCTGTTATTGGTGTATCGGAATGCTTGTGATTTCTGCACATTGATTTTGTATCCTGAGACTTTGCTGAAGTTGCTTATCAGTTTAAGAAGATTTTGGGCTGAGACCATGGGGTCTTCTAAATAAACAATCATGTCATCTGCAAATAGAGACAATTTGACTTCCTCCTTTCCTAATTGAATACTCTTTATTTCTTTTTCCTTCCTAATTGCTCTGGCTAGAACTTCCACTACTATACTGAGTAAGAGTGGTGATAGAAGGCATCCTTCTCTAGTGCCAGTTTTTAAAGGAAATGCTTCCAGTTTTTGCCTATTCAGCATGGCATTGGCTGTAGGTTTGTCATAAATAGTTTTTATTATTTTGAGATACATTTCATTGATACCTAGTTTATCCAGATTCTTTAGCATGAATGAATTTTATTTTAGCTGTTGAATTTTATCAATGGCCTTCTCTGCATCTACTGAGATAATCATGCAGTTTTTGTCTTGGTTCTGTTAATGTGGTGGATTACGTTTATAGACTGGCGTATGTTGAACTAGCCCTACATTCCCAGGATGCAGCCTACTTGATCGTGATGGATAAGCTTTTTGATGTGCTGTTGCATTCGGTATGCCAGTATTTCATTGAAGATTTTTGCATCCATGTTCATCATGTTTTTTGGCTTGAAGTTTTCTTTTTTAATTGAGTCTCTGCCAGGTTTTAGTATCAGGATGATGCTGGTCTCATAAAATGATTATGTGCCTTGGGGTTGCACTTCTTGAGGTATCTTTGTGGCATTCTCTGTATTTCCTGGATTTGAATGTTGGACTGCCTTGCTAGGCTGGGGAAGTTCTCTTGGATAATATCTTGAAGAGTATTTTCCAGCTTGTGGATTCATTATCTTCGTCACATTCAGGCACACCTATCAAACATAGATTAGGTCTTTTCACATCATCCCATATTTCTTGGAGGCTTTGTTCATTTTTTTTCACTCTTTTTTCTCTAATCTTGCCTTTTCATTTTATTTCATTGAGTTGATCTTCAATCTCTGATATCCTTTCTTCTGCTAGGTCAATTTGCCTATTGAAACTTGTGTATGCTTTGTGAAGTTCTTGTGCTGTGTTTTTCAGCTCCATCAAGTTGTTTATGTTCTTCTCTAAGCTTGTTATTCTAGTTAGCATTTCGTCTAACCTTTTTTCAAGGTTTTTAGTTTCTTTGCATTGGGTTAGAATACGTTCTTTTAGCTCAGAGAAGTTTGTTATTACCCACTTTTTGAAGCCTGCTTCCGTCAGTTCATCAGATTCATTCTCCTTCCAGCTTTGTTCCCTTGCTAGCGAAGTGTTGTGATCCCTTAGAGGAGGAGAGGTGTTCTGGTTTTTGATGTTTTCATCCTTTTTTCACTGGTTTCTTCCCATATTCATGGATTTATCTACGTATGGTCTTTGAAGTTGGTGACTTTCAGATGGGGACTCTGAGTGGACATGCTTTTTGTTAATATTGAAGCTATTTCTTTCTACTTTTTAGTGTTTCTTCTGTTAGGCCCCTCTGCTGCAGGACTGTTGGAGGTCCACTCCGGACCCTGCCTGCCCGTGAATCACCCATGGGGGCTGCAGAACAGTAATGGCAATTTTATCTTTTCCATAACTCCCCTTCTCTTCCTGAACTACATATACCTTAGACTACAATCAAGAAAAACATATGGTTTTTTTGAATACCTAATGCTCATTTACACCTACATGCATACATATAAAAAAACCCTCTGTATTTCACCTTGAATTCAATTTATTTATTTTTATGATATGTAAAGTGCTATAAAGCCTATCTCAAATGTTATCTCTTTGTTTAATTCCTCTCTGGCTAAACCAAGTGAAAATGAGCACTTTCTCTTGTTTTATTCCCATTGTACCTTGGTAATGTCTGTTATATTCCATCAACATGTTTTCACTGTTTCTGCATCACTTTTTTTAATCTTCTAGTAATGGCCTTTCAAAGACTATAACCAAAAATATTTTATCTCTATATGTGCAGAACAAGGACCTGGGCTTGTTTTTTGGGTGGTAGGCTCTTAATAGATGCCTCAACGTCAGACCTTTTTATTGGTCTATTCAGGGTTTCAACTTCTTCCTGGTTTAGGCTTGGGAGGAGGCAAGTGTCCAGGAATTTATCCATTTCTTCCAGATTTAGTAATTTATGTGCATAGAGTTGTTTGTAATAATCTCTGATGATGGTTTGTATTTCTGTGGAATCTTTAGTGATATCCACTTTATCATTTTTTATTGCATCAATTTGGTTATTCTCTCTTTTCTTTTTTATTAATCTGGCTAGTGGTCTGTCTATTTTGTTGATATTTTCAAAAAACCAGCTCCTGGATTTATTGATTTTTTGAAGAGATTTTTTGTGTCTCTGTCTCCTTCAGTTCTGCTCTGATCTTAGTTATTTCTTGTCTTCTGCTAGATTTTGAGTTTTTTTTTTTTTATCTTGCTCCTCTAGCTCTTTCAATTTTGATGCTAGGGTTTCAATTTTTGATCTCTCCTTGCTTCTCATGTGGGCACTTATTGCTATATATTTTCCTCTAGAGACTGCTTTAAATGTGTCCCAGAGATTCTGGTATGTTGTGTCTTCGTTCTCATTGGTTTCAAAGAACATCTTTATTTCTGCCTTCATTTCATTGTTTATCCAGTCAAGATTCAAAAGCCAGTGGTTCAGTTTCCATAAAGCTGTGCGGTTCTGAGTTAGTTTCTGCATTCAGAAATTCTAACTCGATTGCACTGTGGTCTGAGAGACTGTTATGATTTCCGTTCTTTTGCATTTGCTGAGGAGTGATTTATTTCCAATTATGTGGTCAATTTTAGAGTAGGTGTGATGTGGTGCTGAGAAGAATGTATATTCTGTGGATTTGGGGTGGAGAGTTCTGTAGATATCTATTAGGTTTGCTTGTTCCAGGTCTGTCTTCTCTAGCTTAGTAAATTTAAATTGCCTCCATATCATTTACATGGCTTGATAGCTGCTTTTTTGTTTTTTGAGCACTGGATAATATTCTATTATATGCATATACCAGTTTTTTTAATCAGTTAACCTACTGAAAGACATCTTGGTTCCTTGCAAGTTTTGTCAATCACGAATAAAGCTGCTATAAACATTCATGTATAGTTTTTTTTTGTGGACATAACTTTTCAACTCCTTTGGGTAGATACCTAGGAACTCAATTGCTGGATTGTATGGTAGGAGTGTTTACTTCTGTAAAAATCAACCAAATGATTTTCCAAAGTGGCTATACCATTTGTATCCTCACTAGCAATAAATTAGAGTTTCCATTGCTCCAAACTATTGAAATCATTTGGTATTTTCAGTATTCTGAACTTAGCCATTTGACTTGATGTGTAGTGGTATGTCACAGCCATAACTTAGGCATAGGCCTAAGAATATTTTTGCATTTCCCTAATGACATATAATGTGGAGCATCTTTTTATATGTTTATTTGTCATCAGTATGTCTTCTGTATGTTTGAAATGCCTGTTAAGGTCTTCAGTCCACTTTTTTATCAGGTTTTTTTTTTCCTCATTATTGTTGAGCTTCCAGAATTCTTTGTAGACTTTGGGTACAAGTTCTTTTTTGGATTATGTCTTTTGCAAATATATTGTCCTAGTGTGTGGATCATTTCCTATTCTTCTGACAATGCTTTTCACAGAGTAAAAAATTTTAACTTTAACAAAGTGTAGCTTATCAATTCTTTCTTATATGGATCATCATTTTGATATCATATCTAAAAAGTCATCACCAAACCCAAGTCATCTAAATTTTCTCCTATGTTGTCTTCTAGGAGTTTTACAGTTTTGCATTTTACATCTAGGTGTGTGATTCATTTTGTGTTAATCTTTGTGAAGGGTATATGGTCTATGTCTACATTCATTTTCTTTTTTGCATGTGAAGTCCAGAGGTTCTAGTAGCATTTTGTTGAAAAGGATATATTTTCTCCATTGTATTTCCTTTGGTCTTTTGTTTAAGATCGGTTGTCTACACTTACATGGGTCCATTTATCTGCTCTCCTTTCTTTTCCATTGATATATTGTCTACTCTTTCATTAATACCACACTGTCTTGATTACTATATTCATATTAAAAACTAAATAAATGGCAGATATTTCTTGTTCATGTATAGGAAAGCTCCATGTTGTCAAGTTATTAGTTCTTTCCATTGATTCTTGCAATCCTAATCAAAATCCCAGCAACTTACTTTTAAATATCAAAAAACTGAGTCCATATATGGAGAAGCAAAAGACCCAGAATTGTAAACTCAACATCTAATGGAAGAACAAAGTTGGAGAACTGATACTACTTGACTTCAAGACTAAGTTTTTCTTAATAATTTCTTGCAACTTTTTTACCTACTTAGGCACTGCGATGGACCTGAGCTATAGGGAATGGCTTTAATACTGTTCCTTCAAAAGAGTCACTCATAATGGTCTACTCTAGGTATCAGGTTCATTCAATTAATGTGCACTTACTGAATACGTTAAACAGTTCCTGAAATTTTATAACTGCATAGGCATAAGAACATTTTAAGTGACATTTATGAGGACATTAGGGAATCCTCTAATGATTCTCAGAATTAAATAGAGTGTAGCATAGTGCAAGAGAGGTTGTGTAATCGAAAACTGTAGGTGAATGCCAGAATAAATATTCATTGTAATTACGCTGGTGAGATGTTGATCTAGAATCACTATTTATGAAAAAAGACATGGATAGAATGAGAAGAACACTTTGACGTAAGAATTTATTAGAAATCATTAAGACTAATTATAAAAAGAAGATAAAGGACCTAAATTATAAAGTGAATTCAAAGAGAACACAATGAAAACCACAATGAGAAAACATAATGGAAACCATGAGAAATTTAATGGCCCCACATTTCTTTCTCTCTTTCTTTCTTTTTTTTTTTTTGTGGCAAACAAAAGTTTATTATATCCTATCAAACATTTTTCTAATGTGGTGTTAGAAAGTTTCTTCAAATATGCATTTCCTTTATTTTTATTTATTTTTTTTTCACTTTATTTTATTGCATTTTAGGTTTTGGGGTACATGTGAAGAACATGAAAGATTGTTGCATAGGTACACATGTGGCAGTGTGATTTGCTGCCTTCCTCCCCATCACCTACATCTGGCATTTCTCCCCTTGCTATCTCTCCCCAGCTCCCCAACCCACACCGTCCCTCCCCTATTTCCCCCCAACTGACCCCAGTGTGTAGTGCTCCCCTCCCTGTGTCCATGTGTTCTCATTGTTCAACACCCACCTATGAGTGAGAACATGTGGTGTTTGATCTTCTGCTCTTCTGTCAGTTTGCTGAGAATGATGGTTTCCAGGTTCATCCATGTCCCTACAAAGGACCCAAACTCATCGTTTTTGATGGCTGCATAATATTCCATGGTGTATATGTGCCACATTTTCCCTATGCAGTATATCGTCGATGGGCATTTGGGTTGGTTCCAGGTCTTTGCTATTGTAAACAGTGCTGCAATGAGCATTCGTGTGCATGTGTCCTTATAGTAGAACAATTCGTAATCCTTTGGATATATACCCAGTAATGGGATTGCTGGGTCAAATGGAATTTCTATTTCTAGGTCCTTGAGGAATCGCCACACTGTCTTCCACAATGGTTGAACTAATTTACACTCCCACCAACAGTGCAAAAGTGTTCCTATTTCTCCACATCCTCTCCAGCATCTGTTGTCTCCAGATTTTTTAATGATCGCCATTCTAACTGGCGTGAGATGGTATCTCAATGTAGTTTTGATTTGCATTTCTCTAATGACCAGTGATGATGAGCATTTTTTTAATATGTTTGTTAGCCTCATGTATGTCTTCTTTTGTAAAGTGTCTGTTCATATCCTTTGCCCACTTTTGAATGGGCTTGTTATTTTTTTTCTTGTAAATCTGTTTCAGTTCTTTGTAAATTCTGGATATCAGCCCTTTGTCAGCTGGGTAAACTGCAAAATTTTTTTCCCATTCTGTTGGTTGCAGATTCACTCTATTGACTGTTTCTTTTGCTGTGCAGAAGCTGTGGAGTTTGATTAGGTCCCATTTGTCTATTTTGGCTTTTGTTGTCAATGCTTTTGGTGTTTTGGTCATGAAGTCCTTGCCTACACCTATGTCCTGAATGGTTTTGCCTAGATTTTCTTCTAGGGTTTTTATGGTGTTAGGTCTTATGTTTAAATCTTTAATCCATCTGGAGTTAATTTTAGTGTAATGTGTCAGAAAGGGGTCCAGTTTCTGCTTTCTGCACATGGCTAGCCAGCTTTCCCAACACCATTTATTGAACAGGGAATCCTTTCCCCATTGCTCGTTTTTGTCTGGTTTGTCAAAGATCAGATGGTTGTAGATATGTTGTGCTGCCTCCGAGACCTCTGTTCTGTTCCATTGGTCTACATCTCTGTTTTGTACCAGTACCATGATGTTTTAATTACTGTAGCCTTGTAGTATAGTTTGAAGTCCGGTAGTGTGATGCCTCCCGCTTTGTTCTTTTTGCTTAGAATTGACTTGGCTATGCAGGCTCTCTTTTGGTTCCATGTGAAGTTTAAAGTGATTTTTTTCCAGTTCTGCAAAGAAGGTCATTGGTAGCTTGATGGGGATAGCATTGAAACTGTAAATTACTTTAGGCAGTATGGCCATTATCATGATATTGATTCTTCCTAACCATGAACATGGAATGTTTCTCCATCTGTTTGCATCCTCTCTTATTTTGTTGAGCAGTGGCTTGTAGTTCTCCTTGAAGAGGTCCTTTACATTCCTTGTTAGTTGTATTCCTAGGTATTTTAATCTCTTTGTGGCAATTGTGAATGGAAGTTTGTTCTTGATTTGGCTCTCTTTAAGTCTGTTATTGGTGTATAGGAATGTATGTGATTTTTGCACATTGATTTTATATCCTGAGACATTGCTGAACTTGCTTATCAGTTTCAGGAGACTTGGGGCTGAGACAATGGGGTCTTCTAGATATACAATCATGCTGTCCGCAAATAGAGACAATTTGACTTCCTCCTTTCCTATTCGAATGCCCTTTATTTCTTTTTCTTGCCTGATTGCTCTGGCTAGAACTTCTAATACTATATTGAATAACAGTGGTGAGAGAGGGCATCCTTGTCTGGTGCCACATTTCAAGAGGAATGCTTCCAGTTTTTGCCCATTCAGTATGATATTGGCTGTTGGTTTGTCATAAATAGCTTTTATTATTTTGAGATACGTTCCATCAATACCTAGCTTATTGAGGGTTTTTAGCATAAAGGGCTGTTGAAATTTGTCAAAGGCCTTCTCTGCATCAATTGAGATAATCATGTGGTTTTGTCCTTAGTTCTGCTTATGTGGTGAATTACGTTTATAGACTTGCATATGTTGAACCAGCCTTGCATCCCCGGGATGAATCCTACTTGATCATGGTGGATAAGCTTTTTGATGTGCTGTTGCAATCGGCTTGTCAGTATTTTATTGAAGATTTTTGCATCTATGTTCATCATGGATATTGGCCTGAAGTTTTCTTTTCTTGTTGAGTCTCTGCCGGGTTTTGGAATCAGGATGATGATGGTGTCATAAAATGATTTGGGAAGAATTCCCTCTTTTTGTATTGTTTGGAATAGTTTCAGAAGGAATGGTACCGGCTCCTCTTTGTATGTCTGGTAGAATTCGGCTGTGAACCCGTCTGGACCTGGGCTTTTTTTGGGTGGTAAGCTCTTAATTGCTGCCTCAACTTCAGACCTTGTTATGGGTCTGTTCAGGGTTTCGGCTTCTTCCTGGTTTAGGCTTGGGAGGAGGCAAGTGTCCAGGGATTTATCCATTTCTTCCAGGTTTATTAGTTTATGTGCATAGAGTTCTTTGTAATAATCTCTGATGATGGTTTGAATTTCTGTGGAATCTGTGGTGATATCCCCTTTATCGTTTTTTATTGAATCAATTTGGTTAGTCTCTCTTTTCCTTTTTATTAATCTGGCTAGTGGTCTGTCTATTTTGTTGATCTTTTCAAAAAACCAGCTCCTGGATTTATTGATTTTTTTGAAGGGTTTTTTGTGTCTCTATCTCCTTCAGTTCTGCTCTGATCTTAGCTATTTCTTGTCTTCTGCTAGACTTTGAGGTTTGATCTTGCTCCTCTAGCTCTTTCAGTTTTGATGCTAGGGTTTCAATTTTTGATCTCTCCTTGCTTCTCATGTGGGCACTTATTGCTATATATATTCCTCTAGAGACTGCTTTAAATGTATCCCAGAGATTCTGGTATGATGTGTCTTCATTCTCATTGGTTTCGAAGAACATCTTTATTTTTGTCTTCATTTCATTGTTTATCCAGTCAACATTCAAGAGCAAGTTGTTCAGTTTCCATGAAGCTGTGCAGTTCTCAGTTTTTGAATTCTGAGTTCTAACTTGATTGCACTGTGGCCTGAGAGAGTGTTTGTTACGATTTCTGTTCTTTTGCATTTGCTGAGGAGTGATTTGCTCCCAATTATGTGGTCAATTTTAGAGTATGTGTGATGTGGTGCTGAGAAGAATGTATATTCTGTGGATTTGGGATGGAGAGTTCTGTAAATGTCTATTAGGTTTGCTTGGTCCAGGTCTGAGTTCAAGTCCTGGATATCCCTGTTTATTTTGTGCCTGATTGATCTGTCTAATACTGACAATGTGGTGTTATAGTCTCCCACTATTATTGTGTGGGAGTCTAAGTCTCTTTGTAAGTCATTAAGAACTTGCCTTATGTATCTGGGTGCTCCTGTATTCGGTGCATATATATTTAGGATCGTTAGCTCTTCTTGTTGCATTGATCCTTTTACCATTATGTAATGTCCCTCTTTGTCTCTTATGATCATTGTTGCTTTAAAGTCTAATTTATCAGAGATGAGAATTGCAACTCCTGCTTTTTTTTTTTTTTTTTGCTCTCCATTTGCTTGGTAAATCTTCCTCCATCCCTTTATTTTGAGCCTTTGTGTATCTTTGCATGTGAGATGGGTTTCCTGGATACAGCACATCAATGGGTTTTGGCTTTTTATCCAATTTGCCAGTCTGTGTCTTTTGATTGGGGCATTTAGTCCATTTACATTTAGGGTTAATATTGTTATGTGTGAATTTGATACTGCCATTTTGGTGCTAGCTGGGTGTTTTGCCCTTTAGTTGAGCTGGTACTTGTTGTTCCTTTATATGTGTAGAGCCTCTTTCAGGAGCTCTTGTAGAGCTGGCCTGGTGGTGATGAAATCTCTGAGTACTTGCATGTTCCCAAAGGATTTTATTTTTCCTTCACTTATGAAGCTTAGTTTGGCTGGATAGGAGATTCTGGGTTGAAAGTTCTTTTCTTTAAGGATGTTGAATATTGGCCCCCACTCTCTTCTGGCTTTAGAGTTTCTGCTGAGAGATCTGCTGTGAGTCTGATGGGCTTCTCTTTGTGGGTAACCCGACCTTTCTCTCTGGCTGCCCTTAGTATTTTCTCCTTCATTTCAACCCTGGTGAATCTGACGATTATGTGCTTAGGGTTGCTCTTCTTGACGAATATCTTTGTGGTGTTCTCTGTATTTCCTGGACTTGAATGTTTGCCTGCCTTGCTAGGTTGGGGAAGTTTTCCTGGATAATATCCTGAAGAGTATTTTCCAGCTTGGATTCATTCTCTTTGTCGCATTCAGGTACACCTATCAGACGTAGATTAGGTCTTTTCACATAGTCCCACATTTCTTGGAGATTTTGTTCATTCCTTTTTACTGTTTTTTCTCTAGTCTTGCCTTCCCATTTTATTTCATTGAGTTGATCTTTGACCTCTGATATCCTTTCTTCTGCTTGGTCAATTCGGCTGTTGATACTTGTGCATGCTTCATGAAGTTCTCGTGTTGCGTTTTTCAGTTCCATCAATTCACTTATATTCCTTTCTATTTGTCCATTCTCGTTAGCATTTCCTCAAATCTTTTTTCAAGGTTCTTAGTTTCTTTGCATTTGGTTAGAACATGTTCTTTAAGTTCACAGAAGTTTCTTACTACCCTCCTTCTGAAGTCTGATTCTATCATTTCATCACACTCGTTCTCCCTCCAACCTTGTTCCCTTGCTGGTGAGGAGTTGTGATCCCTTGTAGGAGGAGAGGTGTTCTGGTTTCGGGTGTTTTCATCCTTTTTGCGCTGGTTTCTTCCCATCTTTAAGGATTTATCCACCTGTCGACTTTGTAGTTGCTGGCTTTCAGATTGGGTCTCAAATCTTTCAGATTGACCTTCTGTTTGTTGACAATGAGGTTATTTCTGTTTCTTGGTTTTCCTTCTGACAGTCTGGCCCCTCTGCTGTAGGTCTGCTGAGGTTCACTCCAGGGCCTGCTTGCCTGGGGTTCACCTGCAGCAGCTGCTGAACAGTAAGGGTTGTTACCAGCTTTCTTCTTCTGCTATCTTTGTCCCAAAAGGATACCCGCCTAGTGTCAATCTGATCTCTCCTTTATGAGGTGGCTCTTTGGTTGTATAGGGGTCAGGGAGCTCCTTGAGGAGACGGTGTCTTCTTTATAGGAGCTCAAATGGTGAGCTGTGAGCTCTGTTGTTCATTCAGAGCTGCTGGGCAGGTACGTTTAGGTCTGCTGCAGCAGAACTCATAAACCGCTTTTTGTTCCCAGGTGCTCTGGCCCAGGCATTTAGGGCTTTATGAGTTTCGGTTATGCTGCTGCTGCCTTTTTTTTTTTTTTCCTTCAGAGCTGCCCTGCCCAGCAAGGAGGCAGCCTAGTCACTGTCTGCCTGTAGAGGCTTTGCTAAGCTGCTGTAGGCTCCGCCCAGTTGCCCAGTGAACTTCCCTGCAGTCTTGTTTATATGGGTGTAGTTAGAACTGCTTTGGCGATGGTGGCCCACCTCTGTTGAGGCTGAGTCTCTCTGCTGTGGCGGGTTGCCTTGGCAATGGCAGGCTGCCTCAGCAATGGCAGGTTGCCTTGGCAACGGCAGGCTGCCTCAGCATTGGCTGACTACCTCTGTAGTGGTGGGCTGCCTCGGTAATGGCAGACGCCCCTCCCCCGCAGAGCTGGACCGTCCGGGTTCAGCTGCGCTTGCTGTGAAACTCTCAATCCAGAGTTTCTGGTTGCTGTTCTTTTGTGGGGGTGGGACCAGCCGAGTCTGATCGCCTGGCTCCCTGCCTCAGAGCCTTTCTTAAGTTAGTGTTCCAGTCACCTGTTGAAGAGGCGCCGGGGTCTGTTTGTTTTCCCCTGCAGCCACTCACTGCTGTGGCTTAAACAGCAGCACTGAGGTTTGTGGCGCTTTTTTTTGTTGTTGTTGCCCTGGAATCTACTGTCCTGGTTCTCTGCTCAATCCCCTTTTTAAACAGACAAATGGGTGACTTCCCGTGGCTCTAATCACTAGCCGAAAGGGCACCCAGACCGGTGTATTTTGTATGGAGAACCGCTGCTCCGGGGCGCTGACAAAGCAGCCGCGCTGAGCAAAGCAGCGGCACCGGCCGGCACAGCCATGCTGGCCGAAACAGCCGCGCTGATGACTTGTGGAGCTGCTCTGCCTGGGAATTTCCTAGTCTGTGGGCAATAAAAATGCGGTGTCCACTCACCCACTGCGCTTTCACTGGGAGCTGCAATCCTGAGCTCTTCCTAAACAGCCATCTTGGATCCTCTCCCTGCCCCACATTTCTATTGCATTTTATTTAGTTTAACGTATAATCCTCTTGAATATAGAATTCAGATTTTCTTTGTTCTATGTCAAATTGTGAGTAGAATTCTAACACGTTTTTAAAAAGAAAAGAACACTTCTGTTATATACGCTCTTGTATATAGAAATGATTTCCCAGATACACTGCATTTCCAGACAAAGCTCAGTGCCAAGAATAGAAATGACCCAGTGGTTTGAAAACAGCTGGTAGTATTTATCAAGCCTGGAGTTCCCCTTGTGTGGTGACTTTGCCTGAATTTTCAGTTATGCAGTTAGCTAATAATATTAAAACACAACATAATGGAAAAGCCAAAAAATGTTCAATTCTATAGCCAACAAATGCTATATTTGTGCCACAAGATATGGATTTTTTTTTCACATCATACATTATAAAACTATGATATCATTTAAAATAGCGTGAAATAAAAGGAAATAACTATTAACATGTCTTGCTGGCACACACAAGAAATTCTTGTTATTAAAGGCAGCTTATATTTAAAGAAAGAATAAATCCATTATTTTTAATAACTAATAAGTCACAGAGAAAAATTGGTTTTCTTTCTACATATGTATTTCACATTATAATCATGAAGCATATTTTTTTCACTGGCAGTTTGATTGCATTTGATGCTCACAAAGTGGCTTGGAATAATTTTTGAGTTATTTCCAACAAAACTTGAATGTGTTTCAAGGTGGATGCATGTGCTGAATAGTCATCCTGGAATATATAAGCAGGAGAGGCAAAAAGAGGTCGATTATGCAATGCTGGTCTTTATTTTAATCAATAAATTTGATTTTATAAAAGTCACACTCTAAGAAGTCAAATCTTAATTCAGAATTGATAACTCACACCTACTTTTATCATCCAACACTTCAAATTTTGGGTAAGGGTGTCCTGGACATTCTCTGTTGGCATTTATAACTTCCTTTGTACAGAGGAAATCACTGATATCTCGTTGTCTGTAATACTAGGGTTGCACATGCAGTTTAGGTTGCACCAATGAGTTACATTCATAGGAGTTGTGGGAGGCTGAAAAAATAGCCTTTCTAAGGCAACAGACTGTGGAAAATCTGTAAAGCATCAAATCTCTGATTCTTTTGCAGTCAACCTGAAGCTGGTGGCAGACCTGAATTTTATAATGTAGATTTCTCCAGCCTTTACATGCATTTTGTAAATATCTAATTCCTTGCATTGTATTCTCTTCCTGTGGAAAAATCAGAGATGATTTCTATAACACAAATAGAACCCTGAGTCATAATATGATACTGTATGGAGCCAAAATTTTACATAAAATTTTTAAGAAATCATTGTAGTGTCAAAAGCAAAAAGTCTTTTGATCTGGAGTATGAGATACATTTATAAATTAAGGTTCAGTTGAAAATTGAAAACCCACAAATAATTTCTAACATATTAAAAATGCTTGTTTTAATAATTTTGACAAACTGTGAAAGTGTAATACATTTTTAATTGTATCTATTTTCATATGGAAAAAGCACCATTACTATTAGATAATATGTTCTCAATTGGGGGACACATCTTAAATTGCTTATTACAAATTATTTTTTATTTTTTTACATAAATTAAAACTAAAATATATCTTATAATTAAAGCTTCTTATGCTTTCTTAATTTTATCTGTGTTTTGTTCTTAATTAGGTGATCAAAAGCAAACAATTGTTTTATATTCAATAATAGTAAATAGAAAGTTTATTTCTAATATCTTTGCATTTTTGGCATTTAAGTAATATAAAACTGTGTTATACCATAATAAGTTACCTGCATCATTCAAAGAAATAGAATCGCTATGTGGAAGAGATATGGAATATGTGAAAAGAATAAAGGATATGAAATGAAGAATAGAATGTATTTGGAACACAAAAACAAATGCTCCTGTGCAAGAAGGTAACAACTTAGATAATTGAAAATGCAGTGACTAAGTACTTATCACATGTCAGAAGACTAGTTGAATATGAAAACTTTTAAATACATTTTATTTACATAACAAAGTATGTAAATGGCATCTCCCCTAAAAAAGAGAAGTTATAGCTCATAATCAGTGGGAAGGGAGCTCTACTAGACACAAAGGACTATTTCTTTGCCATTTTAATGTATACATATGAATGTTTAACTCCTTAATTTTCAGCCTTCTTTTCCACTACATGCATTTAATTACACATTTTTCTTAACGAATTGCTAATTGCATGCCATATGTTTTGATATTGAATATTTTTAAGTGTAATTTTTAAAAAATTTATTTTACTTTAGGTGCATACTATATCTAGCATTTCTCCCCATGTTATCCCTCCCCACCTTCCCACCTCCCGCTGTCTCTCCCCTAATCCCCCCCAACTGCCCCCAGTATGTGATGCTCCTCCTCCTAAGTCCACATGTTCTCATTGTTCAACACCCACCTATAAGTGAGAACATGAGGTGTTTGGCTTTGTGTTCTTGTGTCAGTTTGCTGAGAATGATGGTTTCCAGATTCATCCAAGTCCCTACAAAGGACATGAACTTATTGTTTTTTATGGCTGTGTAGTATTCCATGGTGTATATGTACCATGTTTTCTTTGTTCAGTCTATCATTGATGGGCATTTGGGTTGGTTCCAGGTCTTTGCTATTGTACACAGGGCTGCAGTGAACATACGTGTGCACGGGTCTTTATAGTAGAATGATTTATAGTTCTTTGGGTATATACCCAGTAATGGGATTGCTGGGTCAAATGGAATTTCTATTTCTAGATCCTTGAGGAATCACCACACTGTCTTCCACAATGGTTAAACTAATTTGTACTCCCACTAACTGTGTAAGAGTGTTCCTATTTCTCCACATCCTCTCCAGCATCTGTTGTCTCCAGATATTTTAATGATTGCCATTCTAACTGGTGTGAGATGGTATCTCAATGTGGTTTTGATTTGCATTTATCTAATGACCAGTGATGATGAGCATTTTTTCATGTTTGTTGGCCTCATATATGTCTCCTTTGAAAAGTGTCTGTTCATATCCTTTGCCCATTTTTGAATTGGGTTGTTTTTTTCTTGTAAATCTGTTTTAGTTCTTTGTAGATTCTGGATATTAGCCCTTTGTCAGATGGGTAGATTGCAAAAATTTTTACCCATTCTGTTGGTTGCCGATTCACTCTGATGGTTTCTTTCACTGTACAGAAGCTCTGAATTTTAATTAGATCCCATTTGTCTATCTTGGCTTTTATTACCATTGCTTTTGGTGTTTTGGTCATGAAGTCCTTGCCTATGCCTATGTCCTGGATGGTTTTGCCTACATTTTATTCTAGTGTTTTTATGGTATTAGGTTTTATGTTTACATTTTTAATCCATTGGGAGTTAACTTTCGTGTAAGGTGACAGGTATGGGTCCAGTTTCTGCTTTCTGCACACTGCTGGCCAGTTTTCCCAACACCATTTATTAAACATGGAGTCCTTTCCCCATTGCTTGTTTTTGTTGGGTTTGTCAAAGATCAGATGGTTGTAGATGTGTGGTCTTTCTTTCGAGGCCTCTGTTCTATTCCATTGGTCTATGTCTCTGTTTTGGTACCAGTATCATGCTGTTTTGATTACTGTAGCCTTGTAGTATAGTTTGAATTCCGGCAATGTGATGCCTCCAGCTTTGTTCTTTTTCTTTCGGATTGTCTTGGCTATGTGGGCTCTCATAAGAAATTATGATTTCATATGAAGTTTAAAGTGATTTTTTTTTCAGTTCTGTGAAGAAGGTAATTGGTAGCTTGATGGGGATAGCATTGAATCTATAGATTACTTGGGCAGTATGGCCATTTTCACAATATTAATTCTTCCTAACCATGAACATGGAATGTTTTTCCATCTGTTGTGTCCTCTCTTATTTCCTTGAGCAGTGGTTTGTAGTTCTCCTTGAAGAAGTCCTTTACATCCTTCATTAGTTGTATTCCTAGGTATTTTATTCTGTTTGTAGCAATTGTGAATGGGAGTTAATTCTTGATTTGGCTTTCTGTTTGTCTACTATTGGTGTATACGAATGCTTGTGATTTCTGCACATTGATTTTGTATCCTGAGACTTTGCTGAAGTTGCGTATCAGTTTGAGAAGATTTGGGGCTGAGAAAATGGGGTCTTCTAGATATACAATCATGTCATCTACAAATGGTGACAGTTTGACTTCCTCCTTTCCTAATTGAATACCCTTTCTTTCTTTTTCTTGCCTCATTGCTCTGGCTAGAACTTCCAATACTATATTGAATAGGAGTGGTGAGAGAGGGCATCCTTGTCCAGTGTCTGATTTCAAAGGGAATTCTTCCAACTTTTGCCCATTCAGTATGATATTGGCCATAGGTTTGCCATATATAGCTTTTATCATTTTATGATATGTTCCATCGATACCTAGTTTACTGAGAGTTTTTAGCATAAAGGGCTGTTGAATTTTGTCAATGGCCTTCTCTGCATCAATTAAGATAATCGTGTTTTTGTCTTTGGTTCCATTTATGTGATGGATTACATTTATGGATTTGCATATGTTGAACCAGCCTTGCATCCCTGGGATGAAGCCTACTTGATCGTGATGGATAAGCTTTTCAATGTGCTGTTGCAATTTGTTTGCCAGTATTTTATTGAAGATCTTTGCATTGATGTTCATCATGGATATTGGCCTGAAGTTTTCTTTTTTAGTTGAGTCTCTGCCTGGTTTTGGTATCAGGATGATGTTGGTCTCATAAAATGAGTTAGGGAGGATTCCCTCCTTTTATATTGTTTGATACAGTTTCAGGAGGAATGGAACTAGCTCCTCTTTGTATATCTGGTAGAATTTGGCTGTGAACCCATCTGGACCTGGACTTTTTTTGGTTGGTAGGCTACTGATTGTTGCCTCTACTTCAGCCCTTGTTATTGGTCTATTCAGGGTTTCAACTTCCTCCTGGTTTAGTCTTGGTAGAGTACAAGTGTCTAGAAATTTATCCATCTCTTCCCGGTTTACTGGTTTATGTGCATAGAGCTGTTTGTATTAATCTCTGGTGGCAGTTTTTATTTTTGTGGGATCAGTGGTGATATCCTCTTTATCTTTTTTATTGCATCTATTTGATTATTCTCCCTTTTCTTATTAATCTGGCTAGTGGTCTATTTTGTTGATCTTTTCAAAAAAACCAGCTCCTGGATTTATTGATTTTTTGAAGTGTTTTTGTGTCTCTATCTCCTTGAGTTCTGCTCTGATCTTAGTTATTTCTTGTCATCTGCTAGCATTTGAGTTTTTTTGATCTTCCTCCTTTAGCTCTTTCAATTTTGATGATAGGGTGTCAATTTTAGATCATTCCTTGTTTCTCATGTGGGCATTTATTGCTATAAATTTCGCTCTCGACACTGCTTTAAATATGTCCCAGAGATTCTGGTAAGTGTGTCTTCGTTCCGATTAGTTTTGAAGAACATCTTTATTTCTGCCTTCATTTCATTGTTTATCCAGTTGGCATGCAGAAGCCAGTTGTTCAGTTTCCAAGTGGTCATGCAGGTTTGAGTGTGTTTCTTAATCCTGAGTTCTGGTCTGATTATGCTGTGGTCTGATAGACTTGTTTGTTATGACATCCGTTCTTTTGCATGTGCTGAGGAGTGATTTGTTTCCAATGATGTGGTCAATGTTAGAGTAAGTGCAATGTGGTGCTGAGAAAAATGTATATTCTGTGGATTTGGGGTGGAACATTCTGTATATGTCTATTAGGTCTGCTTGGTCCAGCTTTGCATTCAAGTGCTGGATATCCTTGTTAATTTTCTGTCTCATTGATCTGTCTAATATTGACAGTGGAGTGTTGAAGTCTCCCACTATTACTGTGTGAGTCTAAATCTCATTTTAGGTCACTAAGAACTTGCTTTATGTATCTGGGTGCTCCTGTGTTGGATGCATATATATTTAGGATAGTTAGCTCTTCTTGTTGGATTGATCCTTTTACCATTATGTAGTGTCCTTCTTTTTCTCTTTTGATCTTTATTGGTTTGAAGTCCATTTTATCAGAGAGTAGGATTACAACCCCTGCTTTTTTGGTTCTCCATTTGCTTGGTAAATCTTCTTCCATCCCTTTATTTTGAACCTATGTCTGTCTTTGTATGTGAGATGAATTTCCCAAATACAACACACTGATGGGTCTTGACTTTTTATCCAGTTTGCCAGTCTGTGTCTTTTGATTGGGGCATTTAGGCCATTTACATTCAATGTTAATATTGTTATGTGTGAATTTGATCCTGCCATTTTGTTACTGGCTGGTTTTCTTTCCTGTTAGTTGACTCATTTTCTTCATTGCATTTTTGATCTTTGCCAACTGGTTTGCTTTTGCAGTGACTGATACTTGTTCCTTTCCATGCTTTAGTCTTTCAGGAGCTCTTGTAGGGAAGGTCTAGTGGTGATGAAATCTCTCAGTAATTGCTTGTCCAAAGGATTTTATTTTTCCTTCACTTACAAAGCTTAGTTTGGCTGGATATGAGATTCTGGGTTGAAAGTTCTTTTCTTTAAGGATATTGAATATTTTCACCCACACTCTTCTGGCTTGTAGGGTTTCTGCCGAGAGATCCGCTATGAGTCTAATGGGCTTCCCTCTGTGGGTGACCTGACCTTTCTCTCTGGCTACCCTTAGCGTTTTTTCCTTCATTTCCATCCTGGTGAATCTGACGATTATCTGCCATGGAGTTGCTCTTCTTGAGGAATATCTTTGTGGAGTTCCCTGTAGTTCTTGAATTTGAATGTTGGACTGCCTTGCTAGGCTTGGGAAGTTCTCCTGGATAATATCCTGGAGAGTGTTTTCCAGCTTAGATTCATTCTCCCCATCATATTCAGGTACACTGATCAAGCATAGATTAGGTCTTTTCACATAATCCCATATTTCTTGGAGGCTTTGTTCATTTCTTTTCACTCTTTTTTCTCGTCTTGCCTTCTCTTTTTATTTCACTGATTTGATCTTCAATCTCTGATATCCTTTCTTCTACTTGATCTATTTGTCTATTAAAATTTGTGTTTGCTTCACATAGTTCTCGTGCTGTATTTTTCAACTCCATCAAGTCATTTATGTTCTTCTCTAAGCTGGTTATTCTAGTTAGCATTTTGTGTAACCTTTTTTCAAGGTTTTTTGTTTCTTTGCATTTAGTTAGAATGTGTTTCTTTAGTTCAGAAAAGTTTATTATCCACCTTCTGAAGCCTGTTTCTGTCAATTCCTCATAATCTTTCTCGGTCATGTTGTGATCCTGCGTTGTTGAGGAGTTGTGATCCCTTGAAGGAGAAGATGTGTTCTGGTCTTTCTTTGATGGTTTCATCTTTTTTGTGCTGTTTTTTTTCCCATCTTTGTGGATTTCCCATCTTTGTGGCTATGGTCTGAGGGAGCTGCTTGATGAAGTTGCTTGTCTGCCTGTGGAGGTGACACTGGGTTTCTAGGGACTCCTTCAGGTTACTAGGGAAGTTTCCTGTGCCTTTTTTGTTTACACTGGGGGTTTAGGCCCACCTCTTCCACTGACATCGCAGTGCTGCTGAGTGGTCAAGAACACAGTCCTGTTGCTATGTAGGCTTCCTGTGTTTTTTGTTAAAACATGTAGCCCAGTCCCACCCCTCTAATGGTGGTTTGTGCCCTTCCTCCAAGGGGCTGGATCATGCAGGGTTCACCTCAGACTGTGGCACTGGCTGCACAACCTGCTAGAGTCACAGCTTCAGCCCTCTGGGGTCTGTGGGGGAGGGTAGGGACCCGCCCAGCTTCACCTGGTGTTCTCCTCCTTTTAGCTTCCTCTCTTCAGTCATAGGGTAGGGGGTCCACCCAGCTGCTCCTGCTTACAGCTCCCTCTCTCTCTGGGTGGGGGGAGGGGGTGACAGCTCGGTCCACAGGCTCTCCCAGCCGACTCTTGGGCTTATGTGTCTGTTTAGGTCTGTGTGCCAATCCAGGGCACCGTCCTGGATTATTATTCAATTCTGCACTTGTAATTCCCAGTGTTTGACTGACAAAGATCCCCTGTTCTGTGTATTGCTGAGGCTTTGGGGGAAGTGCTGTATTTGGACTGGAGTGCCAGAGGGGAAGCCTCCGACTTGCTGGTCAGATGCACTTTCTGGGTTAAGCAGCACCCCTCCCCACCTTGGTCTGCCCTGCATGGGCTTTGCTCACTGTCAGACCAGACCCATTGAAATGCACCTGGTACCTTGGTTGGAGCTAGGAGATCTCTGGATTTCTGCGTCTCTCTTGCTGGGTGTTGTGCACCGGAATTGTGTCTATTTGGCCATCTTGGAGCATCTCCTCAATATGAAATATTTTTATTACCAATCAATTCAAATATTTTCTGTTTCCTTCTTTGACCCATGAAGCATTAGGAATTTATTTTTTAATTTCCATACATATATGAGTTTTCCACAGATCTTTTGTTTTGAACTGCTCATATGTTCCCAGGAGAGCTCACAGTTGAGTACCTCTGAAGGAACTGTCCTCAGGTGAAGAGAGCTTTCTGATCTAAGTTTGTATGCCCTTCCTAGGGGTTGCCTGCATCCAGTGACTTGTAGATGTACCTAAATGTAAAATTGCTACAGTTTCTGGGGTTGTGGATTGAATTGTGCTCCCCTCTCCTTCATATATTGAAGTCCTAACTTACAGTACCTCAGAATGTTGAAATGGGAGAGTTCCTTATCCCTCTCACAGGATGTGTGATGGAGGTGTGGCTTGCTCCTCAGTCTCCCTGCTGCCCTGCCACTCCAACCCCTAAGGGGACCATTCAGACAGGCAGGTGCAGAGGCCGTGGAGAGTGCTTTTGGGCTCCACCCCATGACAGTGTTTAGGATTCCAGAAGCCAAGTGGGTGTGTGTTATAGTGTGCTCTCTCAGCTTTGCTGTCTGCGGTTGCCTTGTGTTAATCAGCTCAATAGACCATCTGCCTTATTGCAAGTGCAGGGGGCCTGAGTTCTTGCCCTGTATAACGGAAGAATCAGATCACACGCAGGCGGGAAGGATGAGTGCAAGGTTTTACTGAGTAGTGGAGGTGACTTTCAGGAAATGGATGGGGAGCCAGAGATGGGGGATGAGTGGGAAGGTGTTCTTCCCCTGGAGTCCAGCTGTTCAGTAGTTCAGAGGCCTCTTCCCTCCTTCTCTGCCATGCCGCCCACCACTCTCTGCTGCTTCCCACTATTCTGTTCCTCTGCTCTTCTCCATGTTCAGTTGCTTGTGTCCGTGCCTTTTAAGGTCTCAGATTTATATTGGCACAGGGTGGAGGGCATGATGGGTAAGAGTGGTCTTGGAGAAGGCAACATTGGGGCATGAAAACAAGAGTGTCTGTTCTCACTTAGGTCTATGGGCAGAGGCCTGAGGTTGAAGCTCTTGCCAGGGACGCTGCCCCTCTCCCATACCAATGTGACCTTAATTGGAAATAGGGTCCTTGCAGATGCTATTAGGTAAGATGAGGTTATACTGGAACAGGGTGGGACACTAATATGATTGGTGTTCTTTTAAAAAGGAGGTTTGGAGACACACATTCGAATGTGTATGCACAGGTATATACACACACATACACATGCAGTGGGAGTGCTATGTGAAGATGAAGGCAGAGATTTGGGTGATAAGCCAAGAACACCAAAGATTGCTAGCAAATTATCAGAAATAGGCATGGAACAGATTCTTCTCTACAGCCTCAGAAAGAACTAGTCCTACCCACACCTTGATCTTAGGCTTTGAGCCTCCACGATGTTGAGTCAATACATTTTTTTAATTTAAGTCATTCTGTTTATGATACTTTAGTATGGCTGCTCTAGGAAATAATGTACTGGGTACATTTTTATTTTTACTATTTTGTGTTATCCATATTTATTCCTATGTTTGCCATAAAGCTACTTTCTCTAATATTAAGGTAGCTATTATAGACAGATGATTGATAAATATCATTGAAATATGATTTTATACTCCTGGTTAAAACAAGAAATGTTGGACAATTTAGCTTCATTCACTCCCATCGTAACTTAAATGTTATTGTTCTATATTCTATTTTCCCTCCACATTATTAATTTTACATGGTAAGTATTCTTTAAGATGTATCTACATGCTTACACTTTTAAACCTATTAATTTCTACTTGCATCCCAGGCATTCTGGTCTGAATCACTTTCTTTGTTTTTAAAGACATTCCTTAGAATTACTTTTAATGAGGTTCTCCTGGTAACAAAATTTATATTTTTTTTGTTTGTCTGAAAACATTTTTATTTTGCCTCACCTTTTGAGAGATAATTTTATTGAGTATAAACTCTAGATTGGTAGGGGTTTTTTTGTTTGTTTTTGTTTTTTTTTTTTCAGCATATTGAACTCTAAACTATTGAACTCTAGTCTCCTCCCTCACCATGAGAAAATCAGCTACCACATTTACTACCACTTATTTGAAAGGAAGGTATCTTTTTCCTCAGAGTACTTTAGAGGTTTTCTTTTTTGCATTTTTCTTTCTGGAGTTCTTACATGAAATAATACTTGGCTTTGAATTCCTCTTGTATATCTGGTCTTGAATGTATGGAATGGTGTCTTTTATCAATTTGGGAAAATTCTCAGCCATTATCTTGTCAAATATTTCCTCTGCACCATTACTCTCTCTATTCACCTGGAACACTGATTAAGGATATATTAAATCATTTTATTCTCTTTGCCTAAAATGCTTACTGTTTTTCATTTTTTCATATTCTAAATCCTGGATTATTTCATTTTCTTATTCCATTATTAATTTAACTTTTATAAAGTCACATCTTATTCATTTTAAATCTTACTGTGCCCCGTTTTAAGTTCCTATTTCCTGTTGATGTTTTAGAATGTATCCACTATTTCTTCAAACATGTTAAATGAAATTATTTCATAGTCTGTGGCTGATAATTCCCATTCATAAAAAGGCTTTGCTGCTCTGTTTATGCTGTCTGTGGTTTCTACTAGTTATAACCTATTCTATGTTTCTTTGCTGTTCTGAGTATCTTCACCAGCCATTGTTATGCAAGATTAGCTTTTAAGTTAATTTGACACCCGGGATGAAATTCTTTCTCAGGAGATGATTTGTACTACCTTCTTCCAGAACAACTTTAAAACACGGAAGACTTAGGGGTTTCAGACCATGTGAGAACTGGTCCATTTCTCATTCATTCTTATCGTCAAGGTGTAGGATTTCGGAGACAGCTTTTGTGGAAGAACCTCCTGCTATACTCCTTAGCTTTTGTGGACATTTGGTTTTGATTTCTTAATCCCTCTTTCTTCACGAAGTTTTAAAAACAAAAATTTGAGTTTCCCAGATTAGCAAATAGGTTATGGGAAGTATGGATTTTTAACTCATTTACATCTTTAAATTCCCATTTCTACCTCAGGATTGGTTTGGTATTTTCTTACAACAGTCTTGTCAACATTTAGAGCTTTTAAAAAGTCAGAAGAATCATCCATACTTCTGTTTTTTGCATGATTGTTGACTAATTTAATCTCCAATTATAAGATATAGAATCCCCCAATTAATTATTTTTAATGGGCAGTTTAATTCTGAGGCAGGCTCTGTGGAATGTTTTACAATCGGAAAAACACTCTTCGTGTAGGAATTATGAATGTATGTATATGCTTCATAATGGATATCTATAGTTAGACTTGCCATTTGATGACCGATTTTGCAGCAGAGAAAATTGTCTTATGTATTTTATACTTATCTTTTTTATGATACTTTTCATTCAGTAATTTAAGTATTTACTTGCATGGCATACAAGGCACTATAGCCCTGTTGGCAGGACCTAAGTCTTATTCTTACACACAATATAGCATAATGGCTAAGTGCACAACCATGGAGCTAGAACTCTTCAATTCCAACTCTTCCGCTAGCTCTACTGTGACTACTATAACTCCCTGAGACTCTGTTTTCTCATTTGTAAAATAAGGATACTATTTAACTTATAGTTCAAAGACTAATTGAGCTGATGTAAATGAAGCAATGAAAAGTTGCCTGTCACATAATAAATGTTAATCATTATTTTAAATATCGGTCCCAGTAACAAGCACTGTACTTTCTGCAAAGTCTTTAATAAGTTCATGATTAGTGATATAACAGACATGGTTCTCCTAAGACATTTAATTGTACAATGGTACCCCATATGTACTTTCAGAGTAATACAAATTTAACCCTGTAAATCATAACAGTCCCCAAAGGCTAGTATTAAAAGCCATGAATTTGATTTTTAAAGTTAACAAACTAGTAAACAAGTTATAATTTGAGTCACAGACTAAGAACATAGTAAAGCCAGTGACACAGCTATAAAAGTTTTCTTTAAATTACTTATGCATATAATAGATGTCATGCTTTTGGATTTTATTTAAAAAGCTCATTAAAATATCTCTCACCACCTTTTGTGTATTGTGACAAAATTCACACAATGCCAAAAAATCTGTTGTATTTAAGATTCTGCAGAAATTATGACTTCACGCAGCTAAAGCCCACATCTGATAAGTAAAATTAATTTCAGGCAAAATCATCCAAAAACGTTTAAGTAATCATTTTGTAATTTCCTTAACCTAGCGCAGATATGTCTCAGAGAACACAAAAAGAAGGCCTTTATCAGCACAGTTTTTCAGTATTCACCCATAGTCATCTGTCCCTACCTAGGACCATGCTGTTGTTTTATCAAGTAATATATATATTTTTCAAATATGAAAGTTTAAATAAAAGTACATAAAAGAAAATAACTATCATTTATGAACAAGGACCCAGATAGAAATCTTATCAATGTTTTACATTTTGGCACAGAGTGACAACATAAGGAGACAAAGAAATATATTTGGCCCATTTTCTTTCTGTTATATAACAGTATTCTAAACTGATAACACATTTTAACTGTGCTGAAATATAATTTTGGTTGCAGTTTTTAATTCCACTTAACATTACTTTACTAAGAAAGGAATATATAAATTACATTTCTCAAAAATATTTTAATATGGAACTTCTTTGTCCCAATAAATCTTGCTTAAATACTTATTAGGAAACCCGCATATAGAGGTTCACTATTATTTGTTTAAAACAGACTTTCACTTTCTTGGTAAACTTATATTCTCATTCCAATTTTTTCTGAGGTTTTCTAAAGCTTTTGTCATATGGTGTGATTGTTATATGGCTTGCCTTATTTGACCTACTGCTGTTATACATTTTGCTAATAGATTACTTCTTTCAAATCTTTATTGGGTTGATTTTGGGTCAAATTGTCTTTTGCATGGTACATTATCTTAATATTCAGATAAATTTAATTTAATGTATATTCATAAGGAATAATGGTCAATATATTTTAATTGGGGCTGATTTTAATATTTTGGTATCAAGAGACTTATTAGAAAATTTATATGAACATTTAAAAATTGTATCTGCATTCTTAATTGTATCCAAGATTTTTAGTAGTTTCTTAGAAAAGTGATTTTCAAGCTATCAGATCTGCTGTATATGAATGGGGGCAGAATAATTTTTATTTGCTCTGTAACAAGTGAGCAAATTTGAAAACAACCATTGAGTATTCACTGTGGAAATTGTGACTAATTGTAGTTTCTAAATGTTCTTATTTTATACTAACATTTTAAGTAAAATAGGTACCTTTAAGAACTATGAAAGATCTGTGGTTTTACCATGTTCGTAAGGTTAAAAGTTAATGTCTGAAAGAGTTAATAAGATTAAGGTGAGTTTCATGGAAGCTAGAAGAAGACATAAGACTCTTGGGTCAGAGACACAGGATTATGCTACTCACGACATGGTAGGCAACATGAGCTCCATGTTTTTATTCTTCTCTCCTTGCTCTTAAAATCCCATGGGAACAATGTGAAGTAGCCTAGGAAGGTGTATGCACTCAGAAGGTTTATGTCATAGCTGATACACCCAGAGCTTAGAAACACCAAGCTATTCAACAGCTTCTTGCAAACCTGCCCCATCTTTGCCTCAGAGGGTGACATTATCTTTACTTTTCTGGACAGCAAACAAATCTACCTTCTGCCTCAGAGGGAGACACTGTCTTTATCTTCCATATTGTTCACTATTTAAAACATCCTTGAAAACTTATCAGTTTTGTGACTCAGAGTAGCTCAAAAGATGCCCAGAGGAGGGCAGAAACACCTGGGGAAATTGTCTTTCAACAGTTGAGGTATCACATTTTTTCCCTAATATATTCAATATTATTTTCTGCAGTACATAATCTAAAATTTATTTATGTTACATCCCATTTTTGCATTTACAGTTTTTCTTATGCCTTTTTATTTTTGTGATTACATTCAATTTAATTTTTCTTTTTTGCACAAAGAGCATAATCCTGGATGTAAATGTTCTTCATGCTGCTGTCACAGGCATGTGTATTCTCTGTGCATGAAATAGTTCTTCCTGTTTTAAAAACTGTAGTTTTACCTCCAAAACATTTTTGCTTTTATCTAATGACATTTAAAATTAATGACAATTAATGACTGATTGAGTTTTCCTACATTATTAACCAACAGAAAAATTTGTGACCCAGTGACAGGGAAATGGAGGCCTTTGGATCGTGCTTTTTTAGATGTGTATATGACTTGACTTCAGCCTTAAAATTGATGTCCTTTTACTTTCTCCCCAACATGGTTGAATACAAGTAAATTAACAGACATTGATATCTTAACGTACTGTAGCCAGATAGCGTAGTACACAGAAATACTCCAAGCACTGAGCTAAGCAATGGGAATAGAATGAAAAATCAGAAAAATAGGCCATTTGGCCTTGTAAAGCTTGTACAATAGTTCATGGCACCATAAAATTTTCTACAATTATAATTTTGCAATATTCTGTGAGAACATTATTTATTAGTTATTTTTTTAGTATTTTTCTTCCTCACTGGACTGTAAGCTCCATGATAGACTAACTATACTGTCTTTTAATAATATGTCTACGCACACTTTGCCACACTGTCATTTTCCTACCCTATACAAGCATACTTTAGTGATATTGTAGGTTTGGTTCTAAACTACTGTAATAAAGTGAGTCACATTTTTTTTGGTTACTCAGTGCATATAAAAATTATTTTTATATTGTATTGTAGTCTATTAAGTGTGTAATCACATTATGCCTAAAAAAGTGCACATGGCTTAATTAAAAGTAGTTTAGTGCTAAAACATGCTGACACAGACACACAAAGTGAACATGTTATTGAAAAAAATTTACTGATAGATGCTAGGTACAGTGTTGCTCACAAACCTTCAATTTGTAAAAAAAATGCAGTACCTACAGAATGTGATAAAGGGAAGCTTAATAAACTGAGATATGCTTGTAACTCTTCACAAGGTAGATATATTTCTCACTGTTTTAAAATATTTAATTATCTTACATATTTTAAATATTTAAAATAAGATGGCCTTGTTGCCCTTGTTTTGTACCATTTGTTTAATGTTATATCTCATTTGTTTGGCAAGATTTTTCCATTTTTTTCAAAAAGGACGTCTTGAAGGACTTCTATCAAATTTCTCTGAGGCTGAATCAGATGGCAAACAAATAATTACAAATAGAAAGACACAGCTGATGAACAAGCAATACTTTCCCAAGACTAAGTTAAGTGCCCCTTCTTTTCCTTAATCTCAACACACTTGGAGATTTCTAAGAGATCTCTATTTAGCATTTATTTTATGTTTACCAGAATTATGTTTTTCTAAAAAGTTATATCACTTGCCTATTTTAAAAACCTTGACTCTTTTTTCACTATAATCTATTAAGTTACATGCACCGAGTTCAAGGTTCTTCATATTAAACCTCATACAACTTCTGGACTTGAGACAAACTACCACAGCCATTCAACGTGTGCCCTATTCCGTAGCCAATATAAGTCACCTTTACTTTTTAAACTCTATTTAATGCTTCCATATCTTTAGTTAGCCCTATTGGTCTTAGTCAAAGATTTAATAGTTAAAATAGATAACTGATGGGGAATGAAAATAATATCATTACAAATTGAAAAGAACAGATACATTGAGCATAAAGAAGAATTAAAGGAATACACATGGATAGTCTTCGTAAATAAGTTGGGGTAAAATAATAGAGAATTGAATTTACAGAAACAGGAGGATCCCCAAAATACTGAGTTTCTGGAACTGTTCAAAAACAAAAGAACTAAAGCAATAACAAGAGAGAAGGGCTAAAACCACCTAAGTAACAATTATTAGAATTTTAAAAGATGTTATTATCAAGAACAATTATGAAAACAGTAATTCGAAATTGGGCATAGAGCCATGAGTCTAGAAGCAAGAATCCCTTAGGTCATTATAAGAAATCACTCTCAACTTTACAAAATTGCTACTTTATAAGTTAAAATTTTGAGAAAATGCTAAAGTAATATTTTTGCCTTAAAAGAAGAAAAAAATGGGTGCCTGGTTGTGATTGCCTACATATAAATATTAATTCCAAGAGATTTAGCTAAGCAAGTGCTAATGCACATCAAAAGAATATGATTATAATGTGATCAAAGTATACTCATTTGAAATGCTTTTAGCCACAATATATTTTTTAAATAAGTATAACATTAAATAATTAAAGTAGGGACAATGAACCTTACATTGTTTTCAGTTCATTTACCTTGGATAGTATCTCAAATGTGTTGTGTTTAATTTTAATAATTAAAATTATAGCTATCTTTGTAAAAAGGAAGAAAGATGTGATAGCATGATACAAAAAAGATTCAGAGCCTGACGCAATGGGTTCACTAAGGATTGGCTAAAATGTTAATTTTAATGATGATCTTCATTAAATATTTGGAAAGTAAAATATTAATTGATTTAAAGATGAATGTGTTACAAACTTAGAGTATGTTTCAAAAAGCAGTCAGATTAAAATAGGATCACATCTAAATTTTGTGCAGCTAGACTCTAGAGCCTAAACACAGATTTTGTCAATTAATAAGTGATCAGTATCACCCAGTTGAATGACGACTGCATATGTAGAACTCAGGTTCATAGTCAAGATATATAAACTGTTTGTTTGCAGTTTGTTCATTGAGTGTGTTCTTTGTGGAACAAATTAGTTAATAGCTGGTAATAACTATTATTGTTTATATGCATCTTTTTTTCAATTAACTAAAAAAGATGATGTGCAATGATTTGCAAAGGAGAAAACAGGGAATACTGCAGAAGTAGATAGTCACAGAGATTTCTGGTGTAAACCTTCATTACTACACACCTTAATATAACATCAACCCCACCCTATGATGTTACATTATATATAATTACCTAAGGCTTTATGTCATTTACAAACCAGGGGTAACATTAACATTCAGAATTTTAGTAGACTGTGCCTACACACATTAATATATATTATATATTGCATATATTTAAATATTATGTATATTTAAATAATATTTTGTTGTCACGTTTGTAATATATTGCCTGATTTTGATTAAAATGACAGAGCATTGTTGTCTTCAAATTCCTCTTTGTAGAAACACTGAATTAGAGATTTTCAATAACTTGGTATATTAAATTCCTTTGATGACAGAGCAAACATTGCACAAAAGAATTTACATTTTACTGGAGTCTTATTCTTTGCAGACCCTCCAATAGTTCTGTTCAAACAGATGTACCACAGATGTGGAAACATCTGGCAGGTAAACCCAATTCTGCCATGACCATACTCAGGTTAGGATTGTGCATTTTTTGACATCTAAGTGTTAAGCAAGGATCCATGCATGGAAGAAGTCATTGCTTCAAATGCTATATTTCTACTTCTCATTTTTAAAAAATATTTTCACATGTGCTCATTGGATATATTTTGTGTCCACAGTTACTTTTTGTGTGTTTTAGAAATGGTATATGATTTTGTGTTTTTTTTTCTTTTTTCTTAAGAAATCACCTACTCAAGTGTAAGGAACAGGTTGAATTAAAGTCAATAATCCCTTGATTTGAGGCACTTTCATTTTTTTTTTCTTCCAAAGAGTTTTGCAGGTCCATTCAAATTACAAGAAAATTATTTCAGTTATACACATTAAATATGCCATCAAATTATTAGATTTTATTTCTTCACTTAGGTTCCATATGTCTCAAAGAGGTATGAATTTAAACGTTATATATAACCATAGAAAAGCCTTCAACTGGCTGCTTTCTGTCATTAGCATAAATGTATAAGATATACATATAATATATGCTGTGATTGAGTATATTTGTGGTGTTTGTAATTTTTAGTTGTTAATGTTTTTGGTAAAGGAGAAAACAGAAAACTGGAAAAACTTTAAAAATTACGTTTTTGCAGTATACATTAATAAACTTAACATTAAAAATATACAATTTTTACTTTAAAGTCGCTCTCCCATTTTTATGAGCCAAGAAATATTTACGAGCAAAGGAAATATTTTACAAAGATCAGTGTCTGAATATCTATAACATTTACCCAAATCAGAGCAAATTAGTAAGATTTACAGCATTTTACAGAGAGTGTTATAAAGCCCTGAGGGAAAAAACAGATTGTACCATTTCACTCAGTACTGGGAATTTGGGTGATATGTAGTGACAATAAGAGACTTCTCACTCCTAAAGAGACTGAGGCTGTGTGACTCCAGGGATCACTGTGCACTGTGGGAAGCTGTAAAACCCATCTAATATTTATCAAGATGTGCATTGTAATGCAAACAGTCTGAAATCACAGACCACACAAACAACCTCAGCCTGGATAGGGACTTAGAATAGCAAACGAAGGAAATGTAATGATGATAAGCTAGGTTCTTATGCTACATTTCTCAGCCCCATTGCTTCAGTTTCATCAGCTATTTATTTTTTCTAGCCATTTTAGTATTAATCAATGAATTAGATTTATTTTCAAATGCATCATGAAATACCCAAGTTTTCAGGTTTGTTTGTTTGCTTGCTCTCCTTCAAATCTTGCAGTTTTCCTGAAAAGTCTACTTTTGTTTGTGTTTAAAATAATCCACACATCTAAATTTTAATCAGGTTTCAGTAACATTAAATATTAACTCTGGCTTGGAAATGTATGGCTACTCCCCAAACTTCTCCTTGGAATCAACAAAAGTAAACTGTGAGTTTCCACTGTATTACCACAGGACAAAAGCACTCCAAATTTTCCATTACAGGCATTCATTGAAAAGAGATTTTTTTTCACAAAAAGACTTAAGATGTTGCACTACAGAGGTCTAGAAACTCACAAAATGGTCTACATGGCAATCAGCCCACAATGGGCTTCTAATTCCTTCACCATAGGGGCCAAGGGTACTTCCAAGTTTCCAACTAGGATGTTTGCAATATGCTTTTTCCTTTGACAGCTGTTAAATGCCATAATGTCTACAATAGCAGATGCTGGGAGTACTCCAGATGTCTTAACACAGTGGTAGGTCCCATTCCTAATAACAGACGTGGAGACAGAAAAGCTGACTGAATATCTATAGGACTTTCTTAATCTCTAGTGTGTCGTTGACATTTATGGTTCTAGGTGGGGAATCTGGCTGCTACCAAATGTGTATTTTTCACCTCTGGGTCTAAGTATCAGACTATATTTAAATTTTTCTATTCCCATTAATTCTATCCTATATCTCCATCTCAGGTCTTACTCAATTTTTCTCCCCCCTTTCTCTCTGTCTCTCTATCAATCTCTCTCTCTCTCTCCAAAATTTACTGAGCATTTTTTCTCCAGGTGCACTTAACTCATTCCTGCTTATCTCAGAAAATAAGAGTTTCCATCCTTTGTCCCTGTCTATATGCCAAAAATGCTCTGGACTGATGCAATCCAACATGGGCATATTTTAAAAAATTACTAGGCCACATGGAAAGATGTCTTATCGAAATACTGAAGCAATTTACTATTTAAAGAGTAGTTTTCCATTGGATCTATTTGGTTTTGACTGTAAGCTTTGTGTGCAGAAATATTCCTTTGGTCATTCTTGCCCCAAAGCTGTGAGAGATGAATGAAGAAAAGACTATTTTAACTGAATTGATGCATTCAAAAAGAGCCAAGGAAAGATTATTAGTAAAAGATGCTGCAGAAAACGTCATACATTGTGATATTGGCTTATTACAAACTTTTTGGAGGGTGTGGGAAGTGGAGGTCTCTCTCTTTGACAAAAGAAAGGAGATCCTTAAATTTTTCTATTTGTGCTTTCTTCTATTCCTAATATTTACTAATATATGGTCCATTTTTGTTTTTTTTTTTTTAGCTCTCTGGATTTCTATAGCTCTCATGAGCATGCCTACCTTGACACTTGATGTCACTTTTCAATGATTTGTAGAAGTCATTCTTAATTTATCAAACTCCCTTGCCTTCAAACACATCAGAAGATGAAAGAGAAAAAACATGGTAAGAGATAACGGTTTTGCTCATTATTCTCCTTTCCAAAGTGAAATTAATGAAGAACAAGGAGTACACCTTTTGATTTTTTGTTTTGTTTTGTTTGGGTGTGGGTAGCTGCAATTGTCTTAATTTCTTGAGGGCAGAAAAGCAACTATATGGAAATAAGCAAATTGATTTTGGCAACCAAATCTAATTAAAACAGCTGAGAAAAAATAGCCTTTAATAGGCTAAAAGATCAATAATAATAGATTCTACTAATTGATGTTTATTTTGTTTAATATTAGCATGGAAATTAGTGAATGGGTAGCATCATTTACTTAATGAAACCTATTTTATTTTGAATTTGGAGATACAGTGCACATTCTTCCCTAGTTTGCTCACTTGTACACTACTAATCCAGATTTTTCCATTCAGAATAGCTCTAGAATGACATATCAGGCACTATATTAATCATTAAGATTTTTAAAAATTTGTATTCTAAGCAAATCATCAATAAAAAGGTTTTACTTTCTAAATGTTCTTTTTCTACCACTTATTTTGACACTAGCATTGGTCTTATGAATAGTATATCTGCCCACAGGTAACCTATGAATAGAATTAAAGTGTCAGGTTATGACATTTAGGATAAATGTGCTATTAAAATAAAAACTACAATTATTATTTAAAGACATTTAAGATGCAAGTTGGACTCATTGATCAGACATTGGAGAAATGTTCTATATCAGAATTATCAGGACTACTGTTAAAAAAAAAAAAAAAAAAAAAAAAAACAACGGCACCAGTGTCAACCCTAGAATTCCCATTCAGAATATAATAAGGAACTTCGAATTTAAACAAGCTTTCCAAATGGTTCTTAGGCACTGCTCATGCAGTGAGCAGCCAGTGATCTAACCGGCTTCCCTTTTTTGGGTGCAGGACAGGAATGTTCAAATTGCCGAAAGGTATCCAATGGGTCCCATGATGAAGGCTTCTGGCTTCTGTACCATTGCCAGATACCTTTGCCTTCCTTCCTCTTCAAATCAGGAAATAGTCCAAAGAAGGTGGTGAACTCTCCCCAGCCTTCCCTTCATTAAGTGTAATAATAACCTAAGACACTACTTGAATATTCAGCAACAGCTGTATCACATGGTGAATGGATTACTAACAACTTCCATGCTGCCAGCTAACATGGAAATTCATAAAAGAAAATCAAACTCTCTGTCTATGAAAATAAACTTCCAGCATCCCACAGCAGGCATAAAATTGTAGACCTTATTTTCTACCACCATAATTTTTAAAAGTTTTACATAGTTTAGCTAACATAAGTGGTACACTCTAGCAAAGTGGATCCTTAATACTTAAGATTTATCAATTGAGTAACATAAATTAAGGTTTAGATTTATTTAAGTGCAGGGTCTGAGATCCTAATTTTTAAATAATTATGACTTACAACTTAACATTCTTAATATATTTCCTAGTGAAGGTTCAATTATTTTAATCTACTCTAATTAGGTCTTGAGAGAACAAACAGGAGAGTCATAAAGGTAAATAATTGGTATTAATTTAAAGTTGAAGTTATTTTGCAGTAACTGAGTGAATATTTCCTGACTATCATAATACTGCATTAAAATTCTAGGCCCTTGAGTTCTGTTGGTTGTCATTTTTGAATAAAGTTTATAGTTTCTAATTATTCTTTCTCCTAACATACAACAAGATTAGATTTAATGTTTAACTTTTTTAGTTTGGAAAGCAAATAGAATTATATGAAAATTCTCTGTCTTTAACATATAATTATTTGTATTTCTGCTTATCGTGTGACTTTTTTATTCTGTGAATATTTTTATGCTTTTTAAAACATAAAATTTCAAATATAAAAAGCAGTATTGTATATATTTGTATATATATCATACAAACATATATATATATAATCACACAAGTATATATATATATTTGTGTGATATATATACACAAATTTGTGTGAAAATATATGTATATTTCACACAAATATACATGTATATATGTAGTTTTTGAGACAGGATCTTTCTGTCACCAAGACTGGAGTGCAATGGCACTATCACAGCTCACTGTAACCTTGGCCTCCAGGGTGCTAGCCTTTCTCTCACCTCGGCCTCTGGAACTACAGGTGTGCACCATTACACCCAGCTAATTTTTGTATTTCTGTGGAGATGGAGTCTCACTATGTTGCCCAGGCTGGCATATTTTCTAATTTAATAAGAAGCTCAACCTTTTATCTGCTTTCTGCTGCATTCTTTTCTCCACTTTCTAAGAGCAGGAATTCTAACACAGGTTAAGGACAAGATGAAATACTGGAAACTGGCATGATCCCATGGCTCAAACAAAGGTGCAGAACTCATGGGAAGAGAGAAAGGTTAAAAGTCATTTTCCATATAGATGTTTTTATTGGATCTCTTGTCCTCTTTCAAACTGATTTTTTTTTTTTCTCTTCTTTGGGGCTTATGCTACTGTGGACACAAGATGACATGGCATATATATATATATATATATATATGCCATTTGAATATATATATGCCAAAGAAAAATTCGCAATTTTATAAAAAGCGAATTCAATTTTATCTGAATTCGCTTTTTATAAAACACTCTTTGGAATGGGGTTTATTCAAGATTTCAGTTAATTTACCATAATTTGTATTTAATAATCCAAAATGAGTTGTATTATAGCTATTGTTTTGCGCATCTTGTTTATATCCACCTGCAACAAAACAGGGTGAAAGTTAATTGAAAGATGGGGATTTAGTGTAGCAGGCACCAGTAGGAACAACAGTCGGAGATGTCTCTTCAATGCTAAAATAGCTAGTCAATGAAAGGACCAGATATTTAACACAGAACAGAGGAACTGAAAAAGACTTTATGAATTGTCTAGTTCAGCCTCTTTACTTTATAAAGTAATTTTTGCAAATAGCAGGTAATTTTCCCTAAACCTAGATCAGATAATTGCCCTTTGCAAACAATTTCATTTATAATGCTGGAACTCATTGAATAGAATGGATGGCTTGGTTTAGCAATAAAAATTTCATCTGCTAAGTTAACAATTTCTTCATGCGAGGAAACTCAGTTTCCTCGTTTCTAACATAGGGACAAAAACAATTCTTACTTGATAGCTTTGACCTTAAGATTATTTAAGATAAAATGTGTAAAGCATTGGAAAATGCAGTACATGGTGGAACTCAATACATGTTGATTTTAATTATTAATTGTATTAGAATATATATCCTAATTATTGTACTTTAAAATAATTTTTAATTTTAGTTTACATATTAATAGTCATAAACAATAATGTAATGTTTATAAATGCCAATGTTATTGTAGTTTAATTAACAAAATTCTCTAGCACTTACATTGGCAGCAAATCTAAAGTAGATATGCACAATGGTGAAGAGATGGAGAATTATTTTCATTATGTTTGGTTCAAAGAAAAAACTTCTTTTTTAAGTGCCATATTTTTAAAATGTATATTTATTTTAAATACAAAGTTTTGTTTTTATATATTAATAAAAGTTGAATCATTGTCAAACTGAATTGGTCAATACAAGCTATCATTTTTGTAGTTAATTTTTCATAAGTTTATTTATTGAAACTTTTTCAGCTCTTCAATATATTTTCAAGTTTTGGGGTGTTTAAGCCTTTTCAAATTGAAATCAAAACAAGAAAATCATTATTTTCCATATCTGTAGTCTTTTTCCATTTCTGTATTAAAAATGGATAATACTAGTATTCTAAATATAATTTAGTATACATTATTCAGTAGCTTGTTTATGAGGATCTACATTTTTACCTTTAAAGTTCATTTACTTTGTTTTTAAATCATTTTATATCAGGGGCTTCCCCACTCCAGCACGCCAGTCCAGATACTGCACTTCTTCCAAAGCCTCTGCATCCCACAGACCAGGATATCTCCTCCAGGCTGAAAAGCACCTGAGTAACCTGCAAAGAGTTGAATAGTAGCCCCGGCTGGTACCACAGATTGTCGGTACAGATCAAGGCAGATGCATTGGCTGGCTGGGAGCGCCTGCAGGACGGAGATACCAGCCCCCAGAGAGGGGGGGGTGCTAAAAGCAGGAAGACAGGTAATAGGCTAGGTGGGTCCCTCCCCACACAAAGCCCACCAGGCTGAAGCCCTCTCGCTTGAGGATTTCGCAGCCAGCACATCAGTTTGAGCTCAACCCAGAAGGATTGAGCTCCCTGTGGGGAAGGGCATCCACCATTACAGAGGCAGGCCTAATCTCCCTGTGTAAACAAAAGACACAGAAATCCTATACAGCAGCTGGACTGAGTCTGTGGCAGTGCAGCAGTGCCTCTGCAGGCAAACAAGGGACAGACTGCATCATCAAGAGGCTCCCTGAGATCAAAGCTAGATAAATCCACAAAGATAGGAAGAAATGAGTGCAAAAAGGATGAAACTGTCAAAGACCAGAATGCTTCTCCTCCTCCAACAGATCACAACTCCTTACCAGCAAAGGAACAAAACAGGATGGAAAATGAGTTTGATGAATTGACAGAAGCAGTCTTCAGAAGGTGGGTAATAATAAACTTCTCTGAGCTAAAGGAACATGTTTTAACCCAATGCAAAGAAACAAAAAACCTTGAAAAGAGGTTAGACGAAATGCTGATAAGAATAAATAGCTTAGAGCGGGGACGATCCAAGATGGCCGTTTAGGAACAGCTCAGGATTGCAGCTCCCAGTGAAAGAGCAGAGGGTGAGTGGACGCCGTATTTTTATTGCCCACAGACTAGGAAATTCCCGGGCGGAGGTGCTCCACGGTCGCCAGCGCGGCTGTTTCGGCCAGCGCGGCTGTGCCGGCCAGTGCCGCTGCTTTGCCCCACGCGGCTACTTTGTCGGCGCCCCAGAGCCGCAGTTCTCCATACAAAATACACCAGTCCGGGGGCCCTTTTGGCTGGCGATTGGAGCCACGGGAAGTCGCCCATACGCCGGTTCAAAAAGGGGACTGAGCAGAGAACCAGGACAGTAGATTCCAGGGCAAAAAAAAAAAAAAAAAGCCACGAACCTCAGTGCCACTGTTTAAGCCAGCGCAGTGAGTGGCCGCAGGGGAAAACAAACAGACCCCGGCGCCTCTTCAACAGGCGACTGGAACACCAACTTAAAAAAGGCTCTGAGGCAGGGAGCCAGGCGATCAGGCTTGGCTGGCCCCACCCCCACAAAAGAACAGCAACCAGAAACTCTGGATTGAGAGTTTCACAGCAAGCGCAGCTGAACCCAGGACGGTCCAGCTCTGTGGGGGAGGGGCGTCCGCCATTACCGAGGCAGCCCGCCGTTGCCAAGGCAACCCCCCATTGCTGAGGCAGCCCGCCGTTGCCAGGGCAACCCGCCACAGCAGAGACTCCGCCCCAACAGAGGCGGGCCACCATCACCAAAGCAGTTCTAACCACACCCATATAAACAGGACTGCAGGGAAGTTCACTCGGCAGCGGGGCAGAGCCCACAGCAGCTCAGCAAAGCTGCTATAGGCCGACAGTGACTAGGCTGCCTCCTTGCTGGGCTGGGCAGGTCTCAAGGGGAAAAAAAAAAAAAAAAAAAAAAAAGAAGGCAGCAGCATAACGGAAACTCATAAATAAAGCCCTAAATCCCTGGGACAGAGCACCTGGGAACAAAAAGCAGTTTATGAGTTCTGCTGCAGCAGACCTAAAAGTACCTGCCCAGCAGCTCTGAATGAACAACAACAGAGCTCGCAGCTCACTATTTGAGCTCCTATAAAGGAGATACCATCTCCTCAAGCAGCTCCCTGACCCCTATATATCCAAAAAGACACCTCATAAAAGAGAGATCAGATTGACACTAGGCGGGTATCCTTCTGGGACAAAGATAGCAGAAGAAGAAAACTGGTAACAACCCTTGCTGTTCATCAGCTGCTGCAGGTGAACCCCAGGCAAGCAGGGCCTGGAGTGAACCTCAGCAGACCTACAGCAGAGGAGGGCCAGACTGTAAGAAGGAACACCAAGAAACAGAAATAACCTCATCATCAACAAACAGAACGTCAATCGGAAAGATTTGAGATCCAATCTGAAAGCCAGCAACTACAAAGTCGACAGGTGGATAAATCCTTAAAGATGGGAAGAAACCAGCGCAAAAAGGATGAAAACACCCGAAACCGGAACACCTCTCCTCCTAAAAGGGATCACAACTCCTCACCAGCAAGGGAACAAGGTTGGATGGAGAACGAGTGTGATGAAATGACACAATCAGACTTCAGAAGGTGGGCAGTAAGAAACTTCTGTGAACTTAACATGTTCTAACCAAATGCAAAGAAACTAAGAATCTTGAAAAAAGACTGGACGAAATGCTAACAAGAATGGACAAAATAGAAAGGAATATAAGTGAATTGATGGAACTGAAAAAAACAACACGAGAACTTCATGAAGTATGCACAAGTATCAACAGCCGAATTGACCAAGCAGAAGAAAGGATATCAGAGGTCGAAGATCAACTCAATGAAATAAAACGGGAAGGCAAGACTGAAGAAAAAAGGGTAAAAAGGAATCAACAAAGTCTCCAAGAAATGTGGGACTATGTGAAAAGACCTAATCTACGTCTGATAGGCGTACCCGAATGCGATGAAGAGAATGAATCCAAGCTGGAAAATACTCTTCAGGATATTATCCAGGAAAACTTCCCCAACCTAGCAAGGCAGGCAAACATTCAAGTCCAGGAAATACAGAGAACACCACAAAGATATTCGTCAAGAAGAGCAACCCCAAGGCACACAATCGTCAGATTCACCAGGGTCGAAATAAATGAGAAAATACTAAGGGCAGCCAGAGAGAAAGGTCGGGTTACCCATAAAGGGAAGCCCATCAGACTCACAGCAGATCTCTCAGCAGAAACCTTACAAGCCAGAAGAGAATGGGGGCCAATATTCAACATCCTTAAAGAAAAGAATTTTCAACCCAGAATCTCCTATCCAGCCAAACTAAGCTTCATAAGTGAAGGAAAAATAAAATCCTTTGGGAACATGCAAGTACTCAGAGATTTCGTCACCACCAGGCCAGCTCTACAAGAGCTCCTGAAAGAGGCTCTACACATATAAAGGAACAACAAGTACCAGCTCAACTAAAGGGCAAAACAGCCAGCTAGCACCAAAATGGCACTATCAAATTCACACATAACAATATTAACCCTAAATGTAAATGGACTAAATGCCCCAATCAAAAGACACAGACTGGCAAAATGGATAAAAAGCCAAAACCCATTGATGTGCTGTATCCAGGAAACCCATCTCACATGCAAGGATACACAAAGGCTCAAAATAAAGGGATGGAGGAAGATTTACCAAGCAAATGGAGAGCAAAAAAAAGCAGGAGTTGCAATTCTCATCTCTGATAAATTAGACTTTAAAGCAACAAAGATCATAAGAGACAAAGAGGGACAATTACATAATGGTAAAAGGATCAATGCAACAAGAAGAGCTAACGATCCTAAATATATACGCACCCAATACAGGAGCACCCAGATACATAAGGCAAGTTCCTAATGACTTACAAAGAGACTTAGACTCCCACACAATAATAGTGGGGGACTTTAACACCCCATTGTCAACATTAGACAGATCAACCAGACAGAAAATTAACAAGGATATCCAGGACTTGAACTCAGACCTGGACCAAACAAACCTAATAGACATTTACAGAACTCTCCACCCCAAATCCACAGAATATACATTCTTCTCAGCACCACATCACACCTACTCTAAAATTGACCACATAATTGGGAGTAAATCACTCCTCAGCAAATGCAAAAGAACAGAAATCGTAACAAACAGTCTCTCAGACCACAGTGCAATCAAGTTAGAACTCAGAATTCAAAAACTAACTCAGAACCGCACAGCTTCATGGAAACTGAACAACTTGCTCCTGAATGTTGACTGGATAAACAATGAAATGAAGGCAGAAATAAAGATGTTCTTCGAAACCAACAAGAATGAAGACACAACATACCAGAATCTCTGGGACACATTTAAAGCAGTCTCTAGAGGAAAATATATAGCAATAAGTGCCCACATGAGAAGCAAGGAGAGATCAAAAATTGACACGCTATCACCAAAATTGAAAGAGCTAGAGGAGCAAGATCAAAAAAACTCAAAGTCTAGCAGAAGACAAGAAATAGCTAAGATCAGAGCAGAACTGAAGGAGATAGAGACACAAAAAACCCTTCAAAAAAATCAATAAATCCAGGAGCTGGTTTTTTGAAAAGATCAACAAAATAGACAGACCACTAGCCAGATTAATAAAAAAGAAAAGAGAGAATAACCAAATTGATGCAATAAAAAACGATAAAGGGGATATCACCACAGATTCCACAGAAATTCAAACCATCATCAGAGATTATTACAAACAACTCTATGCACACAAACTAACAAACCTGGAAGAAATGGATAGATTCCTGGACACTTGCCTCCTGCCAAGCCTAAACCAGGAAGAAGCAGAAACCCTGAACAGACCCATAACAAGGTCTGAAGTTGAGGCAGCAAATAAGAGCTTACCACCCAAAAACAGCCCAGGTCCAGTTGGGTTCACAGCTGAATTCTACCAGACATACAAAGAGGAGCTGGTACCATTTCTTCTGAAACTATTCCAAACAATACAAAAAGAGGGAATTCTTCCCAAATCATTTTACGACACCAATGTCATACTGATTCAAAAACCTGGCAGAGACTCAACAAGAAAAGAAAACTTCAGGCCAATATCCATGATGAACATAGATGCAAAAATCTTCAATAAAATACTGACAAGCCGATTGCAACAGCACATCAAAAAGCTTATCCACCATGATCAAGTAGGCTTCATCCAGGGGATGCAAGGCTGGTTCAACATACGCAAGTCTATAAAAGTAATTCACCACATAAACAGAACCAAAGACAAAAACCACATGATTATCTCAATTGATGCAGAGAAGGCCTTTGACAAAATTCAGCAGCCCTTTATGCTAAAAACACTCAATAAGCTAGGTATCGATGGAACGTATCTCAAAATAATAAAAGCTATTTATGACAAACGAAAGCCAATATCATACTGAATGGGCAAAAACTGGAAGCATTCCCCTTGAAATGTGGCACCAGACAAGGATGCCCGCTCTCACCACTGCTATTCAATAT
>NW_022436943.1:12750097-12829512 GCF_009761245.1 Sapajus apella | reverse complement strand
AGCCAATATCATACTGAATGGGCAAAAACTGGAAGCATTCCCCTTGAAATGTGGCACCAGACAAGGATGCCCGCTCTCACCACTGCTATTCAATATCGTATTAGAAGTTCTAGCCAGAGCAATCAGGCAAGAAAAAGAAATAAAGGGCATTCAAATAGGAAAGGAGGAAGTCAAATTGTCTCTATTTGCAGACGACATGATTGTATATCTAGAAGCCCCCATCGTCTCAGCCTCAAAACTCCTGAAACTGATAAGCAAGTTCAGCAAAGTCTCAGGATACAAAATCAACGTGCAAAAATCACATGCATTCCTATACACCAATAACAGACTTAAAGAGAGCCAAATCAAGAACAAACTTCCATTCACAATTGCCACAAAGAGAATAAAATACCTAGGAATACAACTAACAAGGAATGTAAAGGACCTCTTCAAGGAGAACTACAAGCCACTGCTCAACGAAATAAGAGATGACACAAACAGATGGAGAAGCATTCCATGTTCATGGTTAGGAAGAATCAATATCGTGAAAATGGCCATACTGCCCAAAGTAATTTACAGATTCAATGCTATCCCCATCAAGCTACCAATGACCTCCTTTGCAGAACTGGAAAAAACCACCTTAAACTTCATATGAAACCAAAAGAGAGCCCGCATAGCCAAGTCAATTCTGAGCAACAAGAACAAAGCGGGGGGCATCACACTACCAGACTTAAAACTATACTACAAGGCTGCAGTAATCAAAACAGCATGGTACTGGTACCAAAACAGAGATATAGACCAATGGAACAGAACAGAGGTCTCGGAGGCAACACAACATATCTACAACCACCTGATCTTTGACAAACCAGACAAAAACAAGCAATGGGGAAAGGATTCCCTGTTCAATAAATGGTGTTGGGAAAGCTGGCTAGCCATGTGCAGAAAGCAGAAACTGGACCCCTTCCTGACATCTTACACTAAAATTAACTCCAGATGGATTAAAGACTTAAACATAAGACCTAACACCATAAAAACCCTAGAAGAAAATCTAGGCAAAACCATTCAGGACGTAGGTGTAGGCAAGGACTTCATGACCAAAACACCAAAAGCATTGACAACAAAAGCCAAAATAGACAAATGGGACCTAATCAAACTCCACGGCTTCTGCACAGCAAAAGAAACAATCATTAGAGTGAATCGGCAACCAACAGATTGGGAAAAAATTTTTGCAGTTTACCCATCTGACAAAGGGCTGATACCTAAAATTTACAAAGAACTAAAACAGATTTACAAGAAAAAAACTAACAAGCCCATTCAAAAGTGGGCAAAGGATATGAACAGACATTTTACAAAAGAAGACATACGTGAGGCCAACAAACATATGAAAAAATGCTCATCATCACTGGTCATCAGAGAAATGCAAATCAAAACTACATTGAGATACCATCTCACGCCAGTTAGAATGGTGATCATTAAAAAATCTGGAGACAACAGATGCTGGAGAGGATGTGGAGAAATAGGAACACTTTTACACTGTTGGTGGGAGTGTAAATTAGTTCAACCATTGTGGAAGATAGTGTGGCGATTCCTCAAGGACCTAGAAATAGAAATTCCATTTGACCCAGCAATCCCATTACTGGGTATATATCCAAAGGATTACAAATCGTTCTACTATAAGGACACGTGCACACGAATGTTCATTGCAGCACTGTTTACAATAGCAAAGACCTGGAACCAACCCAAATGCCCATCGATGATAGACTGGATAGGGAAAATGTGGCACATATACACCATGGAATATTATGCAGCCATGAAACACGATGAGTTTGGGTCCTTTGTAGGGACATGGATGAACCTGGAAACCATCATTCTCAGCAAACTGACAGAAGAGCAGAAGATCAAACATCGCATGTTCTCACTCATAGGTGGGTGTTGAACAATGAGAACACATGGACACAGGGAGGGGAGCACTACACACTGGGGTCAGTTGGGGGGAAATAGGGGAGGGACGGTGAGGGGTGGGGAGCTGGGGAGAGATAGCAAGGGGAGAAATGCCAGATGTAGGTGAAGGGGAGGAAGGCAGCAAATCACACTGCCACGTGTGTACCTATGCAACAATTTTGCATGTTCTTCACATGTACCCCCAAACCTAAAATGCAATTAAATAAATAAATGGGAAAAAAAAAGAAAATCCCATTGCTTGACTAGGAAAAAGGAGCTGATTTTTAAAATATTAGATAAACCACAGGTTGAAGCAGAAATAAAAATAAAGAATAAATAGCTTAGAGAAGAATACATATGAATTGATGGAGCTGAAAAACACAACACGAGAACTTTGTGAAGCATACACAAGTTTCAATGGCCAAATCAATCATGCAGAAGAAAGGATATCAGAGATTGAAGATCAACTCAATGAAATAAAATGAAAAGGAAAGACTAGAGAAAAAAGAGTGAAAAGAAATGAACAAAGTCTCTAAGAAATATGGTATTATGTGAACAGACCTAATCTATGCTTGATCCGTGTACCTGAATGTGACCAGGAGAATGAATCCAACCTGGAAAACACTCTTCAGGATATCATCCAGGAGAACGTCCCCAACCTAGCAAGGCAGGCCAACATTCAAATATGGGAAATACAGAGACCACCACAAAGATACTCCTCAAGAAGAGCAACCCCAAGGCACATAATTGTCAGATTCACCAGGGATGAAATGAAGGAAAAAATGCTAAGGGCAGCCAGAGAGAAAGATCAAGTCACCCACAAAGGGAAGCCCATCAGACTCACAGTGGATCTTTCAGCAGAAACCCTACAAGCCAGAAGATAATGGGGGCTAATTTCAACATCCTTAAATAAAAGAACTTTCAACCCAAAATTTCATATCCAGACAAACAGCTTCGTAAGTGAAGGAGAAATAAAATCCATTACAGACAAGCAACTACTGAGGGACTTCATCACCACCAGACCTGCCTTACAAGAGCTTCTAAAGGAAGCACTAAACATGAAAAGGAACATCCAGTACCACCCACTACAAAACGTACCAAATGGTAAAGACCCATGACGCAATAAAGAAGCGCGTCAACTAACAGGCAACAAAACCCATCCATTATCAAAATGGGAGGATCAAATTCACACATACAACTATTAACCTTAAATGTAAATGGGCTAAATGCCCCAATCAAAAGACACAGATTGGCAAACTGGATAAAAGTCAAGAACCATAAGTATGCTGTATTCAGGAGACCCATCTCATGTGCAGAGACACACATAGACTCAAAATAAAGGGATGGAGGAAGATTTGCCAAGCAAATGGAGAGCACAAAAGAAGCAGGGGTTGCAATCCTAATTTCTGATAAAACAGCCTTCAAACCAACAAAGATGAAAAGAGCAAAATAAGGGCATTACATGATGATAAAAGGATCAATCCAACAAGAAGAGCTAACTATCCTAAATATATATGCACACAATATAGGAGCACCCAGAAAAATAAAGCAAGTTCTTAACAACCTACAAAGAGACTTAGAATCCCACACAATAATAGTGGGAGACTTTAGCAGTCCAGTCAATATTAGGCAGATCAATGATACAGAAAATCAATAAGGATATCCAGGACTTGACCACAGATCTGAACCAAGCAGACCTAACAGACATCTACAGAACTCTCCACCCAAATCCACAGATTATACATTCTTCTCAGCACCACATCACACCTACTCTAAAATTGACCACATAATTGAAAGTAAATCACTCCCAAAAATGCAAAACGATGGAAATTATAACAGTCTCTCAGGCCACATTGAAATCAAATTAGAACTAAAGATTAAGAAACTAACTCAAAACTGCATGACTACACGGAAACTGAACAACTTGCTCCTGAATGTAGACTGGATAAACAGTGAAATGAAGGCAGAAATAAAGATGTTCTTTGAAACCAATGAGAACAAAGACACAATGTACCAGAATCTTTGGGACACATTTAAAGCAGTGTCTAGAGGGAAATTTGTAGCAATAAATGCCCACATGAGAAGGGAGGAAAGATCTAAAATTGACACCCTGTTGTTAAAATTTAAAGGGCTAGAGGAGCAAGATCAAAAACACTCAAAAGCTAGCAGAAGACAAGAAATAACTAAGATCAGAGCAGAACTGAAGGAGATAGATACAAAAAGTCCTTCAAAAAACCAGTAAATTGAGGAGCTGGTTTTTTTGAAAAGATCAACAAAATAGATAGACCACTAGCCAGACTAATGAAAAACACAAGAGAAAAGAATTGAATAGACTCAATAAATAATTATAAAGGAGATATCACCACTGATTCCACAGAAATACAAACTACTGTCAGGGATTACTACAAACAGCTCTATGCACATAAACCAGTAAATCTAGAAGAAGTGGATAAATTCCTGGACACTTACACCCTCCCAAGGTACACCTTCCTTCTAAATCAGGAAGAAGCTGAATCCTGGAATAGACAAGTAACAGGGTTTGAAGTCGAGGCAGCAATTAATAGCCTACCAACCAAAAAAAGTCCATGTTCAGACAGGTTCACAGCTGAATTCTACCGGACGTCCAAAGAAAAGCTGGTATCATTCCTTCTGAAACCATTCCAAACAATACAAAAAGAGGGAATCATCCCTAACTCATTTTATGAAACCAGCATCATCCTGATACCAAAACCTGGCAAAGACTCAACTAAAAAAGTAAACTCCAGGTCAATATTCATGACGAACATATATGCAAAAATCTTCAATAACATTGACAAACCAAATGCAACAGCACACCAAAAACTTATCCATCACGATCAAGTAGGCTTCATCCCAGGGATGCAAGGCTGGTTCAACATACGCAAGTCTATAAACACAATCCATCACATAAACAGAACCAAAGACAAAAAACACATGATCATCTCAACAGATGCAGAGAAAGCCTGCGATAAAATTGAACACCTCTTTATGCTAAAAACTCTCAATAAACTAGGTATTGATGGAAAGTATCTCAAAATAATAAAAGCTATTTACAGCAAACCTACAGCCAATAACATAATGAATGGGCAAAAACTAGAAGTATTCCCTTTGAAATTTGGCACTAGACAAGGATGTCCTCTCTCACCACTTCTATTCGTATATTATTGGAAGTTCTAGCCAGAGCAATCAGGCAAGAGAAAGAAATAAAGCATATTCAATTAGGAAAAGAGGAAGTCAAAGTGTCTCTATTTTTGCAGATGACATAATTGTATATTTAGAAGACCCCATCTTCTCAGCCCAAAATTTCCTTAAGCTGATAAGCAACCTCAACAAATCTCTGTTACAAAATCAGTGTGCAGAAATCACAAGCATTCCTATACACAAATAAGAGACTTAAAGAAAGCCAAATCATGAGCAAACGCACAGTCACAATTGCTACAAAGAGAATAAAATATATAGGCATACAACTAAAAAAGAATGTGAAGGACCTCTTCAAGGAGAACTACAAACCACTGCTCAAGGAAATAAGAGAGGACACAAACATATGGAAAAACACTCCATACTCATGGTTAGGAAGAATCAATATTGTGAAAATGGCCATACTGCCCAAAGTAATTTATAGATTCAATGCTATCCCCATCAAGCTACCATTGACCTTCTTCACAGAACTGGGAAAAAAAAACACTTTAAACTTCATATGGAAACAAAAGAGAGCCTGCATAGCCAAGGCAATCCTAAGAAAAAAGAACAAAGCTGGAGGCATCATGCTACCTGACTTCAAACTATATTACCAGGCTACAGTAATCAAAACAGCATGGTACCGGTACCAAAACAGAGATATAGACCAATGAAACAGAACACAGGCCTCAGAAGAAACGTCACACATCTACAACCATCTTATCTTCCACAAACCTGACAAAAAAAAGCAATGGGGACAGGATTCCCTGTTTAATAAATGGTATAGGGAAAACTGGCTAGCCATCTGCAGAAAGCTGAAACTGGATCCTTTTCTTACAGCCTACACTAAAATTAACTCCAGATGGATTAAAGATTTATAATATAAGACATAACACTATAAAAATTCTAAAAGAAAACCTAGGTAAAATAATTCAGGACACAGGCATAGGCAAGGATTTCATGACTAAAACACCAAAAGTAATGTCAACAAAAGCCAAAATAGACAAATGGGATCTAATTAAACTTAAGAATTTCTGCATAGCACAAGAAACAATCATTACAGTGACCAAACAACCAGCAGAATGTGAAAAATTTTTTTGTAATCTACCCATTTGACAAAGGGCTAATATCCAGAATTTACAAAGAACTAAAGCAGATTTACAAGAAAAAAACAAAGCCATTCAAAAGTGAGTGAAAGATATGAACAGATACTTTTCAAAAGAAGACATTTACAAGGCCAACAAACATATAAAAAAAGTTCATCATCACTGGTCATCAGAGAAATGCAAATCAAAACCACATTAAGATATCATCTCATGCTAGTTAGAATGGTGATTATTAAAAAAACAGGAGACAACAGATGCTAGAGAGGATGTGGAGAAAAAGGAATACTTTTACATTGTTGGTGGGAGTGTAAATTAGTTCAGCCATTATGGAAGACAGTGTGGTGATTCCTCATGATCTAGAAATAGAAATTCCATTTGACTCAGCAATCCTATTACTTGGTATATACCGAAAGGATTATACATTGTTCTGCTATAAAGACACATGCACATATATGTTCATTGTGGCACTGTTTACAATATCAAAGTCCTGGAACAAACCCAAATACCCATCAATGATAGACTGGACAAAGAAAATGTTGCACTTATACACCATGGAATACTATGCAGCCATAAAAAACAATGAGTTCATGTCCTTTGTAGGGACATGGATGAATCTGGAAACCATCATTCTCAGCAAACTGACACAAGAACAGAAAACCAAATACCACGTGCTCTCATTCATAGGTGGGTGTTGAACAATGAGAACACATTAAGGGAAGGGAGCATCACACACAGGTCAGTTGTGGGGGCGCTAAGGGAGGAACAGTGGGTGGTGTGGAGATTAGGGAAGGATAACATGGGGAGAAATGCCAGATATAGGTGACCAGGGGATGGAGGCAGCAAACCGCCTTGCCATGGATGTACCTATGCAACAATCCTGCACATGTACCCCAGAACCTAAAGTACAATTTTAAAAAGCCATCTTATGTAGAAATAGTTGAGGTATTTTGCTTCTAACACTGGCTTAAAATTGACCCTAAAATAAATACACGTCCTGAAATATCTCATCAGTCACTATATTTTAGATAATTTCAATTTTAAAAATTTGGGGGAAGTTTTGATAGTATACTAATGAGATGAAATATTATTTTCAATTCAATTTCTGTCATTCATTCTGCTGCACACAGATCATAAACCTTTCTTTCTTTCTAACATGCTGTTTTCTGCTATTTCCACCTCTTTGCAGATTATGACACTGAGTACAATGAAACAAATTACGTTACTAGTATTGTTAAATACTTTATGATACCTTAACTTTTTCATATCAGTTGGCATTTTGGTGAATTTTATAAGATATATTTCCTTAGAAATTTTATTGATGTTTAAAGTAATTCAAATCTAATGGTTTTTCTTAATTTAATAAAGATTCATTCTTGCCACAGTTTTCTCTATATAGTGTCTATAAAGAAATAAAAAATTCTGACAAAAAGAGTCTTCGAATGAATATTTTTGGTAAATAAAACATTTTTGAGTGACTAAATTTTACAATAAAAACAGGTTAAAACTAAAATATGATCTACATTAAAACTAAACCTTAATTTAATTTCCTAAATTCAGGCAGATTTTAAGCGACTCATTAACTAATACCTAAGGGTTGAACAGTACTCTCAATGATTCACTTTGGTTCAACTTACTATTTCAAAACTAACCTTCTGTGGCCTAAGAGGCCAAGGACCATGTGAATATGAGTGGAGTTGCAGTTTACTGATAGGAGTAGTGGTATTTCCAAAGAAGGGGTCAGTGTTAAACAAAAATAAATTGAGATCTATGCAGTTCTTTGCTTGACTGCCCAGACAGTACATTCATGTGCATCATCCCCACCACACAATTCATACAAACTCTCCATAAAATTTATAAAACATTCTTGCCAAACATGATACAATGTGCATCATTTCCCCAAAAAGAGACAGTTCAAACTGAGTTGAAACTTGAATATCCACAGGCCAGTGAGTGATCTGATAGCTCACACATTCTGACATTTATTTTGCTTATTTTGGTTTTTTGTTGTCTGTTATATCTTAAGCCCTGTTTGTTTTACAGCTCTTTCAGTCCCACCATTTAACGGGTCCTAAATTCTTGTCTCATGTCCAGGAAGAATGAAGTATGCAGACAACTGGAGGGTTAGCAACGTGGAGAGGAGCTTCACTGAGCAACAGAACAGCTCTCTGGAGATCCAAAGTGGGTAGCTCCCAGGAAGAATGAAGTATGCAGGCACCTGGAGTGTGAGCAAGATGGAGAGGAGCTTCACTGAGCAACAGAACAGCTCTCTGGAGATCCAAAGTGGGTAGCTCCTTTCTACAGGCAGGTGGTCCCAATGAGTGTCCTGCTCTCAGCAGAAAAGAGATCTGCAGTGGGTAGTTCCTTCTGCAGGCAGGTTATCCTGACAAGTCAAGGAAACTGGAAGTAGATTACTCCTTTCCACAGCTGGTAGTCCGATGACTATCCAAGTCTGGCTGAGTTGGGGGATTTTATGGGAGGGCTACAGGAAGGCCCAGAAAAAGTACCATAAGTTCCTACCAAGTCACACCTGGAACTGGCAGCCCAGCCCTCAGGCTTCAGGCCATCCCCGGCTTAAAGGTGAGGCTTCACCAGAAACCTGCCCCTTTCTGCCTAGGAGCCTGTTTACCTCTTGCCACCAACAACATATCATCCATGGCACCCAGGCTGCACCTACAGGCCCACACCAAGCCATCCTTAGCCCCACCTTGGCCTCCCTCCTGTGCTTGTCAGTTCCCAAAATCTTAAGGGAGCCAAGGCAGCAGAGAGCTGGTGTGTCAGTGCTGCTCCGAATGTGAATATGCTCACACTTGGCTGGGTCTTGACAGAGGTTGGACTTGACTACAACTTCGCTCTGAAATCAGAGCAGGTGCCGGGAGTCCGGAGAGGCCAGTGAGCACAAGCAGGCAATTCTGAGCCTTCCTGGTCAGAGAGAGTTTCTCAGGTCCCCAAGAGTGCAGGGAAGCTTGGGTCCAGAGCTGGTAGCAAATCAAGGAAAGTTTTGTGTAGGTAGACTCCAAGGTTTCTGACTATATTCTATAACTTTCACTAATATTTTTCCCTTAATATTTTCCCTTAAATTTTTAAAATATGGTGGCCTCCTTGCCTAAGTTTTGTACCACTTATTTAATGTTACATCTCATGTATTTGGCAAGATTTTTCCACTTTTCCAAAAAGAAAGTCTTGAAAGGCTGCAGCGGCACTTGGGAGCATGGGACTCCTACCCCGTTTCAGTAGGGGGTGGGGCTCCTTACTGTTTCCAGCACCTATGTGCCCTGTGAAAGGCACAGCCCCAGCCATGCCTCCCCATCTGCAGCTGGCATCCTTGCAGTGGCTGCTCCATACGGGCCACCTCCACCATCAATAACACCATAACAATGTCTATTTTCATACCACAAGTAATTATTTAACTTCATTTTTTTCCCACTTCTTGAGTTCTATTTTGGCATGTGAGGCTATCTAGTGCATGAGAAAAGTTATTTCCCTTTCACTAAAATAAATATAGCACTTGATCCATGTATGAATTCTATCCATAATCATATCTGCAAAGAAAACTGTAGTTCAGATAATTATTTGAATAATCTAGAATTACATTTTTATATTCAGTGTCTAGATAATTGATTAAAAAAATTTTGAAGTTCAATTACATCAAAAACTACTTCCTTATTTGGAGTTTTTAAATATGATATTTTCATGTGAGACACTTTATATTTTTATTCTTTTTTGAATGTCATCTTTTATAAGCTTTTTGTCTTGCGCTTTGAAATTTTAAAATGAGTATATAAAAATATGTCTGTTTGTTGTAAGGAACTTCAGTTTTTAAATGCATTTACTTTTTCTTTTCTAAGACTTTCTGCAATCATTTTTAGTCCCTACTCTGACACTTTTTTTAAAGTTTCTCTTTTTCAAGTATCTCATATCTACCCTGATGAGGCAGGAGAGTAGTCAGAGAAAATTACCCTTGAAGGAGCTTTAACAAAAAGAGAAAGAAGCCAAAACCCAAGGGAAAAACAAGGCTTACATCAAGACTCAATTTCTATGAACTGGTCAGCAAAGGTGAGAAATCCAAAAGAATACAAATATTTGTAGGATTTTTTTTTTTTTTTTTGCTGTATTTAAAAATCTCATTTCAAGTACTCATTAGTAGCAAATGATGAAAGGGAAATGCCTTTGAAATATATTCCTTTCAACAAAAATAAAGGTGGGAAGATATCTTTCTTTTAGGACAAGAGAATTCCATTTGTCAGGGATGTAATTAACTTTCATTTCAGCTTCTGGGTTTGACACCAACTTCCCTCCATTGACACTAAATAGTGATAATGATAGCAGCAGGCAATACTAATAATATATATGCTTCAAAATGCTCTTTTCTTCAAATAAATGGCACAAAGAGGCAATGGTATATCTGATGAGTGTTCAAATCACCTCTCTACCTCTCAGAGGACCACTCTGTTATAGGAGCAGGACTACTGCTAATTTATCAAAGCTGTCAGGAAATATTTCTTCATATTGGCCAAGCATGCAAAATTCTGAGGGTAGTTAATGAGACAAACTCACATAACTAGGTGTAAGGCATCATTTTTTCCTCTAGCTCTTTACTTAGTAAAAGTAGGCCCGTTGTCTGAATAATGAACAAATCCTTCCTTAGCAACAGTACAGTTTTCATTTATTTTTCCTTAATAGAAATCAAATGGTGTCCTACTTTGAATAATATGATTTTTTTTATTCTTCTGTTTTCTTTTTAGTCTGACTAGATTGGAAAATGTTCACTATTGAGATTTATAAGAAACTAATTGTCCTTTTTCCTGCTCTACTATATCAAGAATGACAATATAACTATAATAGGATTCCAAATATTGTTACCCCAGTAAGTAGGGTAATGCCTTACATAAACACTTCAATTTGCCACGATAAAAATTCCAGAACATAAACTAAATAAGAAAACATTACTACTACTATCAATGACCCCTTATAAGTCATAGCTTTATATTTTTATTTATCCCTTTTGTTTTGATTGTGTTTCAGTGTTCTTCCACGGAGCAGATTTCTATCAATAAAGCACTGACAATGTTTGCTTTAGTTGTATGGTCCTCTGATGGGCTGTTACCCGTTTATTGCTTTTGTGAGAAACCATAAAAGGTAGATAAATTGCAATAACATAAATTTGAAATACGTAAATATCCCATAAAATTACAAACATAAACACATTGATTATGAAAAATGTAAGCTATCACATAAAGCATAGTCCATTATTTATTTCTGAGGTCATTCAATAATGTTGCATTATATCAGACATCAAGATTTTTTGAATGGAAAAGTTAATATTGGTAACTTTCTACTTGCTTCATAAAAAATTTTAGAAAACAATCTTGCATTTAATTTTAATAATGAAACAACTTTATTCACTTAAGATAATATCAATCTTCTATAAGTATAGTGAGGCCACTATTCATGTTTTAGGTAACATTAAAAGGAGTAATAAAAGTAATTGAGAAGAGACAAAATTTCAAGATTTAGATTAGGCCAAAGTGAATCAAGACAAATGCTAACATTTAACCATATTTTGAGGAGCCTGCAATATCGCAAGTTCTATAACTGCAATAGGGATCTCTAACTTTCAGATAGAGGTTGCTACTAATGACAACTAAGTTTTTCAAAGCCTATTTCTTGCAGGATGTAGATGCAGGAATAAATAAAATAAATCTAAATAGATGAATTAGAAAATCTTTTTTTTTTTTTTTGCACCCAAATGTTTATAGCAGCTTTATTTATTTATTTATTTATCTATTTTTATTTTTTTTTCCCATTTATTTATTTTATTGCATTTTAGGTTTTGGGGTACATGTGAAGAACATGCAAAATTGTTGCATAGGAACACACGTGGCAGTGTGATTTGCTGCCTTCCTCCCCATCACCTACATCTGGCATTTCTCCCCTTGCTATCTCTCCCCAGCTTCCCACCCCCCACCGTCCCTCCCCTATTTCCCCCCAACTGACCCCAGTGTGTAGTGCTCCACCATAAAAACCCTAGAAGAAAATCTAGGCAAAACCATTCAGGACATAGGCGTAGGCAAGGACTTCATGACTAAAACACCAAAAGCATTGACAACAAAAGCCAAAATAGACAAATGGGACCTAATCAAACTCCACAGCTTCTGCACAGCAAAAGAAACAATCATTAGAGTGAATCGGCAACCAACAGATTGGGAAAAAATTTTTGCAGTTTACCCATCTGACAAAGGGCTGATATCCAAAATTTACAAAGAACTAAAACAGATTTACAAGAAAAAAACTAACAAGCCCATTCAAAAGTGGGCAAAGGATATGAACAGACACTTTACAAAAGAAGACATACGTGAGGTCAACAAACATATGAAAAAATGCTCATCATCACTGGTCATCAGAGAAATGCAAATCAAACTACATTGAGATACCATCTCACGCCAGTTAGAATGGCGATCATTAAAAAATCTGGAGACAACAGATGCTGGAGAGGATGTGGAGAAATAGGAACACTTTTACACTGTTGGTGGGAGTGTAAATTAGTTCAACCATTGTGGAAGACAGTGTGGCGATTCCTCAAGGACCTAGAAATAGAAATTCCATTTGACCCAGTAATCCCATTACTGGGTATATATCCAAAGGATTACAAATCGTTCTACTATAAGGACACGTGCACACAAATGTTCATTGCAGCACTGTTTACAATAGCAAAGACCTGGAACCAACCCAAATGCCCATCGACGATAGACTGGATAGGGAAAATGTGGCACATATACACCATGGAATATTATGCAGCCATCAAAAACGATGAGTTTGGGTCCTTTGTAGGGACATGGATGAACCTGGAAACCATCATTCTCAGCAAACTGACAGAAGAGCAGAAGATCAAACACCGCATGTTCTCACTCATAGGCGGGTGTTGAACAATGAGAACACATGGACACAGGGAGGGGAGAAAATCTTTTTAAATAAATTTAAGAAATATTATTTTATCAACATCACAATTTTCCTATCAATCATTTCCCATTTCAACTCCCTCTTGTCACGTAGGCCAAGTTTTATAAGAATTGACAGATTCCAAAACCAGAGGACAGACCTAACCCATCTAGGCCATTCATGGCAATTTCATTTCCTCACCTGTGTCTTATTTAAGGTTAAACATGAACTCCAACTGCGGTCAGTAAGAGGACATGAGACTTCTTGGAGTCTTTGAATACATGTTTCTTTTTTCTTTTTCTTTCTTTTTTGTTTCAAGAGACTAAAAGAAATCAAAATTTCTTTCTCCTTTGGAGATTGCTTCATGGGAAATGAAACTTAGAACTACTGCAGCTATTTTGTAACTCTTAGAAGGATAAATATCCAGGACAGATATTTGACACTAAGGATGGAACCTAGACAGAGACAAAGAAATTGGGGTTCTTGATGGGATCGGTAAACTTCAGATAACACCAGGACAAAAGCCTCCCTTCTTGCCTTTATCTTCAGTGACAAAAAAAAAAATGATGATGATGATATTCTCATTTTTTCAAGATAGTTTTAATTAGGTTTTCTGTTTTTTAATGGCAAAACATTCCTAAAAGACAATCTTCTATATGCACCAAAAAACTTTTTTTACATTAACGTGAAACCAAATTAAAACAGCGAAGAGCTCACAAAGTAAAAGGAAAATAAAAGATACTCAAACGTTCACTCATAATTGTTTGGTGAGACTACAAATAACCCAACATTCAATCTCATTCCCATTTCATAAATACAACCCTGAAAGAAAATAGGTCTAATTTTAGAATCTTCCCCAAAGCATTTAGTAATGCCAAGTAGGCAGTTACTTGGATGGCTCTGACACAGCAGCATTTGTATTAATGATTTGATATGTAGACAAAACAATTAGCTGATTGATTTCACTTTTTCACCAAGTGTTTTGGCATAATAAGAAATTATCTATGATAATTACGAAGCTGGTGTTGGGACCAGAATTTCAGTCTTGTTACCCAATAGAAGACATCAATTCGGCTTATATACTGTATCTCATGTATTTTGTTAAGTGCTAAAATCAGAAAAGAGATTAAAACACAGTCCCAACCCTAACATCCCAATGCACAATTAAAAGTGTCAACACCAGCAAATTCTCAAGTCTTTCTCCAAGGTATGATAAAAGGAAATAAATATCATACATCTACTTCAATATAACCTGTGTTTACAGAACAACAATCCAAGTGGAGGAAGATCGTTTAGAGTAAGTACATTTAGAATGCAAATTATTTGAGGAGATAGTAGAAATTGGTCAACAGTGTTCTACTGTGAATGATCTAGTTCATAGTAAATTATATAATTTTGCTTATAGATCTTTTTATCTAATAGCCATAAAAATCTAATTCGATAATTTTGCTTGTATTAAAAAGTCCACTGTCAAAAAAGCTTATATTTTAACATTATCCTATAACATATGAGGATCCATTCTAGTTCACATGCTTTTAGTTAAATAAAATAAAAGCATGAAATGTGTTTACAAATGATGTGTCTATACTGTGTTGGAGTTAGAAGTGTTAGGCTATTTATTGTTGTGCTGTGCTGGAATTTGAAAGGGACAGCTGATAGAGATGTAATTAAATCATGCCTGTTAAGTAATCTTATGAATTATTAAAATCCAGATCCTGTTATTCCTTTTTAAGTTGTTCTTTTAGACTTCTTATTGCCATATGTGCTACCCCGCTTAAATGTTAAGCAATTACCCTTTATAGGGTCAAAGAAGCACCTAACGGGTCCATCTGGAAAATTGAGATAAGGCCCTATGGTTCAGCTTAAACAGCTGTTGAACTGAGACATTAAGATTGGGTTGGGGAGGAAGCCATTACCTTGGGGCTTCCTGAATAGCTAAAAGAGATTTATTCTAGTACACTCTACATCAATTCTTGGACGCCTTTCTGTATTTTTACAAAGCTTCATTTTCATCTAACTTCAAAGTGTTTACTTGTCTTGATGTATATGAAATACTGGATTGAAAATTGAATACAGTTTTTACAGAAGGATATACACACACACACACACACACACACACCTATCCATCATCTATCTTTTATCTTCACGTTTTGAAAAATGGCTTAACTTCCTGTGAGTATAAATGATTTTTTAATAAAAGCAGTTTCATACTTAAGGGTTATTCTGAAGTAAAGTTTCTTTTATATATTTATTTATTATTTTTTTTTTTTTAGTTTTCTGGGAAAATCTCTACCTCCAGATGAAAGAACGATTTGTTTAATCAATGCTTATTTTTAAAATAATCATAAAAATATTGTATGTTCTTATGTATATGTAGCAGCTAAAATATTTGAACAGCCTCGTGCAGTGGTACATGCCTTTAGTTCTAGATACTCAGGAGGCTGGGGTGGGAGGATTGCTTGAGGCCAGGAGTTTGAGGATGCAGTGAGCCATGATCACGTCACTGAACTTAAACTGGGGCAAAGTCCCATGTCTCAAAACATTTATTCTGCTTTGAACACATGGAGGTAGAGAGTGGAAAAATAGATAACAGAGATTATGAAGAGTAAGTGGAGGAAAGATGGGAGAATGAACAGAAGTGGGTTAAAGGGTACACACATACAGTAAAAAAGAAGAAATAAATGCAATTTGATAACAGAGTGGGATGACCATACTTTAACAAATGTATTATACTTGAGTGATCGACACCCTAAATATCCTGACTTGATTACACATTATATACATGTAAAATATTTCTTATATAACTCATACACTTTCACAAATAAAATCATAAAAATTTCATCAAAGGAATTTGCTAGATGAATGCTATGATTGGGCTTTCATAGAACCAATGGCCCATTATTTATTTCATAATTTTGGCCTATCCTTATATCTATGACATTGAATGTTTTTAGGGATAAGTTAAACATTGGCTTGTGACCTCTTACACAAAGACAGTTATGCAAACACCTTCACTCATACTCAATTCTTAAATGCAGACAATAGATCCTTAGCCAAGGATGGGGTGGGAGATTTGCCAGTGCCACTGTATGAATATACCAGCAGCTTATGAAAGTAAATTTTCTCTGAACATAGTCCCCCATCAAAATAATTATCAATACATTAATTAAAAGCAGTTTTCATTTTCTTTATGAATAGTAGCAAAAATACTTCTAGGTATTCTAGAGTTTAAGCAGATATGGGCTAATGCTCATCACTATGCCTGCAGCTGGATCTAAGCACTAAAAAATCATTGATGAAAGCATGAAATACATTTACACAGTCACCTAGCCACAGATCTCACAGATATATGTAAATATATCAGAGTTGCTTAATTTTTAAACTAAAACCATGATTTTACACAGTTATTTATACTACCATGCTAGAAGTCTTCAGGAACATACAACTAAATTTTCATCAATGTGTACCATTTTTCTATGACAACATGTGTCACGTGGGACATTCTTTTAGCGAGTTATGCATTGCAGTAGACAGTAAGATTAGAATTTTCCACTATTACATATATTTGTGTGTGTGTGTATACACACATACACACTCAAATACACATATATTAAACATTTGCTATATGGTGCAAGGCACTGACCTAAGTGTTTTCATGTATTATCCAATTTAATACAGTACTAACAAAAATGTCTAGGGTATATACATTATTATTATTACTACTTTTAAATTTTTTGTATTTCAAAAGCTTTAGGGGTACAAGTGGTTTTGGTTACATCGATGAATTGTGTAGTAGTAAAGTCTTGGATTTTAGTTTATCTTTGACACAAGCAGTGTAATTGTACCCCAATAGGTAATATTTTATTCCTCATTCCTCTCTCTCTCATCCCCCTTCTGAGTCTCCATTGTTCATTATTCCACTCTGTATGCCTTTACACACCAATTGCTTACCTCCCACTTACAAGTGAGAATATGTGGTGTTTAGTTTTCCATTCCTGAGTGATTCCACTTAGAAAAACAGCCTCTAGTTGCATCCAAGTTGCTATAAAATATATCATTCTTTTTTATGGCTGAGTAAAAGATATTATTTCATTCTTTCTTATAAATTATTTTATATTTATATGAAATATAATATTAAAAATATATTCTTTTTTAAGGCTGAGTAGTATTTTATGTTATACATATATCACATTTTTCTTATCCACTCCTCAGTTAATAAGCACTTAGTATGATTCTGTATCTTTGCAATTGTGAATTGTGCTGCAATAAACATACGCATAAAAGTGTATTTTTGATATGATAATTTTTTTTTGCCTTTGAGTAGATATCAGTAGTAGGATTGCTGGAACAAATGGTAGATCCAATTTTAGTTCAAGAAATCTCTACACTGTTTTCCACAGAGGTTGTAATAATTTACATTCCCATCAGCAATGTATATTGCTTTTCACCACATCCCTGCCAACATCTATTGGTTTTTGACTTTTTAAAAATGGCCACTCTGGGCCAGGCACAGTGGCTCACAGCTGTAATCTCAGCACTTTGCGTGGCCTAGGTGGGCGGATCACCTGAGGTCAGGAGTTTGAGACCAGCCTGGCCAACATGGTGAGACCCTGTCTCTACTAAAAATACAAAAATTCTCCAGGTGTGGTGTCGCACACCTGTAATCTCAGCTACTTGGGAAGCTGAGACAGGAGGATTACTTGAGTTGGGAGTTGGGCATTTCTGAGTAAAGCACCCTGACACTTAAGTTCCCAAAGCTACAGCTGAGTCTGCCTCAGTTAAATCCTGCCTTCAGTTTATTTAATCTCTACTTCAAGCTAAGGAGAGAGGAAATTGAGACCTGGAAAAGTGAAATTATTTGCCCAAATTTATACAGATATGAAGGGATGGAGCTAAGATGCCAATTTGTATCCTTTAGACTCTAGGACCAAGATATTCAACTCCTCTAGGTTATGTCTGAAGATTTCATTGGTACTTAAAAAGGAATGTTATACATTCAGCAAGGAAAGGAAAATTACATCTGGTTAACACTGGAACTTTTAACAAATCTTAAAAAAATAAGTATGGACCAGAAATGGTCCAGATGGTAATAGGATAATATGATTAATGAAGAAACTTTCTTATTGAGGAGAAACTAAAATCTCAGTATTTATAATCATATTCATCATTCAATATGAAAAGATAAGAACTCATGTAGCTTGAGCGTTTAAATGAAACGATTTGGTCAATAGGTAACTATTCATAGAACTGTAGATAAGTAGAAAAAGGGGAAGGTCTTGATGCCTTGAAGAGATGAGTCCAGAACAAGGAAAATAAGTACCCTTTTACTCTTTGAAGTAGGAGGAGGTAAAATAATGCAATATGTTATCCTTAGAAAGGGGTTTTCAAAATGTTTTCACTGGAGGTTTAGGAATTTCAAGACATTCCTGTACACTGCCTCTCCACCTTAGACACATCTCCACCTATATCATATATTCTAGACAGAAATTTTTAAAAGAAAATATAGAAATAAAGGCAGATTATGTTTATAGAGCAGCCCCAGGAATTGTGTCCTACAGGTACAAGTAAGGAAAAATAATAACATGCTGGCGCTAGGGATTTATTGATACATGTGGAACTAACTAAAATCAAATCAACAAAGGTTTTTCTTATACAAATAAATCCCCTGCCTGGGTACATATGTAATGGACTCATGGTGCTCTTATAAAATCTATCTTCAGATCAATCAGAATAAACGATAGTACATGAGTCAGAAATCCTATGATGAGACACATGTTTTGAGTTTAGAATTTAGACAATTGGAAAAATTTTAGAAATTGATATTATTTTTCTAATACCTTATCAAATTTGAAAGACATGTTCCAACACTCAGTGTTTTGGGTTAACTGCAATAATTCAAATGAATTTCATTATTTCAAACAAATCTGGAAGTTATATTTTGTGAGTAAAGAATAAGAAAATTTTTGTTTGTTCTTAAGTTTGCTCTTGGTTAACATTAGAGAGAAAGACATTAAGTTGTCACTGCTCATAATAAAAACAGAAATGCTAGTACAGAGGATGGAGTGTAATGCAAGCTTGATAAATGTTTACCAAATAAGTAAATGAATGGGTGAACTGAATAAATCTTACAAATAGAGAAAGAGTATGAATCCTGCCTTGAAATTCCCTGTGAGCTTTTAGCAACTATGCCCTGCATAGCTTCACCAACACTAATTCTTGAACTATGAACTTTCTGTTATGGGATATGGAGTGGTTTTTAGGTTGCTTTAAAGAAGCCTAGGGCTCCTGGGAAATTTTTTAAAGGAGTTTTGTGTACAGTTATGCTGAGTGAAGATTTAAACTTTCCAAGGAATTCATAATTGTTTTTTAATGTCATATGTATTTCTTATTCTAAATAAAATTTCAACACAAAATATTACAATATTTTTAAAAATGACAATCACGACAAGATCCTTGAGCACATGAAACCACTTGAGTTTCTTTTTAAGGGTCACAGAAGGAGTTTGCAAGGGAAATAAAGGTAAGATATTAACAAGCAGGAGCTTAACTAGTTTAACACAAATGCTAAGGAGATATCATTTATTTTAAATTTTACTGAACTTTTATTTTAACTTCAGGGGTACTACACAGGACTGAAGCATGGTAGAACTGCAAGGATTTACAATGATAATATAGATTCCCTCCAATTAAGTGTAGCTCAGTTTTCTATGAACACCTGTAAGCATGGCAACACAGAATGCTGAAAATACCTTCTTAACATTTGCAAACTGAAGAAAATTATGAAGGAAAATAGTACTTCAAGAACCCCAGATGCTCCATTATCTCCCAAAATATACAGGTTATTGAGTTAAGCTGCATGTTTTTATCTCTTGCAATCATTTGGTTGATAATTGCCATGGTCCTTAATATTCTCAAAAATTATTCATCCACAACCCAATTTCCTGAGCCTTTGACTATAAAAGATCCTGATACAGAATTAGGCACAGGACAACTGGTGTAACAAAAACAAAACATATTGTATTTACTTAATGGCAAATACTGATTCCAAAATCTGAAAGTTTTCCTGAGAAATTGAAAGCTGCTATCAGGAGCTTGCATAATTTTGATGACTTTGTAAGCCTGTAAATACTCTGATTTTTTGTTATAAAAAAAGTTAAAATTATGAATTTTCATTACATGGGAAGGAAGGGTAAAGAAATCTCTTGCTTTTCTTTTTTTAAAACTTTTGTTTTAATTTCACGGGTACATGTGCAGGTTTGTTACATAGGTAAACTTGTGTCATGGGGGATTGTTGTACAGATTATGTCTTTATGATAGAATGATTTCTGTTCCTTTGGGTATATATCTAGTAATGGGATTGCTGGGTCAAATGGTATTTCTGTCTTTAGGTCTTTGAGGAATCACCATACTGCTTTTACAATGACTGAACTAGTTTACACCCTCATGAACAGTGTATAAGTGTTCCTTTTTTCCTCAATCTCGCCAGCATCTTTCATTTTTTAACTTTTTATAATAGGCAAGTGTCTGTTCATGTCCTTTGCCCACTTTTTAATGGTGTTTTTCTTCTTGTAAATTTGTTTAAATTCCTTATAGATGTTGAATAATAGACCTTTGTCACATGCATAATTTGAAAAAAATGTCTCCCATTCTCTAGGTTATCTGTTCACTCTTTTGATAGTTTCCTATACTGTGCAGAAGAAGCTCTTTAACTTGGTTAGATCCCATTTGTCAAGTTTTGCTTTTGTTATAATTACTTTTGGTGTCCTTGTCATGAAATCTTTGTCCACTCCTATGTCCAGAATAGTATTGCCTGATTTTTATGAAGACCTGATTTTTATGTAAGACTGAAAGGCCTGAAGACTTTATATTGGGAAAAAAAAAAAAAAAAAAAAAAAAAAAAAAAAAAAAACAGAAAAAACGATTTCATTTTATCTTCCAAATTCATGGATTTGATGCCCTACACTGATATTCTGAAGCCCAAAGTAGTAATTAAAGATTATTGGGGTTGGTCTGAGTAAGATGTGTCCAATCAAATTAGAATAACTATTTCTGGAGAGAGGGGGCGGGGGAGACAGACAAAGACAGTCACAGAGACACAGAGAAGAGAGAGATCAAGATACTAAAGGTTTCATATTATCACTCTATTATAGTAACCATGTATGAAGATAGATTGCCTTTGGAATAGTGAGGGGCCTGCTGATAATTATATTTAGGAGTGAGCAGCATTTTGCCCCCACACATGCCATGGTTCTGATAACATTCAGCTTTTAATAAAGCAAGACAAATTAACCCACATTATGAGTAAATCCTCTGTAGAATTTTTGTTTCAAAAAATCTAATCATATTTTCATTTTTATAGAAAACAATGCTAGTTAATGCCTTATGGATTCCATGAGATTATAGGCAGAATGCTGTGGAGAACATTGTAATAACTTGCAACTTAAGATTTATTGGGCACAGAAAATATGTTGGACACTGCCAACTGGCAGAATTAGATGAACCTTTTGCTTAGAGAAGTTACAAAATAAGAGCAGTGCACATTGTCAGAGAAAGGACCTAAATGTTCATAGCTTAGCACATTAACTGTCCAAGTGGAAAATGGCTCACATTATTCCTATTGAGTTCTGTGTTTTAAATTTAAATACATCTATTTTGAATATTATGTTAATCTTAAGCACAAGCACATATTAGATAATTATGAAATAAGACATTAGTTAAGAATTGACAAACTACTTCAGATGAGTAGTACGAGGTATTCAGTAAACACTGGATGAATACATGTCTAAATTTAAAAATACGATTTTGCTTACTTATTTTTGTTTAGCATTCTACTTAAAAACTTAATCTACTGCACAAAATTTCAAAATTAAAAATGACCCAATTCACATAATTTATAAATGTCTTATTGACTTCCCCCTAGTGTTTGTAAAACAACAGTTAATTATCTTATTAAAAACGATGACTCCACCTTTTATCTAAAGTGATTCTTTATTTTATCAGGGTTATTATGTAACCCTTCTAAGCACATTTTGTTGAAATGACCAATACTTCCATGTTGAGAATATACTGCATACTCTATGAGGGTGTATAGAAAGGGAAGGTAGAAAATATGTAAGCAATTAATAAAAGTGAATAACTGTTAAAATTCCATTTCAAATACAAAATGCATTAAGAAAATACTATAAACTGAGAATCGTATAGACACTGAGGATCAAAGCTGTCATCAAATACAAATCAATGGCGGTAAAACAATGAGCAAACTAAGTCACTCTGGAAAGAAGATACTTCAGCTCTCCAAAAATTACAGTTTTGAGGTTAGAGGATGTGAGAAAGAGGTAAGGTTACTCGCCTCCCTGATACTGGTGTAAAAATTAACAATTTTTAAAAAATGATTTACTTGATAGTTATGTATACTTTCACTAATCTACATGAAGGCTTCTAGCTTCATTGTTTGGTTATTGTGTTATAATTTTTTCAGCATTTAAAACTATTTAAAACAAAAAGAAAAATTGAAATAACTTTATAAATACCTTATATCCATCACCTAGATTCTATTTGACTTACTTTATCTTATACCTATCAAACTATTCATTTTTCTAGACATTTACTCATCAGATTTAAAAAATGCACTTCAAAGTAAATTGAAAACAACACTGCAGTTTCCCATAAACACTTAATATTTATGTCATTACGTAGATACTTCATTTGTTCATAGTATTTTTATGCAAAGCAAACAGATTGAAATGCACAGGTACATATTTTCTGAGCTTAGCCAAACCTTCTGAGGATAGAGAATATCAACATCACCTACAAAAATTTTCTCTTCCCTTCCCAAGAAATTTCTGCACTCATACCCAGAGACAATTGACTGTTTTGATTTTTTTCCAGCATAGATTAATATTACCTGTTTTAGCTTATCATAAAAACTGAATCACACATATAACATTTTTGGATGTATGGCATGATTCACTAACAGTAATATTGTCAAGATTCATTAATGTCATTGCTCATGCCAGTAGGTCCTACCTTTTTTATTGCTAAAACTTTTCCATTTCATGAATATACCAAAGCTAGTTGTGATGTTGACAGAAAAATATATGTGGGTCTCTTGCATTTCTGCACAATTAGAGTGAGTGAGGCATTAACTGCTCTTTGATTCAAGCTATTTTTTACAAGATGTTTGTATAGCACACAGCTTTGGAAGACAGAGATAATGTCTTTCTCCAGAGCAAAGAGTGAGCTTATGAAAGAGCCAAGTTCCCTAAACTCAGGGTTCCTATCCCATATGCAACCCATTGTTTGTGCAGATGTCATCTAGTCCTGTTCACATCACCTTCTGAGAAGCAGTGGGAAAATGTTGACACTCCAGTCACTGCTATTGCTGTGAGTAAAAACACATTATTGTTCTATGACTCAGAGTCTCCTGTTTCCTGCAAGCATCCACAGAACCTTGGCAGACTAATTTTCTATTTGTAAGTAAGGTAAGATCTCAGACCTTTCAAAGATTTTGACAAGCAGTAGGCTTTGACATTCCCACCAACAACGCATGAGACTCCAGTTGTTCCACAAGCTGGCCAACATTCAATGTTTTTAGTTTTTAGATTTTATCTATTCTAATAAGTATCCAGATATTTGATTTTGATTTCCATTTGTATTTATTCAGGAAATAATGAGGATAAAGGCTTTTGTTTCCTTTTTTGGGCATTCATAAATTTCAATAAAGTTTCTGTTCAGTTATTTTGCTCATCTTTTATTATTTATGAAAATAAAAATGAAGCATAGGTATAGACATATATTGTGGATATATGTTTTGTTTGATATATGTTGTGTCAATTTATTTTTTTTATTTATTTATTTTTTTTTTACAAATTGTGCCTTCCCTCTTCATTGTCTTAAGGATATTTTTTGATCAACAAAAGGTATTAATTTTGATATGTAATGTACCATTTTTTCTTTATAAACTTTATTAAGAAAAAATACTTTTGCCTGTCACCAGTACACAAAATAACCTCCTATTCTTGCATTTAAAAGATGCTATCTATTTAATTGAAACTTTTACTTTTAGATAATTGAAAATTCACATGCCCTTATAAGAAATAATACAGTGTGACCCCCTGTACCCTTTGCCCAGTTTACCTCAATGATAACATCTTGCAATACTACAGTACAATATCACAATCAGGATACTGATATTGACACGGTCAAGATACAGAACATTTCCTTTGTCACAAGGCTTCCTTATGTTGCTCCTTGATAGTCACACTCACCTCTCTTTCACTTCTACTCTCTCCTTAACCCCAGACAACCAGTAATCTATTTTCCATTTTTATAACTTTGCTTTTCAAGAGTCATATATAAATGAAATAATATAATAAGCCATCTTCTAGGACTGGCTTTTTCAATTAACATAATTCTCTGGAGATTCCTGGGTGTATTGTTTATTCTTTCTTATTGCTGAGTAGTATTCCGAAACATGGTAGGACCATATTTGTTTAACCATTCACTCTTTGAAAAACATCTGGGTTGTTTCCAGTTTTAGACTATGACTAATAAATCTACTAAATCTTCTACAAACATTTATATGCAAGTATTTGTGAGAACATAAGTTTTTATTTCCCTGGGTTACATGCCCTAGAGTATAACTGTGGAGTCATATAGTAGTTGCATGTTGAGTTCTCTTTAAGAAACAGGTAAACTACTTTTCCAAAATGCCTGGACCATTTCACATTCCCACCAGCAATGCATAAGTGATCAGTTTCTCTGCATCCTCACCAGCAATTGTGGTGTTATTTTTTTTAATGTTACTCATTCTGAATGCTATGCAAGTGTTCTAAAAGGTAATCTGATTTTTCACACTGCTCAGTTCTGTTGACATATGCTGTTTTTAATTTTATTATCTATACTTGGGGTATACAACATGATATTTTGATATACATAGTGAAATAATTGCTACAGTCAAACAAATTAAGACATCTATCATAATAGTTACCTATTTTATGGTAAAAAACCCTAAAATCTACTTTCTTAGCAATTTTTTAGTAAACAGTATTGTTAACTAAAGTCCTCAGAGTCCACAGATTTCATGTTTGTAACCCTTTGACCTTTATCTCCCCATTTCCTACCCCTCCCTGTGCCTAGTAACCAAAATTCTACTCTGTTTCTATGTATTTGACTTTTTAAATATACTTTCAGCCATGAGCTTAAGACTATGTGTCAATTTTGTCATATTAAAATGGTATGTGGGAGAATTCAAAAAGAGGAAGTTATATAAAAATTAAAATTCATCATGAAACTGAAACTTCCCAAGTGTACTCCATTTATCCTTTGTAGCACTTTCAGTTTGTAATTATATATTTATTACGTGATTGTGTGAAATTAGGCCATTTATTTTCTTCCTTTTTATATTGAACTTCTCCACTAGAGAGCAAGAATCTTGCCTGCTGCCTTGTTCCCTGCTGTTAAGGCTTGGTCTAATATCTAAGAATACCTAAAATAAATTAATAAACAATTATTGAATGTTAATATGTTTCCTAAATATGTTCATTTCTTGAATATAAAATTATTCCATAGATCATCTTAAGTAGTAGTTATATAAATAATTGCTTAAAACTATGTCAGTGAGCATTATGTAATGCTTAAACTTTGAATAGTATATTAGCTTAATTCATTTTTATCATATATACAAAAATTAGAAAGACCTGAGTTAACTCCTCCTAGTTTTTAAGTATCAGAAAAAATTCTATTCTATTCAAAATGGGCTTTATTCCTTTAAAACATTTCAAAATTCTAAAACTTAATAAACCTGACCTCTAGTACAAATAAAAATGCCTCATTTTTATAACTACATGTAATAGCTCTGATAGAAATGTACAGGACTTGTTCAATATTCTGTGCTTCAGACACATTGCACATAAAGTCTCTCAAGAGAGAACTTAAATCTATCCTTAAAATTTCCCAATAGAAAAGATGGAGCTATCTATGTTTCACTCTCCCATCTTAACCTATGATCCTTGGCACATACTTGATTTGTCAGTTCCCTGTTTACATTTTCTTGCCCTACTGCAGTATAGCTCTTGCCAGCATATATATATTTTATCTGAGAGCTACCCTTGGCCGGTAGTGTTTTCTTGCCATCTATATTGCAGTCTAGAAGTGCCAGACAATGAATGCCTCTCCAAGTATAGATCTCTAACAAAGACTAACAGCAGTTGATTTAGGAACATCACAGTTCCCTTATGTGTTCATTGGGATAACTATGAAGCATATACCCTATTTTGACGTCCAGAGTTCTTCCAGCGGGGTTAAGCTATCGTAACCAACCACATAACTTGCTTGAAAATGAATGCTTTGTTAGCTGCCTTCATTCCACACTCCTCTGCTGCTGTTTTGAGAATCACATCCAAAATAAATTGCATCTTAATCTTTGTCTCAGTCTCTTCTAAAGGAACCCAAACTAAAATACAAATTCACATTTGAAGAAATAACGTTGAATTGAAGTTATTACTTTCCCTCCAAATATCCCTAATTATGAGGAATGCAATGCAGTGAGTTTAATGAGGGAGTCAGTATAAATAGAAAGCAGTTGTTTCCACCCCTCCTCCCTGCTATTCTTGTTAAAACCACGTTGTCAATTCATCCCTCTCTATGCATGAGAGCTTATGAGGTTCCCATATCTTTTATCTTCACCTCAAAGTCTATTAAATAGTTTCATATTCAACTATTAAAGGCTACAATTTTTGCAGCGCTAGATAAAGGCTGAACAGTCTCAGAAATTAGCACTGAACAAAGAGGTAGGGTTTCTTTCTTTCCTGTTTATCTACTTTCCTCATCTCCTGTTCCTCCCCCTCTTCCACTCTCTCTGCTGTCTCCAGCTCTTCAAGGTTGAAGCTGGAAAAGAGAAGAAAGGATCAAATGGAATGTTGGGCTGGAATGTTATAATCTGAAATGGTGCAGCTGATGCCACAGGGCCAGTTCTTTCACTCCTTGGAGGTATGGTGGGCTACTCAGAAATTCAACCCCACCAGTTGCTGCAGACCTTACTCAGCACTCTTGCCTATGGTGATGATACAGTGTCTCACTGCCAGCTTAAAAGCTTTGCTCCTTCCATCCTTTGCCTTTCCTTCTGCATCTGGCAGTACAGACCAGCCTCTTTCAACCAGGTTCATCTTTCCTCAGCAGGAAGCCCTCTGGGGTGGAATCATTTTCCAAACAGTCCAAGGCCAGATAGCTTCTAGAGTTTCAAAAGACCTCTGGATATAGAACCCTTGGTTTGGGATGAACAGAAACAGAATTCACTTCCATCAAAAGCCTCTTGGCTCTTCCTTCTGCAAGGCCCACTACAAGCAGTCCAGCCTCTTAGCATTGGACTTCCATAAGTGAATGTCAACATAAAGCCCTGTGCCCCCCACTACATGGGGGAGTTCAAATTCTCTGAAATTCTCTCCCCTCCCACTTGCTCCAGGTTAGTCTTCCTCCTGGCAGGAAGCACAGCCATGCTCTGTCAGGGGATTTTTACAGCATCCCCACTTGGCTCAAGGTATGGAGAGGGAAGAAGAAATCTACAGCTTTTCTCACAGAAACTCATCCTCCTGGTCTTTCCTTTATTGCTCTTCATTTTTTCCTTGTATTTGCATGAGGCAGGTCATAGTCAAATGCTTATCTGTCTTTTGGGGTTGCTCCTTAGCATATTCTGCACAGCTGGTCTGGTAACTGGCTTTCAAATTAGTGGGTATTTAACATCCTCTCATTGATCTCTGTGACTCCAGCTGAAATTCTGGGACAGCAGAAAGAGTTCTACTTTGACATTCTGTCATAACTCTAATTCACATTCTAAATTAAAAAAAAAAAAAAACTTTAATTTATTAGGTTTTACTATATTCCAAACTTTGGATTATATCTTGACTGACAACATATTATCATGTTAGAGTTGTCCTTTTCAATTTTAAATACATCATCTGATAGCTTTTTATCAGTGACACAAGTTAGGAACTCAGTTTACATATATTTTCCATGAAATTATTATTTTTTAAGCTTTGGGACCAACCTATAAGAATATACTGGTAAAGCATGTCTATGCCTCGACATTTGCTGATATTTTAAAGAAAAGTTAGAAATGTCTTATTATAAAATATATTGTGACCCCTAAAATGACAAAAAGAAATATTCATATCATATTCTGAAACTCACATTACTCACATTAGATTTATAAATTCATCACTAAATATTATTTTAAGACTTCCACTTTTATATATTTTCCATTTTTTAATTATGAACAAATATTAAAGGCACACAGTTTATTTCTAGATATAAAATTAGCTAGATCAGAATATGGCAGCTGTGTTTTAAGAAATCTTCAAAGGGCTGATATTCTCAGAGCCAACTTTGCATTAGGCAGATTAGTAACACCTGCTAATTGATTTGGCAGTTATAAAATAATTATTCTAATAACTGGGTAAAAACAGTGAGCTAGCTCACTGCTAGTTCACTTTGTGGTTTCTCATGTCAATAATACATCTTAAAAAATGTTCACATTTTATTTTAAGCTGAAATATTGATCTGACTTGTGTTTGCAAAGACACTGAATCCAGAGGCATGGTGTTTATGTGCTGATAGTAAGAATAATGATTTTTATAGAAACTCATAAATAAGGATACATGCATTGTCTCTTTTTCTCTCATCTCATGTTGTGAGGCAGAGCCTTTCTTAAATCAGAAGGCTATTTAGGACATTCATCTTACTGAAAGTCAAAATGATTATTTGGCCCTATGGAATACTGTTTTCTGATAAATAAACATGGGCCTCAGAGATTTATAGAATTAGAGATGGCACTTGGTAGTGTAATTTTTCTCCATTTCTCTTTAAACTTAGAATTCCTTAATATGTTAAAAAATTATCAATTAATTCCAACTAGTCATTTGCAGTGATATTGGAATTTATGGCACTTTTCTATAGCAAAGGCTAAAATTGGCCTTTCAGTTATAGATATTGAATAATCCTTTAAAAAATTCATATTTAGATATTATCTTAGTCAATAAAAATGATTAAAGTGGACTTTCTTGAAAATAAATTTATATGTATCCCTATCAATGGCTTTTCTGTGTTTACAAATAGAAAGTTGCCTTTTCCTAAAGTCACACAGTATACTGAACCTGAATTCTAAGAATCATGCTGTGTTCTGTCTCACTCCCATCATCAGCAGTAAGGTTCTGCAATTAGAACTTTTCTGACCATCTGGGTGGTGAATGAGGCACACAAACACTTCTGATTGCTCTTAAACAACTACATTATCGACTTTACATACTATCATCAACATTACATTTTTCTAGGAAATTCCTTACAAAAAGAAGTGATGTGGTTTACATCATTATTGCCTCACATTTAAGGTATTCTCACATTCTCAGGCAAATACACAATGAGCAAGAAGAGTAAATGAAAAATCAGTGATATGCTTTGGCTGTGTCACCATACACATCTCATCTTGAATTCTGGTTCCCATAATCCCCACATGTTGTGGGAGGAACCCAGTGGAAAGTAATTGAATAATGGGAGCAGGTATCCTTCCTCTTTGCTTCTGCCATGATTGTAAGTTTCTTGAGGCCTCACCAGCCCTATCGACCTGTGAGTGAATTAAATCTCTTTCCTTTATAAATTATCCATTCAGAATAATACAGCAAATTGGCACTTGGTAGTGAAGTGCTGCTATAAGATACCCAAGAATGTGAAAGCAACTTTAGAACTGGGTAACAGGCAGAGAGGCTGGAACAGTTTGGAGGACTTAGAGGAAATCAGGAAGATGTGGGGACATGGGGACATTTGGAACTTCCTAGACTTGTTGAATGGCTTTGACCAAAATGCTGATAGTGATGTGGATAATGAAATCCAGATTGAGGTGCTCTCAGATGGACATGAGGAACTTCTTGGAAACGGGAGAAAAGGTGACTTTTGTTGTGCTTAAAGCAAAGAGACTGGTGGCATTTTGCCCTGCCCTAGAGATGTGTGGAACTTTGAACTTGAGATAGATAATTTAGGGTATCTGGCAGAAGAAATTTCTAAGTGGCAAAGCATGCAAGAGAAAGCAGAGCATAACCGTTTGGAAAATATGCAGCCTGATAACACATTAGAAAAGAAAGACCCATTTTCTGGGGAAAAATTCAAGCCCACTGAAGAAATATGCGTAAGTAATGAAGAGCCAAATGTTAATCACCAAGACAATGGGGAAAATGTCTCTGGGGTATGTCAGTGGCAGCCCCTCCCCTTATAGGCCTAGAAAACTAGAAGGAAAAAATGGTTTTGTGAGCCAAGCCCAGGGCCTTGCTGCTTGCGCCCTACATCTCACCTGTGGCTAAAAGGCCAACATACAGCTCAGGCTCTTGCTTCAGAAAGTGCAAGCCCCAAACCTTGGCAGCTTACATGTGGTGTTGGGCCCAAGGCTGCACAGAGGTCAAAAATTGAGGTTTGGGAAACTGCTTAGATTTCAGAAGATATATGGAAATGCCTGGATGTCCAGGCAGAAATATGCTACAGTGCTGGAGCCCTCATGCAGAATCTCTGCTATAGCAATAAAGACAGGAAATGTGGTTTAAGAGCCCCCACACTGGATCCCCACTGAGGCACTGTCCAGTGAAGCTATGAGAAGAGGGCCACCATGCTCCAGACCTCAGAATGGTAAATCTGTCAACAGTTTGCACCACGCACCTGGAAAACCCACAGACACTCAACACCAGCCTCTGACACCAGGCAGGAGGGGGTCTGTACCATTCAAAAGTATAGGGGTGGAGCTGCCCAAAACCATAGGAACCTACCTCTTGCATCAGCATCACCTGGATGTGAGACATGGAGTCAAAGGAGATCATTCTGGAACTTTAAGGTTTAATGACTATGCTATCACCCATTATATCTAGGAAGTAACTAACTTGCTTTTGATTTTACAGGCTTATAGGCAGAAGAGACTTGCCTTGTCTCAGGTATATCTTTGGATTTGGATTTTTGGGTTAATGCTGGAATGAGTTAAGACTTTGGGGGGCTATTATGACTGTGTTTTGAAATGAGAGGACATGAGATTTAGGAGGGGATATGGGCAGAATAATATGGTTTGGCTGTGTCCCCACCCATATCTCATCTTGAATTGTAGCTCATATAATTCTTATGTGTCATGAGGGGGCGACCTGGTGAGAAGAAATTGAATCATGGGGTGGTTACCCTCATGCTATTCTTGCTATAGGGAGTTCTCACAAGTTCTAATAGTTTTATAAGAGGCTTTTCCCCCTTCGCTCAGCACTTATCCTACCTCCCTCTTTATGAAGACGTGCCTTTTGTCCTCTTTGCCTTCTGCCATGATTATACATTTCCTGAGGCATCTCTAGCCATGCTGAACTGTGAGTCAATTAAACCTCTTTACTTTATATATTACCCAGTCTTGGATATGTCTTTATTAGCAGCATGAGAACAGACTAATACAATCAGTAGGAGTGAAAATGGAAAATCAACATGATTTATCTTCAGGGATTATAAAAAGAGGATAAATTTATCCTTTGGTAGCCTGGGTCTGAGCAGCATAGCAAGAAATGGAGGAATATAAAGAGTAGCATATGGTGTTAGGTATCTACTTCACTGTCTTTTTTAAAAAAATCAAGTAAAAATTTAAAAAACAAAACCCTCAGTATGGCTTATATTAATTTTTAAAGACTTTTATATTTAAAAAAAATTTATGAGGCAGGGTCTCACTATGTTGCCCAGACTGGTCTCAAACTCATGGCTCAAAAAATCCTTCTGTCTCAACCTCCCAAAGTGCTGGGATCACAGGCATGATCTACCATGCCCACTGAAGATTTTTGTAATACAATTGATATTTTATTTGGATGTGTCAGGCATTTATGACAGTCAAGCCATGTGCAGGATACATATTAAATGCTAGCAGAATTAAAGTTTCTGTTCCTATTTTCTAGTATATGGCTTAGAGAACTATCAGAAAGAGCCAAGTCCAATTTTCTCTTACATATAATTAACATTTTATTGACATTTTTATAGGTGATATTCAAAGAATGTTGCTTGCCTACTCGGCTTCTTCATATATGGGGTTCCTGTTTATAGTTATTTCTCATCACATACTCATGCTGGATTTTGTGCGATTTTGCTTAAGAATATGTATTCATTTTCCATTTGGCATTACAGAGTACCACAAATTTATTGGTTTAACCTCCCCATCCCCCACAACCCACACATACATTTATTATCTTACAGTATTGGAAGTTAGAAGTTCAATAGTCATCTCACCAGGCTAATATCAAGTTATTGGCAGGGCAGGGTTCCTTTCAGGAGGCCCTAAGGGAGATATTCCTTGCTTTTTCTAGATTCTAAAGGCTGCCCTCATTTCTTGGCTCATGGCCTTTCCTTCATCTGCAAAGCCAGCAACAGTTGGCTAAGTCCTTATGTCACATCTCTCTGAACTACTCTTTTGCCTTCCTCTTTTTCTACTTTTAAACTTCAGATTGGACCCACCTGGTGATTCAGTGTTATTGTCCCATCTCGAGTTTAGCTCATTAGAAACATTTATTGCATGTGCAATCTTTATTTTCTTTTGCTGTGTATGGTAACTTAATTTACAGGTCCTGGGGATTAGAGTGTGGGTACCTTTGGAAAGTCATTATTTTGCCTACCAACTCCTATATCTGCCTTCCAGTGAGGTTTAGCTGTGAATAATAGAGACTAAAATTAACAATAAATTACCTAAAAATAACAATAAATAAACTCATTTATTTATTTATTTAAATCAAACAAGTTTACTTTTCTATCATCACATACATGTCCTAATGGAATGACTAGCACTTTTATGTTAGAGATGTTAAAACTAGTAATAAATTCAATGAATCACATGAACTATGGATATTATTAAAAGATGAATTAGTTTCCATTTTAACACCAGTGCAAATTTCTAAAATAGGTTTATTCTATGTATATATGAAGTTACTACAACCAGTCATTTTTATCAATTTGTAAAAAAGAAAAAATTGAGGCCAGGCATAGTGGTTCACGCCTGTAATCGCAGCACTTTGGGAGCCTGATGTGGGTGGATGATCTGAAGTCAGGAGTTCAAGACCAGCCTGACCAGCATGGTGAAACCTCATCTCTACTAACAATACCAAAATTAGTCCAGTGTGGTGGCATGTGCCTGTAATCCCAGCTACTTGGGAGGCTGAGGAAGTAGCATTCCTTGAACCCAGGAAGGAGGGGCTACAGTGAGCCAAGATTGTGCCACTGCACTCCAGCCTGGGTGACAGAGCGAGACTCTGTCTCAAAAATATAAAAGTAAATCCAATAACAGAAAACTGAGTTCTAAAAGGGGACAGGAAGAGCAAAAGCAAAGGTCACTTTTCAGTCATTTGCATTAATCACATAGCAAATTGCAATGAAACCAATGACAAAAATGTGTTTATTAGGAGATTTAAAAAAGGTAATGGGATTTCTTGGCTATTTAAAATGTTTATGAGAAACTGAAGCCCTGAAAATACCTTAGTGGATAGGAATAATAAACTAATTATTGGAAGGTGACATTTAATAGGACTAATGTGATTTTAAAAGTATGAAGAGACAGTATAAGGACATAGTATTTTAATAGAAACATTTATTTAATTTTCTTAAGTTGGTAGGAGACACAGGATGTGGTAGTAGTGTAATAGCCAAATGCTAATTACAACCTAATTTGAATGAATAACCTCATATAGAGAATATTCCTTAAAAAATGTGGAGAGTGTGGCACTCTGGGCTCTTTCTGAATATAAAGTACAATTCTGGACACAGTAACAAGAAGGGCACATTTAAGCTGAAACATTTCCAGAAGAGAGTAAACCTGAGAATGAAAAGTCTGACACTGTGCCAGTGCTAAAACCAGAGCTTTGTGTCTTGAGGAGATAAACATATAGGGAATGTGATAGCTGTCCTAAAATATCTGCAGAACATCAGATAAAGAACATTTAGACCTGATCCATGTAGTCTCAAGGGGCAGTTCTCAGACCAAAGAGGAAATTTTTGGTTCAACTTCAAGTCAATATTTTTCTAATAACTAGAGATTTGGGGAAGTGGAATAGACTACATCAGTGGGAAGTGGATGATCTATCACAAGATTGTACCTGCACAAACTAAAAATTTATTTCCAGAAACACTTTCAGAGAAGACTTAGGGCTAATCTTCCTATGTCCTCTAAACTTCCTTGACCAATCCCTCCTATGTTAGTACTGAGTAAAGCATGAATGTCACACTCACATATGTCATCCTTATTCTTTCATTATTTTATATTCTATTTCTTAGACTTTGTTATGTTCTTTTAACTAGTATATTAGAATTCTGCACAATGTATTTTAGCCAATAAAGCCTAAAGTATATTTTATTACTGATGATAAGTCATATGGGAAAGAACATACAGTATTGAACTCGGGACTTCAAAAAAATTTCATAAGCATGATAACAAGAATTATCTTCACAGCTTCCTGAGGGAGTTCCTTTTTTATCTGAAATGAAAGTATCTAAGACTGACAATTTGGATAACCCAGAAGATCCCCCCAAATTATGGAAAAAATAAGCCCTAAAAATTAGGAATACATTTTCTGACAGGTAGGATGGAGGTTTATATCTATTTTGTTTGAATAGGTACAGCTATAAAAGACTAACTTATATTAGGTCAATATTCCCACCAAGAAAAAAAAATGAAATCTAGAAAACATGCATACAACACTCACAACATCACAACCAACAACAACAAACAACAAAGAAGCTGTTTTAAGGCAGTGAAAAGAAACAATGACACCTAAGTGGCCAAGACCCCAAGAAGAAGGGAAATACATCATGGCAAGTCCCAAATTGTCCGATATTTTCTCATCCAAGCATTTTCAACCAAGCAGAAAACTGCAGCATAGTGCTTTCTACAGTCTAATAAGGCTGAGTAGGCAAAAATTGAAGTTTAGGGTGACCAAGGCAGTCATCACATTAAAAGTTAAGATCCAAAAGAAAGTAATCTGTAGAAGTATAAGTCTGATACTATGTGCATTTTGTTCCCTCAAGGCTTTCTACTGATCCGTAAGTGTGCACAAGATGCTGAGAACTTAAGCAGAAATTGATGTATAAAAGTCTATAAAATAAATCAGGGACTTCGGTAGTACCAAATGGATGAAGAAACAAAAATTGGAGCTTACTGCCTGTCAGAGAAATAGGCACTGGTAATCAAATCTAGACTTTCAATTGATTGGTAGTCTAAGGGCCATACTCTATAAGTAAAAATAAACAAAAATAGAGAAGACTTAAAAAATAAACAACTACCAAATTGAAACACAGTCTTCAATCAACTCAATCTCTGACTGAATTAAGGTGATTTGTTTTTTTAATTTAACTGTTTTCCAAAGAAACCTACATCTCCTCTAAATAAGACTGGCACCATTCAAAGGCTAAATTGCTTTTTATGCACAGTGTCTGAAATTTTCTTTTAAAACACAAGCTGTGCTAAGAGATAAGATCAAATCACTGAAAATCAAGTTGTTAAAATAAAATCATAAAATCAAAGTAGATCCACAGGCTATTCAGATACTAAGATATTAGATAGTGTGCTAATCTGATATCAAGGTATTAATGGCTACAATAATAAAGGTACAGTGAAAACTATGAGTCATATATTTTAAAAATAGAAGACAAGGTAGAAAGTTATACCTGAAAAGTATAATCCACATAAAATAATTAAATAGGAATACTAGAACTGAAACATCATAAATGAAGTTAAGAAATCAATAATGCTTAACAGCATTCTAACTAGGAAGAACAGTTGGAAAACTCCAAACTAAATCAGGGGTAGTAAGAAGGGCACAAATATAGAACTGTGCATCAGAGCCAAGTAAAACATGATAATTTTTTACAATAATATGTGTAAATTTGTATTCAGAGAAATGAAAACAATATTTGAAAATACAGAGACAACAACTTTTCCAAACTCAAAAACACAAACAGATAAAAGCAGCTCTATGGCCTGTGTGAAAAGATAAATAAAATTAAAATTACACATAAGAGTATCATTATAAAGCTTCTAAAAGATAAACAATTGAAAGACAAACAAAGAAAATAAAGATAAAAAAGGAAAGGGCCATACTCCATAAGTAAGAACAAACAAAAATACAGAAGCCTTAAAAAATAATAACAGAACTGAAGTACAGTCTTTAATCAACTCAGTCTCTGACTGGATTAAGTTGATTTTACCTTCAAAGGAGAAACAACACTGAACGTTGACTTTTAAACAAAAATGATTGTGACCAGGAGAAAATGGAATGACATTTCTAAAGAGGTAAAGAAAAATAACCCAGGGGGGGAAAAACAAACAAACAAACAAACAAAAACAAAAAAAAAAACTTGTCATAAGAAAAGCTAAATAAAGGTATTTTCAACTCAATAAACAGTGAGCTAATTAATTATCTGCAATATGCCATATGAAACGTGAGATTTTGGGTAAAATAGTGTCTGGAGGAAATTTTATACCTTAAATGCATATGTTAGAAAATAGAAACAATTAAAATCTCTATTTTTATGTTTAATTATCTAACTCCAGAAGTTTTAATTTACAGAATAAATTACATCTTCATATGACAAGGCACTAGTCCTCTAGTATTAGATGGATATCCCTTTAGGAAACTACTAAAAATGTGAGCTCAATGGCTGAAATGTCTTTGGAGTAGACTGGACGTGTTACATCTACATTGTGGATGCACTTCTACTGACGTATTAGCTGGAATGTGTGCACTGGGAGGAATCTGCATTCTAGTATGGCATGTAGCTTGGTCATAAGTTGAAGATGGTGGCTGACATGGCTCAGTGTACCGATAGGTTGCTCCAGCATCTTCATTTTCTGCAATGTTGTTATCTTCTTCATTTCCAACAGATACTAGTTGATGCAGCTCCCTGTTCTTTAAACAAATATGAGTATATTTTGCCTTTCACCTTACATATTGTGTTTCACATTTTCATCAGAGTCATCCAAACATTATTATGACATCTGTTTAAAAACATGGAGTATAAAAAGGTCTTGATCATCTTGTGAAGTCACCCAGCATGATCTTCACTGTCTGAATATAAAAACATTTTCTAAGCATAATTCTCCAAATGGGCAGAACCAACTATTTTCTTGCATAATAACTTCATGATCATCCAACTGTTTCATAAGCGTTTCTACTGATCCATTAGCTTTGATAAAAATGTACAAAGCTCAGGAGTTTGACTATCAGTCTTCATTCTGGTTTGCATTGCATAGAAACAACCATAATACAGCACCACAGGGTCCTGCTTGTCATGCTTCTGAGCTGTTCTCAGATGATGCTGTATGTTCTTAAACTGCGGAGGAAGTGAGGACAGTAGAGCAATCATGAACATCTCTACCCCAGAAATCACTATTTCCTCTGAAGATAACATTTTTATGAATAAAAATTAAAAATAAGTTGTTGGAATGAATAAGTGATATAGCAAAGATTATGAATTCAGTCAATGTAAAGATCCATTTTACTTGTATAAACTGACAGTTTAAAAATCTAATTTAAGAAAAGATACCTTTACTATGCCATGATACATGAAATTTAAGATACATGTCCAAAAAATTACAAAACATTTTGGAAACATTAGAAACAAATGTAAAACCTTAAACTATATTATCAACATGGATGGGAAATGATATATTAAAGACTACTTTTCCTCAAATTTTTCTATTGATCGACAGAAATCATAGGGGCAATTTGATAAGTTGATCCTACAATGTATGTGAAAGTGAATTCTCTATGAGTAGCCGAGATGATTTGAAGACAATCACATTGGAAACACCACACATCTAAACATCAAGAGTTATATAAAAGTGCCATTGACTGATACAAGTTGATATTATGCAAAGAAAGACAAATATACTAATGGAGATGACTACTACAACACTTGGCAAACCATGACCTGTCAGCTGAATTCTGCTTTTGTAAATAACGTTTTATTGGACTGGAACTATAACCATTCATTGACATACTGTCTATCGTTGCTTTTGCATTACAATGGCTAACTTGAGTAGTTGTGACAGAGACCATATGATGCACAATGCTTGAAATATTTAATACCTGTTCTTTCAGAAAGTTTGTCTGCTATGGGCTAGAGAGTTTGAAACATACTAGAGTGCATGTTACCACTTGGCCTATGACAAATGTAACACAGCCAGTGAGGAAAGTAAGATCTTTTCAATAAATTGTACCAGGTTGTAGAGAAATGCTTAGAGAAAATGTAACTCTTGACTCACTCTTCACTTTACATTCAAAAACTAATTCTAAGATTAGTTCAGATACAAATGTAAAAGGTCAAGTTTATATAATAAATTTCTGAATTAATGAGATCAGAATATATTTATAATCTTGTGGCAAACAAAGAATTGTTAAACAGAAAACAATGAGAAGGAGCTATAAGTTTCTCTGAAGCAAGAGTAGGCATCATTTTCAGACAGAAAAGACACTAGATTATTTTCTAAACAACCTTGAGTCTGATCTGCCTGAAAACTGATAAGAGTTTAGAACAACTTTGAAATGTGAATGAAGAATGGACCCCTCATATCCTCTTCTCTTCCGTTCTACTCAACAGGTATAAGTTCAGAAAGGATGGCAAGGGTTCCTAATCACTACTATCAGTGATACAAATTTGTTCAATAATATGCCTCAGTTATACTATCTTGGGTATTCTTTATTATAGGCTATGTATTCTGAGTGAAGAGAAGACTAGAAATAATTTTGGCAAATCACTTGAAAGAATACATATTTCATTGCACTCCACACAACACAGCCCATTTTGGGTATTTAATGGAACTGTTTACAGCCTACCTGAAAATCTTAAATTTGATTTTCAGCATCCCCATTTAGTTTTATTACACCATTTGCACTGCCTACTAATTCTGAGCGGTGTGGAAGAAGGTGCAAAATTCCAGTTTGTCCCTCCTTGTTGATGTCACCTTTATTCAACTATGTTAAAGCCTAGTAGCAAGTGCTAGGATTTTTTTTTTCCATCACTCAGAGACAGTCTTTTTTAAAAGCAGGTGCAAAACCATATAAATTATATCAATATAGGGATTATTAGAAGGCTACCTAAAACAAATCTCTAAACTTCTATCGGGTGTCGGCAAACTGTTTTCTGTAAATAGATATTAAATATTTTAGGCTTCGCAGGTCACTTAATCTTCATTGTAACCATTCAACAATGCTGTATTTGTATAAAAGCAACCATAGTAGTCATAAGTAAACAAATGGGCATTACCATGTTCCTTTATTCACAAAGACAAATGTTTGGCTAATTTGGGGCAGTGCTCCATAGTTGCCCAATGCCTTTGCTAGATCAATCCTAAAATTCTAACAGTCCCTTATTTTAAGATAGTAATCCTTCTTATAATATAGAGGCAACTCTATATACTACCAACTACCATGTATAATTTTGTATAAATTATCTTTCAGATACAAAATGGATTTCCAAAGAAACAAAAATAAAAAGTACTGAGAGACCTAGGCATAAATGAAGCCAATGCCAATATTTAGCACTACTTACTAGGAAAACATTTTAAGTATTGACTGGGAACAGAAAGCAAATCTCAGTGAAGTAAGGATTTTTCTGGCATCCATGTCAACTCATTCATTAAGTCACTTACTACTCAACAAAACATCATTGACCACTTACTATGTCAAGGGACACTTTGTACTAGGTGCTAAGGATAGGGTATTAAATACATGTCAGTTAAGACCCAGGCCTTAATGGAGTTTTCAATCTAGTAGGAAATACAGGCACCAGGTAACCCATTACAAGTGTCATTAATGCTGCCCAAGAGAAGCAGAAATCCTGTGAAAGCAGATGATAGAACATCTTATGAAGAAGGCAGGAATAGGGTTGCGTGGAGGTGCTGAGACAGCATCTCTGAGTGAGTAAAGCTTAGGCTATAATATTAAGTCAGAGTTGGTCAGGAGAGGAGGACTGAGGTTGAAAGGGGTAAGAGTTTTCAGGGTTTCATTCTTGGATTTGCTGTCCATACTCTAAGGTCGTATCTTCACATTTCTATTTAATTATGACACTGAAGATAACCTTATTTCACTTAGTAAAACAGAGTAAGTATTTTCCTACTGTGACTACTGGATGGGCAGCTCAGATGCCTTAGAACAGAAATAAGGATTTGTCAGACCCCCTTGGATGAGTTCTCCTGAGCTCTTGGCCAAAATTGAACCTAGCTTCATATTTGACCTTCACCTGTTTATCAAATATAATTATTTCACTGATATTAAATCAAAGACCATGAAAGAAATGTAGCCAGGGTAAATTTTATGTTTAGGGATGAACATCCATTTGACGAGAGAAAGGAGGGGGGCGGAGGGGGAGAGGGAGGAGGGAAAGGGGGAGAGGGAGGGGGAAGGAGGGTGGGAGGAGTGAAGGAAAAAATAAATAAGAAAATAACTGGTCTTGGTGTAGAGAGATCTTGATGAGTGATTAATAGCTGAAAAATATCTTCAAGTTTATTTCTAAAGAGCTTTAAACTGAAAATGCCACCCAAAAGGCATTTGGAGAATTGTTTTGTGAGTAAATGTCATATCTGAAAGAAAAAAAAAAGACTAATAGACTCTCTGAACTGTAACAGATTGACCGCAGTAAAATATACAGTCAATTTTTACAAGACTTATTCATAGTGTAATGGGTAAAGCTTTTGTCACAAAACTAGAGTGTCCCTGATAAAAAATGTACTTGTTTCTTGATGTTACAATATTTAATACTCTGTACACCGTGGGTGATACACCACAGGTTTACAAGACTTGGGTCAAGAGAATTGTTACAACCCCGAGGCTTGCTTTATGATCTTATCTGACATTTTTATTCAGGAGCTATGCCTGCAACTTCAGCAAACTGTAACATAAAAGGGCAGATACATTCATACAATTGTCATCTATTTCATTCCACATCTTTATGGCTGTGAGTGTCACAGAGGACCAGTGGTACTGAAATCCCAGATTTGATATCTATCCTCCTGGAAGAAAGTCTTCTGGAGGAATTTCAAGCTTTCAGATCTAGTAGACGACCCTAATACGTTAGAGCAATTATTTTCTAAATAGAACATTTGTGTATCACTTGTAGGGGAAAATCATTGATGAATTAATGCAGATAATTAATGTAGTTTCGATATTATAAATAAGACATGTACATTGAAGAAATGTACATTTGTAGAAGCCAAGACACTGAGGTGACTACTTCAGATCAAGTTGTTTTTATGCAAAAACTACCCAAACAGCAATAAGCACTAAGAGAGATGGTTGACTCCTATTTCTTGGATGTCAGCTCAGTGGTCACCTATGTAGAGGAGACTTTTCTCACCTTTCAAACAAATGTAAATCTCCCACTTAAAATATATCATAGTTTAAGGTCCTTCTGCATTCTGTAGTATTTATTATGTCAGGGTCTTACCAGTTTTGAGTGGTTATTTGGTGAATGTCAGTGTTCCACAAAATAACATCAGTGATATTAAGCATGGGCATAATGTCTAGTTTTGTTCATGTTTGTGTTCAAAAGCATTATTTACATTAGTATATGATGGATGTAGAAAACTATTTTTATTGAATGAGTGAGTCAGTGAATGGGAGATAATGTAATAGCTGATAGATTTATAGAGGGCAAAACATATATAGGTTTAATTTGTTTTAATTTGGGGAGCAGAGTCAAAATATTTATGTTAACAAAACTATATCCACAATCAGCTTCCCTAAATTCAGTTAATTCAAAATATTAGAAACTAAATCTTTGCTTAGGAATTTTCTGGTAAAATGCAGCACTCCATAAGCAAAGATACTACATTCCGTAATTAATTCTAGAATTGAGTTTGCTAGATTCTGTCCATTTCTGGATCTGTCAATGAGTGGGAAAAAAACGTCATAGATCCTCTTCGTCAGATTAGTTTTTAAGGCCTAATAAATAGAGTGAGTAAAGGATGCACGGAGGTAGGGGCAGAGGAAGGAAGAGAATTTAGAGTTGTAACAGTGTGGTAGTTTAGAGCTTGAGTTCTAGCATCAGATTGCCTGGATTCTATCTGCTATGAACATCAGCTGTATGTCTTATGTAACATACTTAATCTCGTTAGGGCTTCACTTTCCCCATCTCTAAAGTGGGCATGTTAATGTGCTTACACCATTAGGCAACAGTGTATTAATTACACTAACACGTGTAATGTGCTTAGAAGAGTGTCAGTCACATTGTGTATGTATCATGTAAGGTTTAACCCTTAATTTTTCGCCCTCTTTGTAAACTTGCTATACTTCAGGCCAATAATCATGCTGTTGCTTTTTTCAGAACAAAAACCCTTTAGAACTTGACAGTCTTAGAAAGAATGGAAATTTATGGTTCAACATTTAGGAAACACTGCAAAAAAGTGTTTTCTTTTTTCACATAGATCCTGTTGAGTTTTAAGCGTCTGCATTTTTTGTAGTAAACATTAAAAATTGTTAGGATGAATAGCAAAACTGAGAAATATCTTATAATTAAAATATTTTCTACTGCACTATTTCTACATTCCAAGTTCTCTATGTCTATATTTGAAATTTACAGATGATGAAAAAACAATGGGCAAGAATACAGATGACATTACTTTTTAAAACATACATACTTATATATATAAAAGTGAAGAGTGGGTCCTGTTAGGAGGTCATATCTGCCTCATCGCCCCTCAGGGGGCCAGGATAGCCACTAGGTGGCACTCAGATTTCAAATTGCAATGCAAATTAGATAAGGCATCTAATTTCCACAAATGTTTATTGTCCCTAAAACTTTGCTATATTGCAGAATAGCTTTTTCTTACCCTTTAGCTGTCTAAATGTGTGGAGGTTCCAAAAGATAAAGTAGAATCTTCACTGTACAATCGAATTAATGTCTCCATTTTAATTAGATTCAATAATATACACATATGGATTCTACTGCAATACAAATACTACATAATTATATCACTTTTATTCTGTAGCCAAAATGATTTAAGAAAGCATCTTCAAGATATTTCAAAGATAAAAGTCTTAATATCAGTGCTTCAGTAGTGAAACTGTAGGAAAACATCAATTAGAAAGAGTATGCTTTGAAAAGTCATTTTTAAAACTTTCTGCATTCATGTCCTGTTTTCCACATATATGGATTTGTGACATTAATGAAAGTGTTTTAAACATCTAACAATGCTTACTATAATTTTCTAAAATGTCTGTTACCTCTCTAAAATTGTCTTATGGAAAAACCAAGCCTGATATAAAAGAAATATGGATCAGTGAATAAGAAAGAGACTGTGGAATCATAAAGTAAATACATTGGACTTTCTGCTTAAGGATTGAATAAATTTGAAGAAATTGAAAAGGAATTTTGAAATGTCAGAAAATGCCAGTATATTAAAAATTTTAAGCAAGGCATAAGAATTATAATGGATGCTTCAATCTCATTAAATCCTCCATACCAAACCACAATGCATACAAGATTTGAGGTTTAAATTTATTGAAATTGAGGTGCATTTGAAATAAGATACCTGTATCTGTAGTTTATTTATTGTCTTCAGACTTCATTAAGAACTTACTCTGCGGTAATCTCTGTTCTGTATACTGGAGATACAAAGGTTAAAATAAGGTCACAAAACATAGGTAACTTAGTTTATATTGAGTTCCATAGACACTTATCAAGTAAAGACTTAAAGTAATTTTTGAAAATAATAAGCCATATAAGAAAAACAAAATGAAGTAGTCACAGTGGAGACTTCGAAGGGTTTATTTTAGGTGAATGTATGCATGTCCAAGAGGAAAAGACCATATGAAGTTTGGTAGGGAATGGTCACTCAGCGGAAAAAACTATCCAGTGCAAAGGCCTTGGTGAACCATATGAGGGTAAAATTTATTAAGGAAACTCTGGAAGAAAAGTGCACTTGGGGAAAAATCAAGACTCCTATTTTGGTCATGTTACTTTTCCAATCCCTATTAGACCTCCAAATGGAGTTGCCAATTAAATAGTTGGGTGTGAAGCTGTAGGGAAAAATTGAGAGTAGAGATTTGCAAAAGTTTATAGTGGAGATTCATAAATGGAAATTACCTGTTGAAAGAAAAAAAGACAAAACTTTGGGAGCAATCTTGTAATCATGCCAACATTTGTTGCTTGGACAGATGATAAGAATTCCATAAAAGGAATTCGTAAATACATAGCAGATTGGAATGTACATGGGATTTGTTTTCATCAGATAAGGCACATAGACACCAAAACGACTGGAAGGAAGGAAGGAAGGAAGGAAGGAAGGAAGGAAGGAAGGAAGGAAGGAAGGAAGAAGTTTTTGTATTCACAGATTCCCTAGAAACAGGAGGCATAACCTGCCATGCTGTACCACACACCAGGGTTGGTCAGAAGGCAAAAAGAGTAGAGGAAAACAGAGGCAAACATCTTTGTATGCTTTTAACAGGAAGAAATAGGCAAGACAGGGTAAATAGGCACAAGATTGGAGAATCTGAAAATTTTTTGTGAACACAAGGGTTGTCCCTAGTTGCCTGGTACATGACCCTAAGGGCAGGGGAATATAAATCTAAAATGTTAGAGCCCTGTGGGAGCCCAATAAAGGAGGTGGTTGTGGTTTATGGGATTTTGATTCTAAGAATTTGGTAATCCTGGTAGGGGCAGTCTCTCCCACATCAGCAAAAGTCAACAATGTCAAAGTATCAGAAAAAAAAAACGGACAATAGAAAACATGATTAATACACATCGGCTGTAAAGTTAGAGAAAAATAAGTAAAGTGTGATTTTACAGAAAATAAGAAAGTTATAAAAACAAGAAATTCTTCCCCATGTCAAAAATGGCTTAGAGTAGAGAAAGCTGAGAGGAAGAGAGGGGCCACTGACATTGACAACACTGATGTCCCAGTGACCTTCGAGAAAAAGGAGTTGTGAGGGTGAAGCCTATCAAAATGAATTGAGGACACAACGGGCTGGGGAGTGGTGGGGAATAATTTGAGACAGAATCTTGGTAAGAGGAGAACAAACAAATGGTATAAGATCTCTTAGTTTTGCCTAGGTTTCAAGTTTTGCCTTGTGATTTCCATTTCAGAGACCTTGGTTTTGTCAAAAGAATGCTCAATGCTAAATCCACACCCAGCTCTCTGCTCTCTCAGCTCCCAGAACAGGGAGAGCCAGAGCCTTACAGTTAAGGCAGGATAAAGGAGTTTCGTACCCCAAGGGAAAAGATCTAAAGATATTGGTATTTGGCATCTCATGCCAGTTAGAATGGCGATCATTAAAAAATCTGGAGACAACAGATGCTGGAGAGGATGTGGAGAAAAAGGAACACTTTCACACTGTTGGTGGGAGTGTAAATTAGTTCAACCATTATGGAAGACAGTGTGGCGATTCCTCAAGGATATAGAAAAAGGAATTCCATTTGACCCAGCAATCCCATTACTGGGTATACAACTAAAGGATTATAAATTATTCTATTATGATGACACATGCATACATATGTTTGTTGTGTCGCTGTTTACAATAGCAAAGACCTAAACCAACCCAAATTCCCATCAATGATAGACTGGACAAAGAAAATTTGGCACATATACACCATGGAATACTATGAAGCCATAAAAAACGATGAGTTTGTGTCCTTTGTAGAGACATGGTTGAATCTAGAAACCATCATTCTCAGCAAACTGACACAAGAATAGAAAACCAAACACTGCATGTTTTCACTCATAGGCCGGTGATAAACAATGAGAGCACTTGGGCACAGGGAAGGGAACAACACTTAATAGGGTAGGTGGGGGGTGGAGGGGAAGGGAGGGGAGTGACAGTGGGGAGCTGGGGGTGGGGAGGATGCGGAGGGATGACACTGGGAGAAATGCCTGATGTAGGCAACTGGGAAGTTGGGGGATGGAGACAGCAAACCACCATGGCATGTATCTACCTATGCAACAATCCTACAGGAGGCAGGATGTGCACATGTACCCCAGAGCCCAAAGTACAATTTAAAAAGAAACATATTGGTATTTGGGGTTTCCAACAAATGGCCCTCTCAGATTATCTTCCCGTGAAGGGCAAATTGACAAGTCACATTGCACACCCTGCACACCCAGAGCTTCAAACAGTATTTAATTCTCTACCTTATGAGTACACAACCAAGTACTACCTGTCATGTGAGAAACAATATTATAATGGTGAAGACTGTAGATTTCAGATCTAGACTGTTTGGATTGAAATCACAGCTTTATAACTTACTATATGGGTACCTTAGGCAATTTCTTTAATCTATTTCCACCTAGTTGTTCTCATCTCTAAAGACAAGAAAACTTCCTACCTCATAAAATTATGTGAAATTATTAATAGAAAAGAAGTTCTTTGTAAGCCTTAGGTCAACATCAACAATTAATATTGTTACTGTTTTATCAGTAAGATAGGAAGGAAACAGAAAGAAATAGAAGGAATTTAGAGAAAAAAAATAGAAAAAAATAAAAGAAATTGAAGAAGAAACTTTGGAAGGCAAGGAGGTAAGGAAATCATCAATGAAAACTATGAATGTTGCCAGAATCAAAATGGAGTCACTAGTGTTAAAACAACAACAAAACCTTGACAAATAGAGCCAGGGAGAGCTAAGAAGAGAGGGTTCTTAGGCTTGGATGCCTTATAACAAAAAACTATCATGATATGCACTGCAAAAACTACAGCCTTGCACAAAGGCCATCACAATCTTACGCAAATATACTTCTGCAAGGACATTTATCTACCCAGCAACTGCCTGTCCAACCTCAGATTGCCATCACCTTTATTACTGATTTTTGAAAACTGAATTACTGAGACATGGAACAAGTTGGTGGAACAGAAGACTCCACCAATTATCACCCAACAAGGACACCAACTTAACAACTATCTACACCCAAAAAAGGATCTTCCAGTGAAGCTCCAGGTGGCTCAGAGTAGAGAGAGAGCATTTGTTTGGGAGAAAGTAAAGAAAGAGAACAACAGTCTCTGCCTGGTAAGCCAGATAATTTTTCCAGGATTTGTTCAAGACCATCAAGGCAGTACCTCTATGAGTCTGCAAGGAACAGTGCTACTGGGCTTGGGTTTCCCAAGCAGACACAGCTTAGGTCACAACACCCAAGTCCTTTAGAATGCTGGAAAGCCTTCCCCAAAAGGATGGGTACAAACAAGCACCTTTGTTATTGATTTTGATAGCCAAGGATAATTACTTCAAAACAATTACATGATCATCCTCATTTTTTTCTTAAAAATGTTTGTCTTCCTTACTCTGAGTACCCACATAGTTGACTATAGCATATATATTCCAATTGCAATGTTCTATTCCCAAATAGGTATCTTTTTCTTTCAGACAACCTCTTTCTGTTATTTAGGTTGACAAAATATACCAAATAATTTCCCAGATATAGAGGACTTGAATTTCCAGAAGAAAAAAAATTCTCACTGAGTTCCCAGCACAAAGGACAAAACAGACCCACACATTATACTATTTAGCAGAAGAATTTTCATATACACATGAAAAACTAAATTTTAAAGTGTACATTTTATAATTGAAACTTCCCAAATGAGAGAGGACTTTAAGCAAAAGCAGCAGTAGCTTCATAGCAAGGCTGTAGTGAGGACAAATAGTAGGGAGCAAATGAAGATGGACCACAGAATTCTACACAGAAGGAGGGGGCTCACCTTGAATGGTTGTTTTTATGAGCAAGACGGTGATGGGCAGGGTGCAAGTTTACAGATGAGGAAGTATGGGCAAAAAGCACCAAAGGGTACTTTTGATAAAAAAGTACACTGATAAAATTTAACCATGGGAAATTTGCAGATGGACAAGTAACTTTTTATGCACACTTAAAGTAAATGGGTTTTTTTTTTTTTTTTTTTTTTTTTTTTTTTTTTAGCAGAATGCTACTCGGGGTTCCCTAGAGAGACAAAACCAATAGGACGTGTGTGTGTGTGTGTGTGTGTGTGTGTGTGTGTGTGTGTGTGTAGATTTATATTTATAGACACACATGGAGAGAAAAAGAGAACAAAAAAGAAAAAGAGAAAGATTTTTAAAAATTGGCCCATGAGATTATGATGACTGCAAAGTCCAAAATCTGCAGGATAGGCCGATAGGCCAATAGGCTGAAGACTCAGGGAAGAGTCAAAGTTGTGGTTCAAGTCTGAAGGCCATCTGCTGGCAGTTTTTTCTTGCCTGGGGGTAAAGGGAAGTCAGACCTTGTTCCATTAAGAATTTCAACTGATTTGGTGTGGCCCACCCAAATCAATCTGCTATAGTCAAAGTCCACCTATTTAAGAGTTAATCTCATCTAAAAAAAAAAACACCTTCATCCTGAAATATTTTTTTGCCAGTATCTGGTACCATGTTTCAGCCAAGTTGACACACAAATCATCACATGTATTAAATCTGTGCTGAAAAGGACAAGAGGCCCTAACTTTTTCTCATAGGTTTTTACCTCAAGATCATAATTTTCATAGACTTTTATGTCTCCTTTGCCTGAATCTCATTGCTCTGTATCATTACAGCTTGTATACTAGGCATCTAACATGGTAGTCAATGAACAGTAGTTGCTCAATAATACAGTATACAGAATTAAACTGAAAACTAATGATTTTCATCAATTGACCATGCATACCCTAACTACAGTTCCTATAGGATGTGTAGTAAATTCTCAATATGAAAGATTGTTTGTGTGAACCCATAATATCTGAGATAGGTCTCAACCAATTTAGAAAGTATATTTTTTGCCAAGGTTAAGGACAGGCTCATGACACACCTCAGGAGGTCCTGATGACATGTGTCCCAGGTAGTAGAGTTACAATTTGCTTTATATATTTTAGGGAGATGTGAGAAATTGATCAATATGTGTAAAATGTACATTGGTTCCATCCAGTAAGGTAGAGCAACTTGAAGCAGGTTTTCAAGTCATAGGTAGATAGGAGAGAAAAGGCTCCATTTTTTTTTTTTTTGAGTCCTTGATCAGCTTTCACTGAATACACAATTGAGTGTGACTCAGTGAACGTGTATTTTTACATAAACAATAGGGCTGAGGAAATAATAAGATATGCATTTGTCTCAAGTGAACAGAGGAATGACTTTCTGTCCCACACCTGTGAAGATAAGGTATTAGTTTAAGTTTACATTGCCAGGGTGAAATTCAACAAAAGTGTCTTAAGGTAAAGATGTTGAGGCCCACATGGAAATTCCTTGTGTGCAAATTGTGAGGGAGGTATGTGACTTTCTGACATTATTAGCTATTAGCTATCTTATTTATGAATTAAAATGGGAGGCAGGCTCCCAGCTTGACGTTTCCCTTGGCTTAGTGATTTTGGGGTACACACACACACGCACACACCCACTACTACTACTACTAAGAGATATACAATTATATGCACCAGGAATTACAAACTAACAACACACAGCTTCTCTCATTTACCCTAGACAGATTAAAAACTAATAACATTTGAATTAACTCTCAAGTTTTAAAAACTGCAAGCTTTCATAAGAGACTCTGTATCTCACCCTTCTTTTTAAAAACTGGAAGATCTGTTAAGATCAACTCCAGGCCCCATATGACTACTATATTAAATTTATGTTACTGCCATAACATTAGGACAAATTCAGTGCCTTAGCACAATACAAGGTATTATCCTACAGTTCTGCAGGTCAGAAGTCTGAATGGTTCTCAGTGGAGACCCAAAAGGTGTTAGAGGCTGCATTCCTTTCCGCAGGCACCAGGGAAGAAGCCCATTTCTTGATTTCTTGTTTCCCACCCCCCCACCCCCACCGCTTCCAGAGACTGCTTGTATTCTTTGCTCTTTCCACCTGCAAAGCCAACTATGGGCTGTGGAGGTTCGCTCACGTTGCATCACTGCAACACTGACTCTTCTGCCTTCCTTTTCCACATTTAAGGGCCCTTATGTTGGGCCCTCCTCAATACAGGATAAACTCTTTATTTTAAAATTAGTTGATTGCTAATGTTCTTTCCATCTACTGCTATAATTTACCTTTGCCATGTCATATAACATATTCACAGGTTGCAGGAATTAAGATATATCATCTTTGGGGGCCATTATTCTACCTATCAAAGCCACAATCTCATGCAAACAAGGAGTAGCGGCCACTTTCCAGGCAGATCACATGTGCTCCACAACCCTTCCCACTCCTTTCCACTCATTTACAGGTTATTCGCTTGATCTTCATGGGCATCTAAGCTTGTGACTCCTGCTGTAAACATACCTGTGCTGTGAAACACAAAGTGTTGTCTTTTAGCAGCTAGTCTCACACTCAAGTTCCATAAGCCCAGGGAATATGAGAAACTCTGGAGTGACTCCTAGATTTCATTCTGAGACTGATGGTCTTTCTTTTCCCTCTTCTTATAGACCATGGTGGCAAAATCATTAGATAACATTTTTTATTACCCTCCTAGAAACTGGAAGTAGTTTATGTTCAAAATATGTTTCTTTAATGAGTAACATTTTGAAACATCTCTTGAAATAATTTGTAGGGGGTTTTTGTTTTGTTCCATTTTGTTTGCTTAAACTGTTTTATCTGTTTGTATTATAAAGACAAAAAAAAGAGCCTTTCTGTGATCCATTAAATCTCTGAGAGGAAAAATTATCCATATTCAGACAGTTAAGAGGAAAGGAGAGAATAAATACTAGCTTGTTATATATCACACTATCTAGGAAGAATACTAACATTCTAAGTTTCACACTTAATTTTGCTGCAGATCAGGCAGCCACATAATTCTCCTAATCTAAGAAATTTCCAAATCAGACAGTACAATGTACATGTTCTTTTCCAATACCATTATGCACAGCAGGGGCAGAAGAATACATTGTGGGGCCATTAAACCTAAATTACAATTACCCCTCAGAGTGAAATTCTGTACTAATGTACTTTACGCTACTTTAGGCTGGCTTCCTTTCTTCATTGAGCTAAACATGCATTTGGTTTCATGTTGAAATCTTCTGAGGGGAAAAAACAAATCACAGCATTCCCATTTTTATCTGCTTTGTGCAGAACGCTAGCCTTGAGATAGAAACATTTTGTGAAGGTACCCCCTGGGTCTCCTGACCCTGCCCCAACATTTAGGCTCTAAGAGGCAAGATAAGGCTTTATAATCTGTTGTTTAGTCCTTCCATTAAAAGGAAAAAATATAATGTGATATATTTGAAAAATGTTTTCTCCCATGACGCCTAATTACAAAGATAGCTACATTGCTGTAAACTTTAAAAAGTTTTATGGAAGTATACGAATTATTTAAAGTTTCTAAACATATGTTCCAGATTTTCTTTCTGTGTGATTCAAACTGCAAGTCTGTATGCTTAGTTTCTTGAGAGCCATATTTTACAATGAGGTTTAAAATGGTGGTTGCAATATACATAGACCTACCATATATATTTTTTACTTACATAAATAGTATGAATAATTAATATTCCACATATTTTGGAGGATTCAGTCCTTACCTATAGTTATCTAGTATTTCTCCCTCATTTGGCTTTTGTCTACATACGTACATGGAATAATTTTGGCTGTACAATTTAATGTGACTTGACTTTACAGGAAGTAGACCGTCCATTTGCATGTAGCTTCTTATTTGCAAATAAGTGCTCTATTGTCCTAGACAAAAATGATTTGAAATAATTTTAGAATTTAACTAATTAACTTTTCTATAAAAATAATTAAAATCTGAATTTGCCAGTTCCTCAGCTTGTAAAATAGTCACTGAAAAATTTATTTGTATTAAGAGAAGTGGAATTATGACTTTTTTGAAAATTTTTTAATGTTTTCTCTCCCCAGTTAGCTTCTGCAAAATTAATTATATGTGATGAACCAAAAATGAGAAATCATTAGAATCAATTTTTTTGTCTAATAAATATATCCAAAATCACAATGCTATATGCAAAAAAATAGTGTTGAACATATGTAAAACTTTTTGGAGACAGTAATTTTAAAAAGCGAGCAACCAACCATGACTTTCTCCTTACTGCAATTGATTTTCCGTGCTGCCTGCAGAACTAATTTTTTAAAGATGAATATAATATATCATCCCTCTGCTTTATGACATCATTGTATCCTCAGATTTGACACTGAGGTAAGAAAACTTTATGGCAAACCTCAGGGTTTATCAGAAAAGCTTTTTGTGCCTCACTTCCTGTGACTGGCTAGGCTTGAAATCATGGATAATATATTACCCAATGAGGACAGCTTTGGGAGAGAAAAAAGAAATAGTTAATCATCATCCTGGGACAACAGACATAAACTAGAAATGTTTGTTGAAATTTTATTAGTCCATTAAATAAAAAATATGAAAAACAGAGGCTTCTTCTTCTTTAGTTTTCAACAAATTGTATATACATATGCCCAACATGAATCTGTGACTACTTACTCTCTTTGAACCACTCCGTTAGGAAGTGAGACTACAAAGATGAATAGTTTTCAATCCCTGACTTTGAGAGGCAAGGACAAGTACTTGTAAACTTGCTGCATTAATGCAATGGCCCACTCGCTTACTTGATACAACTCTCTCAGTAAGCACCATCACATTTCCACCCTGTCTAGCTGCCTTCCTCCTTCTCCAGCCATACCACATTATTAGCCTATATCTACACTTTATTTTATGAATATTCTTACATAGTAGGCATTAAAAATAAATTTCATTTCTGACACAGACTAAAATTAAGAAAACAGACTTAATTATATTTTGTGAGGCAATAAGTAAAATGAAATCACATATGAATATTGCTTGAGACACGGAGAATTAGAAAATATTATAAGATGTATTTTCTCTTATTTAAACTTGATGCAAGAAATGCACATCATTAGAACTCATCCTATGTGGCAAACGCTTATAAGTCATTTTCAATAATTTTTAGGGAATTTTTATAAAAGTAATGTGGTGTCAAAGTTGTAAGAAAATAAAAAGTTATATACTCAAAAAGGGTTAGAATTTTTTGCCTTACTTCCACTCAATGTGTTTTTAGATATTTATTTTACCTAATTACAATTATAATTTTATAAAGCATTTGCTCTGTAATTTAAAAATATATATATCCTTGTATCATAACAGATACTTATGTTTCTACATGCTACTTTATTACCACAGTTGCTTTCATTATATTCCAGACAGTGGATATGCTTTATTTTATATTTTGTATAGTTATTTCACTCTTTTAGGTCACCTAGATCATTTCTATTTTGCTTTCATGTTATCAACATGAAACTCAGTCACTATGTTATACTCACATTTTGGGTGGGTTACTTATGATAGAATAAGTTGTTATCAACCTTTTGAGCTCTAAACTTTTTTCCCAAAATGACACTAAGTTTCATAGTGATGAGCAATGCATAGAACACCAGTTTTAATAGCCCAAATCATAGACATATCATAATTTTTCTAATATCATGGGGAAAATGACACTATCTGACCTCATCTTCCTTTAATGTTTCCTGAAATAAAGTATTTCTCCATTTCGGTCCTTTGAATTTTCTCTTTTGATATTTCTAAATAAACGTTCTTGATTTAAAATAAGTCAAGTGTAATTTCCCTGCCATCTTTTTCCTTTACTTTTTCCTTTATTACTAAGGTTGATCAGAGAATATAAAATATTTTTAAATGATTATTAATTTATTACAATGTAAAAGTATATGCATATACTTCACTAATAGTGTGAAAACATTCAATATTTCCCTGAAGATTGTTTTATAAGAGCAAGTTGATTTTTTCCACTTCCCAGTAGTAACGAAACACCATTTGTAAGAAAGTTGATTTTTAAATAATTAATCTTGAATTTAACTATTTTTTGGGCTTTTTAAAGAAATTTATTAAAAGGATATTATTTCATATATATGGGTCTTACTGAAAAGGTCAATGACCAGGAAGCCTCTTCCAACAGAGAACTTGGAAAAATTCTCATTTGGTTAAAGTAGCAACAAAGTCTATTGGACACTGCTAAAAACTGTCCTATGGTAGGAAAATGAATACCATTAGTAGGAGAGAAATTAAAAAGGCCTACGGAATTTCTGCATAACTGGCTGCACTAGTGTTTTGATTTTAAATACTACGAAAACATGACTTTATATTATAAAGTTAATGTGAGCCATTCTGACCTGTCTTTGCCTATCTGGCCTACAATCATCGAAATTCAGATCATGAACAGCATCTACCTTAAGTAACATGCTGCTATCAGTTTTCTCACCCATTAAATAAGCAGTCTAGTAGTGGAGTAAGCATTGTTTCCAACGTGATAAATGACTTTGTTAAGTTCTACAGTGATGCTGGCGAGTTTGTCTTGCCATATAATGCTCAGGGAGACTGACTGGAAGTGTGACATAGCTCTCAGATAGTGAGTGTAAGAGTTTCCTGACGGCTATACAGAAGATTAAATTATTTACTTTTTTTCTATTTTAGAAAATATTTAATTTTATAAAAATTAAATATATTATAACATTTATTTAACTTGTAAAAAACGGAATCACTTGTCACCTGTGTGCCAACCATCGCGTTTAAAACACTGAATAATGTCACTATTATTTCTTAAAGACTATCTTTTTAGAGCAGTTTTAAGTTCACGTCAAAATTGAAAGAAGATACACAGATTTCTCATTTATACTCTACCCACACATATGAATACCTCACCCATTATAAACATTCCCCACCAGTGTGGCACATTTGTTGCAACTGATGTACCTATATTAACACACATATATCACACAAGGTCCGTATTTTATGTTAGGGTTCATTCTTGGTGTTGCGTATTTTGCAGACTTGGATGAATGTATAATAACACATATCTACCATTTAAGTATCATAGGGACTATTTTTATTGCTCTAAAAAGCTTCTGTGCTTTGAGTATGCATCCCTCCTTTCCCCTCTGTTCCCCAGCAGCCACATCTTTTTACCATCACTATAGTTTTACCTTTTCCAGAATGTCATATAGTTGTAATCATATGACATGTTTAGACCGACTTCTTTCATTTCATAACATGCATTTTAGTTTCCTCCTCTTTTCATAGCTTCATAGCTCATTTCCTTTTAGCACTGAATTATATGAGGGAACTTCTAAGTTTGTGGAAAAATTATGTGTTTTTTTTTTTATAAAAAGTATTCTTTGATTCTCATCATAAACTCCATCAAGTTCATCCCTAAAGAACTGAGAGTCCTAGCACATAACCATGTTAATTCAGTCCTTTTTACATTATTAAATGAAGAACAATGAGGGCACATTAAAGATTTTTTTTTTTTTAAGATCAGGAAACAAAAACAAGCCAGAAGGAGCCAAATCAGGACTGTAAGGTAAATGCCTAATGATTTCCCATAGACACTTTTGTAAAATTGTCCTTGCTTGATGGGAAGAATGAGCAAGAAGGTAGTAGTGAAGAAGGGCTTTCTGGTCAAGCTTTTCCAGGGTTTTTTTTTTTTTTTTCTACTAAAGCTTTGGCTTTCTCAAAACACTCTCATAATAAAAATATGTTACCACTGTTAGGCATCCTAGAAAGTCATCAAGCAAAACACCTTGAACATCCCCAAATACTGTTGCCATGACCTTTGTGCATTGCTGGTGAGCTTTTGCTTTGACCAGACCACTTCCATCTTTTGGTAGCCATTTCTTTGATGATGCTATGTCTTCAAGATTGCACAAGTCAAGCCATGTTTCACCTCCTGTTACAACTCTTTGGAGAAATTCTTCAGGCTCTTGATCCCACTGGTTTAATATTTCCATTGAAAGCTCTGCTCTTGCTTGCAGCTGAACTGCATACAATGATTTGGGCACCTATGAAGTGAAAATTTGCTCAACTTTTTCAGTTGGGTAAGCTGGACCAATTGAGGTGTCTATGGTGCTGGCTATTATTTCTGCTATTAGTCATTGGTCCTCTTCAATTACGGCATGAACAGGATGAATTTTTTTCCTTGTAAATTGGTATATGTCGTCTGCTACTGCAGGCTCCATCCCAACATTGTCTTGTCCCTTTGAATTGCCCCTTATGAATGGGTAAAGTAAGTTACCCATTCGTAAACCATTGATTTCTTTGGGGTATTTTCTCAACTTTTTGTAAAGCATCAGTGATTCATCATTCTCCCACCCAAGCTTCTCCATAAACTTGATGTTTGTTCTTGCTTCAATTTTAGCAGAATTCATGTTGCTATCATATGGGCTTTTCTCAAACTAATGTGTTATCATTCTTAGTGCCTCTAACTAAATCCTGTTCATACATATTATAACAAATCAGTGTAAGTTTATTTTGGTGTAAAAAAAAATTTTAAATCCATTCAAACTTTTTTATAACATGTATTTTCCATGAACTTTTTGAGTTCTCTGGATGTGCCAGAATTTACTTATTCATTCACTTACTAAAGAACATCTTGGTGCCTTCTAAGTTTTTGGAAATTAAGAATAAAGCTGCTATAAACATTTATGTGCAGGTATATGTGTAGATGTAAGTTTTTAACTCCTTTGGGCTGAAGGAGAATGATTGCTGGGATTGTCCATGGCTATGTGGTCCAGACTAAAAAACTAACAGATGAAGAATCATCTTTAAGATGTATCAACTCAGAAAAAAGCTTTAAGAGAGATAAATTTACATATATAGAAAGACCGATTTTATAGTCAAATCCTGCTTTAGCCAATGGAGTGCTTGATGAGGGAAATCAAAATACAGGTTTATAAGATCAATAAGCCAAGTCATCATAATATTTGATGAGAAATTATCAATGTTCAGCTTCATATTTTCCATCATATGTATAGCAGCAATTACTCCATTTCTCCATTATTCTCCAATGAATAAATGTTGATTTCTGCTTCTCAATGGCTGCTTTAGCAAAGTGAACCGACTTTTCTCTCTAACTTCCACAGCTGAAAGATTCTGAGCTTTTTCATTAAGGTTTTGACAATATATATATTTTTTCAATGAGTAACCCCATAACAACCCCAGCCTAGCACAAAATATATTTGAGAACTTTTCATCGCATGCTATTGGTTGATTATGTATTTCAAAATCTTATATTAGGCATATCTAACAGGAGGAATAAATTCCATTGCTTGCAGAAGAATTTAAACTCTGTCTTTTCTCTTTGTCATTAATAAGGTTCTGAAAAACCCACATTTTTAGCAGTTGCTTCAATTATATTTTCAGCCAATAAAACCTGCTGGATCTTTGTATTCATGTGGGCCTGCTGGTGGCCTAGCAACTTCTTGAAGAAGCCAGTCTGCAGCTCCATGTTCCCATATATGTCTCTATTTGGGTTCAGCAGCTGGTTCCTAGACCCAGTGACTGACCTCAGCAGAAGCCTCACCATCATCCCTTGCCATCTGGGTGACAGGGAAGGTGAGGCAGCCCTCACAGATTGCGAGCAGCAGCTGGTCATTGATGGCACAGCCGCAAGGCATGGCTGAATGCCCTCAATCTCAACTCAAACATTTGGTCCTCAGTTCCTGTCCTGTCCTTGGGGAGCTAGGACTCCAGAGGATCTCCACAAGCCCTACCTAGGGTGCACAGACTCACATGAGGGACAGAAGGAACTTCCAGTGCATTTTCCATTTCAGATATTTTATTTTTCCTCAGTAAAAAATCCTATAGATTATGTTTATAGCTTTCTTTTTAATAACTATTTTGTTAATTGTTTTCTAGAGTTTTGTATATACTTCTAACAGCTATTTTAAATCTTTGGTCATTACATCATCTCTTTTGTTGTGGTGTTTCCATCAACTTCTGGTTACTTCAATAGAGATGGAAATGAAAATGCATGTCTTATGCATTGAATTTTTAGTTTCAACAATTACATTTTTCATACCATTAAATTGTATTTCTTTCTTTTAAAAATGTATCTATCCTAATATTTTCTCTTCACATTTTAAAACTATGTTTTGTATATTTTTAAAATGATTATTTTATATAATGTAAATAACTAAATTACTCTACTTAGTAGTTTTTCTTTTAGTTTCTGCTACTGTGCTCACATTGGCTTATTTCTTCTATGCTTTTTTTTTTTTTTAAATGAATGAACTCAGTACCAAAAAAAGTTGAGCTTACTAAAGTCATTCAGTACATTACTCTAAGTCAACCTGGTATTTTCAAAGTGGGTTTAGTAACTTACTTATTCAAACTCATGTTTAAATGTTAAATAACTAGTTTCCTTGTTAAATATTAGGATAAGGAACATTTCTCAGAGGTAGAAGAAAGTTTTAAGAAATCTTTTGAGAGTGAATTTGGTCAAATGCAGACATGGTACAATTTAAAAATAGATGATCTTTGGCAACTTCTCTTTCTCTCTCCCCTCATCCACCTTTTCCTTACCACTTACATAATATTACATATTTACAATGTGGCTCTTAGTAGACTATCATCCCAAACAACAGTATAGTATGATTTTTATCCATAACAAATGTAGAGTGCTTTGCAATTTAAAATATACATTCACATACATTATCTTTCAAAAAAATCTAATTACAACTTAGTAAAACAAAAATTACTAATTCAATATTGAAAATGATAAAACTCAGTTTAAGAGAAGTAAAATGACTTATCCATGGTCATACTCTGAAAAACAATTAGGACTTAAATTAGTGTTCTCTAACTTCAAGTTCCATGTATGAAAATTTGATATTTCATGTTAGAAAACTTACCTATCACTTACTTATACATCAGGAATCATCCAGTTTCAATACTAAGACTAATCATGAATATTTTCATCTTTGATAGTGTTGATGAGAAATTAAAATAGAACAGATCATGCAAATAATAATCTTAAGTGAGCCTTTAGTTAATAAATATTATGTCCCTACTATGTGTAAGACACTGTACTGGATGATACAAAATGTATGTAATAAAGATATACATGTCCAATCAGCAAGAATTGATTTAACTCTAGTCCAGATAGCTAGTGAATAATTCCTTCTCTTTTGAGCAATATCGGATGAAATCCTATACTATAATCAAACTTAGAGAAAACAAACTGTGGCTTACAGTGGCAGTCAGTTGACTGCCAAGTGCTCTTCTAGTTAGTAAACTCACAGAAAGCCTTACTTACCATGTGCTTTCCTGTGGTCCAGAAACCATACTTACCATAATAAATATCTATATTAAAAACCAAGTCAATATTATAAAGTATACTTCTTGAGCACAGAGAAACAAAAGATTGGATAGCATTATGTAACTATAAAAGGACATGAAAGTTAATAATTTACTAGCTTAGCTAAATAACTTTGTGCCAAATTGTATTTTAGTTACATCCACAAAGCACTGTTTTCTAAGATTGGACTCAAGGATAAATAATATGACATCACTTCTAAATATTAAATGTTTTATGTTACAAATACTGTGTAACAATTACTGTTGTTTTCTCTCATTTCCTGTATACTAAATTTTCAAACTTATGTATTATTGATGTAACTACAACTTTGTATATATCTCTCTCACTGGATTTGTCACATTATGCTTGTTTATATGCCTTCTTTCCCCACTACAAAAACTGTCATATTATTAATCTTTGTATTTATAGTGGTTATAACAGGCCCAGGCACACAGCTGACATTCAATATTCTTGAATAATGATAACTAAACGAGTAAAGAAAGGAAGCCATAAATGTTTCCCAAATATTTTAGAATACAAAAATGAAGCAAACTTAATTTGTAATTAAGGTGATATATATTTTCTTTTGTTCTCTCTTTTATTCCTAAATTCTTCAACTGTTCCCCAAATTCCTCTCCACACATGTGCACGCGCACAAACACGCACGTATACACAGGCATGTACACACATATATTCAGTGGGATCCAGATTAGAAACAGTAGAAACATTGATTTAAAAATTATCTCTAAACTATCTTAAAAACAAAAACGAAAACATTTTAAAAATAAAATTTATTAATGTCTTCTAATTAGAAATGCAGTATATATAGGTTGTAGGAATCTATTACAGGTCTCAGAGAGATAATAATGGTAGACATTTTGGCATATTTTCTCTTGTTTTCTATTTGGAGGAAATTTTAAGAGATTATTAAGAGAGGCTAACAACGGGTTCATCATATGATTGAACATGTTCTTCAGTGAGTTTGAAGTAGATAATAAGCTAATATTCTTGCATGAGAAAATTTTATTTCATGATACATGAAAATCAGTACAATGATGCTGCTTATAAATTTATAATGAATTAATATTAGCCTCACCTGTGTCCTGCACATCAATTATTAGTAATGATACCAGCAGTGACCTTGTGTGTAGCTCAAAACATGCTAGTGAAATTGTCAAAAGCAGGTTTTGATATTGAATGCTTCCACATCAACCTTCCTGTAGGATGGTACCCTGAAAATGATGTAGCCATCTCTGTAGTTAAACTCCCATTATATACTGATGAGAGCATATCCTTATAAACAGAAAAAGTTCCAAGCCTTTTCAATGGCTCTTTTGGCACACAGTAGTCAATAAATTGAGGTGAACTAAGTCCTTATAAATAGCATTTACAGTAGCTAATAATGACACAGTGAAAGTTGACATGATCGTATATGCCTAGAGTTCAATAATGATTTGTGGGGCTCCAGGAAAAATGACAGCATGAGTTAACTTTTATGAATTTCCTTTTCACTCTACACAAAAATGAATTGTGGCCTGATACTTCAACTTCAAAGACTATCAGCAAAATATGTAGAATTTTGGTAAGGTGAGAGGAGGTTTTATCAACTAACAAAGAATTGCCCACATCATCAGTTTCCTGAGCAGGAAGTATTCAATACTGTATTTCCATTGACATCCCCTGGGCTGGTGGGATGAGACCTGGTGAGCATAAACGGCCTAAAGCAGGAGTGGGGAGTAAATCCCCGGCAGGGGGGTGGGGCATACATTCTTAAAATAACAACAAAACCCAATAATGCTATTTAGTAAAACAAATACAAAATAAGAGCAATACTACAAAACTTGCCTAATTGAATGATTAATTTCACATTTTTAATTGTTGTGGATTTGATTTGTGAGTTTCTCAGTATAGCTATTATAAGAATCATAGGCTGTAGTATTTGACTTTAGTCTTAGGTTTATTTTACTATAACATTTTCCATCCCAAAGCAATAAAAGCAGTATGCCCTTATGCTCTGTCACACACAGCAAGAAGAGAATAAAAATACAAAGAAGAGTTTTAGTTCTTCTTTGTAGCTATGGAATAATGTGGTTATTTAAAAAGCTACATCATAGATTTGTAACCCCATTTTATCCACATTTAAAGTTTTTATTGGTAATAAAAAATACTCTGAAAATTTTTAAACCAATTAACTTGAGGAGAGCTCTCTGATAACAATAGAATGTCTTTATCACTCCTTTGTCTTTTATGGCCAATCGGAGAGAATTTTGAAGGAAAATCCAACAATAAACCACCTTTGCTATTCCTCTCTTTTGTAGTTGGCAACCTCCATTACTTCCACTGATACTGTACGACATTTTCCAAAATTTTTTCCTGAGAAAAATAGTTCCCTGAAATGTTAATAAATATCTGTTTTCTTTTTAAAATTTCATTTCTATGAATAAGTGAGTTTAGGAAACATTAAGCTACACAAAATTAAAGATGCTTCTTCACTGCAAGACTTTTTATAGCCTTTAGGTGCTCGGCAAGTCTCCAGAAGGATGATAGAGCATGCACTATTTCCTAAAAGAATATGATCGATAACTCATTTTTTGTTTAGACAGGAGTCTGGGTGATTAGGTAAAGGACAGTATCTCAGGAGACAATAGTATCATGGAATTTTACTTTGGAAATAACTCATCTGGGAATCAAATAATATAGTAGAATCATTATGAGTAGTTATGTTTTTACTCGGATTAAGCTGCCAAAATATTTCAAAGTGTCTCATGTACAAAGAAAATTTTTTATGATAAATATGGTTGTGGAATGTTCCCTTATTTTATGATATTTTAGAAATGTTTAAAAGGTTCCTATATTTCTTTATGTTGGAAAATGGCTTTCAGTATTTCTAATATTTATAAACTCTTGTGGTCTATTTATCCTTTCCTTTGAAATTATCAAAGTCTTCAACTGCAAGTAAAGTCAATAAACAGGTTAATATATATCAGTACATTTAAGTGCTTTATTTAAATTTTCGGTGAGTTAAAGTACATGCATCTATGCAGGGTTTAATGGTGTATACCTAGTAAATAAGAACACATGATAAAAATTTTAAATATATATATCTAAGGCAGTTATTCAGCATGACAGTAGAGAAATGACAATGAAAGTCGTAAGAGTACTAGAATTCAATCAACTATAATAAAACCTCAAGAACAGAAAATAGTTGTAGTTAATAATTGAACTAATTTTACTTAGATAATTTACCTTTGATACTAGTCAAATCTCTGTCATTGCAAATGTCCATGAATAGGCAGTTTATTTTTATTTTCTTCTTTTATTTTGTTAGGATAAAGTAGTGGTATAAGTTAAAAAATATATATGGCAAGATAACATATGTAATAAATACACTGCTTTATTGAACAATTAATTCAATAAAATGACAGAAACATATGACTGTGACACAAAGTTATTGTTTTACATACTCAATACCTATAATTGTGCAATTTCTAAAAAATTAACTGGGGCCTAATTACTATGCCACTTTATCTTCTTTCTACCACATCTAATTTATGTTCTTTTGTAGAGCAATGGTATTACAGGAAATGTCTTTGTTTAGTTTGGTCTAAAGATAATGGCAATTATACTAACCACACCTCAAAACTACAATTCCTAAACTATCATTTCCTGGCAAGGAACCCCTTTATAGAAATGATGATTCTTCTGGGTTTTTGTTTTTTCATTTTTCCTTTTAAAATCAGCCATGTACTGTATTTATTACGAAAGCAAGTCTCTTCAATTAGCTAACAGTTTGGAATTTTAATTAAGTGCTCAAGATACATAAATTTTAAAGTTCTAGAAAATATTAATAAAAAAACCAAAAAGCATAAGAAAATGTCTGTATCACTTAAAAGAGAAGGGAGGTGGGAAATGTAGTGTTGAAACCAGTCCAAAAATCCTTCTGACAAAATGACCTTTAAATAATCTACCAGTTTACAATTGATCTCTTCTGTTCAGGAGGGCCCATGAGCTTTCCCTGATAAGATTCCACTTCAAAGCATGCAGCTTAAATTGCAAACAAAGGAAACTTACACATCTTTAGCTTACTGTGCAAGCTGGTTTTAAAATGTCCTGATCTGTAATGAACTTTACTAAATTTCTGCTCTGATTACATCCAGCACAGCAGTCAACACATCAAGATTCATAAAAGAATGAACTACTAAAAACTTAATATCAAAAACATTGCAAGCAGTGAAACTAGAACAGTAATTAATTATATGTCTTGCCCATCAAATAGGTATAAATAGTACATCAAAGCTCACATTGTTTGAATACAACTGAAATTTGGGTTGCACTGGGAAAAGATCCTGGGTGTCTGTCAGAGAATATGTAATTACAAAAAAAAAAAAAAAAAAAGAAAACCCAAATCAAAGACTCACTAAACTTAGACGTAGAATCATTTAAGAGTCACCCAAAATTATTACCTACTGTGATCTTGAATAAAGGTGCTTTATGTTTCACTGCTAAATGATATTGATTGCTCTTAACAATGCACCTAGGATGTTGCACTTTGGGGAAAAAAAATGACATTTTCTTGATTCATTCTCAGAAGCAAAGGCATTTGGATTGTAACAAAAGGTCCTCATTTCAACAGTATTTGCCAACCCTAAAGTCAACCATGCTAAAACAGCAAGCTGCTACAAATAATCACAATGGCACAGAATAGATTTATTTTGGAGGTAGATTAAGAATATAAAATAATTCTCTTTCAATAAACTTGAACTAACAAACAACGATCTTTGAGAGTAACATAAAACTTATATAACTTAGTTTAGGCAAATTGTGTATATATCCTCTACAGTTTCTATAAAAGGTGGAAGTAAAGATTTATAGTCATTCTTAACGAGTTGCTAAGTTGCCAATGCCTGACATGTATTTACATAAAAGTTTTTTGTTGTTGTTGTTGTCAAGATGTTAGTCAAACTATTAGCTTCCAAAATTCTGAAAAGAAATAAAAGCTATCATACGTACAAGTGTTAAAACATATTTTCAGCATGTGAGCAACAAAGTCAGTATGAAAACACCATCTGGTCTTGTGTTCAGTGCCACTTTAATATATCATTTCACCCGGAATTTGATAGGTAATAAGGAAATCATAATTTTTTTAAGAATAAAGTTATTGTTATTAGACTTTAAATCTAGACCCTGAATTTCTGAAATAAAATAGAATACTTAAACTATTGGTATGTTTTAATATTATTTCTACAAATATTCTACAGATTTTATAGAAAATAAATATAATGTTTTTATACATTTTATTTATTATTGTAGAGGCAAAGTCTCACTATGTTGCCCAGCCTGGTCTTGAACTCCTGGCCTCAAGTGATCTTCCTGACTCAGCCTCCAAAAGTGCTGAGAATACAGGCAAGAGCCACCATCCCTGGCCTTAGGGCTTTCATTAGTCTATATACTTGCATGAAAAACTCACAACTCAAAAACTCTTAAAGATTTTTCAGAAATTTAAAAAATCTAATATTTCTGCAGTTATTTTGGCTTTACGGATAGTGAGTGTACATAAATACAAAGATTGTTAGAAATAGAAATGAACTATTATAACCCTGCATACTATCCATTTCACCCTCTGGTACCTTAATTTTCCTTTAAGTGAGCCCCCTTCATTGCAGGGTTACACATGTAACCCTAGCCTGGCCATTCAGCTTTAACCATTCTTGTTGAAACATAGATGGTTAAAAACTGGATATAGGGCAGACATTAGTTTAATACACATAATCCACACACTTCCTCTACAACTGCTAGGAAAGAGATTCTCTCCCCTAGGGTCATCAAGGAGGCTAGCTGATTATAAACCCATTTTGTACCACTATAAAGGGATACCTGATGCTGGGTAGTTTAGAAAGAAAAGAGGTTTAATTTGCTTATTGTTCTGAAGGCTGTACAGAAGCATGGCACTAGCATCTGCTTGGCTTCTGGTGAGGTCTCAGGGAACTTTTACTCATGGCAGAAGGTGAAGCTGGAACAGGCATATCACATGGCAAGAGCAGGAGTGAGGGTCGGGGGGAGATGCCACACTCTTTTGAACAACCAGATCTCCTGTGAACTCTGAGGTAAAACTCACTCATTATCAGGAGAATAGCACAAAGTCATTCATAAGAAACCCACCCCCATGACCTAAACACCTCCCATCTGGTGCTAACTAACATTGGGGATTACATTTCAACATGAGATTTGGAGGGAAAAGAAATCCAAACTATATCAACTGATGTACTAATAGATGACAAGAAGAGAGAAAAAGTGGGTCTACTTTAGAGTTTTCAGCAGTTTCTTCTCAAGAGTATGATAATATAGTGAAGACCAGAATACAAAAACTACCGAAGAAATTTCTGATCAAATAAAAAAGTAAATGAAATATTTCAAAATCAATTACAACTGAAAGATTTACTATTAGGCATGAATAAGAAAATGACCTTGAGGAATTATCTTCTATGTGTCAATCAACAAATCATTTCTCATTTCAATCACTATTAAACTGGTTTTGTTTGTAATAATGTAAAACAAATTGGGGATTTCACAGTTTACTTTGTCTATTTCATTCTTGGAATAATTAGGATATTCCAAGATTGTGTTGAGGAAAGAAGAATTTATTACCTTTGCTGTCAAGCCAATGCAGTTACCTTTGGCAAGTTGTGTATCATTGATGCCAACAAGAAAACAATTTTAAATTTTCCTGACCAATAACCCTTAAAAGAACTTTAAGGTATTTGTCAGTGTTCTCCTTGCAGAAAAATTAACCAGAGTATAATTCTCACCATTTGCATGAAGAGATATTGTCTGCAGCCCTGAAAATTCTATTATGTCTCATCTTTATTCTTTAAAGTTACAGCATGGACGAAAGAAATAACAGATTTCATTTATCTCTATAGTGAGTATAGACATTTTTATGTTGCTATACCTCACTTTTTCAGCTGAAAATGGTGAGTAAATCAAATCATGAGTGATGATTTCCCTATTACTACTTTTTTTTCTTAATAGAAACAACAATAAATAACATATGGTTGTGGGAATGTAGGGGATTTTCATTTAAAGTATTTTCAAAATACTTTAAAGAGTTATCCTTAGGGAATCAGTGAATTTCTGAGTAAAGAAAGGACATCAAGTTCTGTTTTCTTTTTTGTAGCTGTACATCTGGGGTAAAAATGGTAATTCAAGACCCTTATAATCATGAAGTCTCTTTCAGTAATAAGTACCAAGTCTTTGTATAAATGCATATAGAAAAACTAATGAGTCACTATGGCATACTAGGATGAATGTTTTTACCAAATGCAGTATTAAGCATCTCAAATTCTACCTCTATGTACAGAGTAGAAATTAGTAGATTTTTCTCCTAGCTAAAATTTTGTTTGGCAAGAAAATATTTCCAACGTTTCATCGATTTCGGAAGGCTTTGAAATTTTACAGCTTAGGAATTATACCTTGATGACATTGGCATGCGTGTAATGAATAAAAGTGAACAACTTTCTGCATTGAAAAAAGTTACTAATTTCATCCAACTGCATGATGAAAGTAAGTGAATTAACTGCCAATCTTCATTGCCTCAAAATTCCAGAAAATGATCAAGATAATTTTAACTTACCAAAAACTGCACAGTATCACATCACAATTTCCTCAATATTTTTTTGAAATACAATAATAGTTAAGAGTTTTCATAATAGTATTTTTTACAAATTAAATTGCAGAGTGATGTAAACAGAAATTAAATAGTTCCCCTAAAACATTTGTATAAGATTATACCACATTGCGTTTTCTTTTCAAAATTATATTCTATAGAGTATATATAATGCCTTTGTATTAACTATACAAATAACATTACATAACAAATTTTCACTGAGGGCCTTTCAGCTGGCACCAAGTAAGTACTAGACTCAGAGCACAAAATAGACAAAAATCTTAGTTAGGGAGGTAGGGGGAAGTGAAATTGTAGATGACAAGCATTGCATACATGGGATAAAATGATAACACTAAAACAGAAGAACGTATAATAGCTAAAACTCATAGGCTCATTTTGTAAGGTAGAAAATCATGGCTCAAATTCCACAAGTGATAGCACATTTTGATTGTATTTCCTAATTTCTTTTTAACCTCTTCACTTAAAAGGGAAAAAAAATAGAAATTGTTCAAATAAATTTCCCTGAGTCTTTTCTATTTGGAGACTTTTCATCTGCACTGAAAATGATAATGTGTTTCATTTAGAGATCATCTCTCACTCTATTGAAAACCAGTATGTTTCCAGCAATGCCGAGAAGAAAACTCAGTCTTGACTTTCATAATCCTTCTCTGTATCACTATTAACAGGAGGGGTGAAAAGAGCAGTTGTACTGAGGAGAGAATTATCACATTTTGTTGGATATTCAAATAGACTTGCTATATTTGGTCCAAAGGCTCAAATATTACTCTGAAATGAAATTCAGGGTCCCTGCTGATTTTTCAAGATGTGTTTTTCAAAAATTCACTTTATAGTACACAAAAAATTAATATCACTTTCAAATATAGCTTTCTCTAGGGAAGAGCTGTAACTATGACTCCTACGGAATAAATACTCTCAACTTAACTGGTCATTAGATGTCACTCCTCTTTCAAATGGATAGAGCTGAAAGAGGGTTTCTGTTTTCCTTGGCAGCAAAACCAAAATGTATCCAACAAGGAATAAAAGAACATCTAAATGGAACTACAGATGTGTGAACCATTTGGAAAAATAACTTGCACTGAGTTAAATGAAATTTATGAAAGTCTTTTGAACTAGACTGGAACCATTTCTAAAGTTCATATCATATTGGAAGTATCTCATATTCATATTTTACCACATAGTTGTATATTGCCCTTAGTGGTCACCTTTTGTTTTTCATGAATAAATTTAGTTCCTGTGAAGCTGCCAGAAAGTTACCCCTGGAGATGAAAGTCTGCTTGAACTATTTGATGCATAAGCAATAACATGAAAAAACTTCCTCATTCTGTCCTGTTCTTTTTTTAATTCCCAGTTTGGAGAGAATCATCAAAAGAATTAAGAATAATAGTGGCCTTATTCACTTGGAATGAGCAAGAAAATTCACTGCTGTAGTAACAAGGTACTGATATCTTTGTTAGGCATGTCAATATTTCAAATTCTTCCTAATGACTCTATTTCTCTTCTTAAAAAAAAAAAAAATGGAAAAAACTCCCAGTGTGAGTCCTAATTTGGCCTTTGGACAAAATTGAATAGTTACCATTCAAAACAGTCAATCAAATAAGCAAGTTAGGGAAACCTATGAGGTCAACATGCTTTCTCCATTTGTGTTCTGTGGTAATTGTTGTTATAAAAATTAGTAGAAGAGGTACAGATCAACGCTATAATGTAACAATGACTACTTTGTTAGGACAAATCAGTGACATCAGGAAGGAAAAAACAGGCTCAAGTTTTGTTTGTTTTAGATGTGGGGTAACACACTAGTTAATAAGTAAATAAAATTGCCATTGTTTGTTTTGTTCTTGAGGCTTATAATCTTTTTAGGTTTTTCACGTTATGGGTTATGCTTTACTCTGTATATTCTCTTCATTGACTAGATCAGATATATTTCAGTTCATATAGGATTAGTTAATAACTTTAAAAAAAGTTATGTTATTAATTCGAAAAATGCTAGGTTTCCCTCAAATAAAAAAATACATTAGCCCTCAGATAATATAAATATTGTCTTATACTCCTGCAAATGAAAAAATGGCAGTGGAAAATTTCTAGCTGAAATATATTACACCTATTTTTAAAAGATTGCTTTATATGCAGATTGAAAGGTCATCAGAAACTGAGAAGTGGCATTCTAATAGACAAACATAATATTTTCAAACAGGTTTTAAATTATATGTTTGTTTTGTATGTGCTTTCATCTTTAATCCAGGAAAATTGTTCTGTGTTTCTAATTTATATTACTTAACAGTAGGAAACTTTAAAAACAATCATAGGTTCAGTAGGCAAAAAGCAATAAGTACTGTAGTTTAAAAGTCACTATCAGTTTGAATATGTTTTTGAAGCTCATATACTTTTTTACAACCCAGTATATATGGCATTAAATTTGGGGCTTCACATATTTTAAAATACTTACGTTAGGGTTAATGTCACATAGTAATTTTGAGAAATAGATTATGAATAAAAATATCCCAGTGGGGAAAATATAATCTGTCACATCATTCTTTCGTATAATGAGGATTAAATATAAAACAGAGTGGAAGGGATTTTTGTCTACCAGAGTTTCAGTCACTTATTTACCTAATGTTTATCATAGCTGTGAAGGTGCTTACTTCTCTTTTACATGGGGTAAAGATGCATTCTTAACTTTCCTTGGGGAAGTGGAAAAAGGATTTGGAAATTTGTAGTGACTACTTCTTAAAGGCCACTAAGCGTTAGCTGCATTTTGCTATACTCTGCATGATTTGTTAGGTTTTGTTTCACCTGCTGCTTTGCTATTTCATTTGTCAGGAAAAAGGAAGAAATTCCTTTTGGAAATTCTGCCTTAATTCTTGGTGCTCAAATTTCATTTATATGAGCATTTATCAAGTTGTTTTTTTTTTTAAACATTTTAACTCTTAAGCAAAAGCAGAAGACCAATGATTAATTAGTCATATGAAAAAGAGAAGATGCAAATTCTAAAGGTAGGGCTTTTGGTAAAAATCTACCAATGGAAGCAATGATAACAATAAACATACTGATGGTATCTAACATTTAATTAAAATGTATTATATACTAGGCAATTTCTGAATGCTCTATTTTATTTTCCCAACCAAATTATGACAACAATTTCCTTCAGAAAACTGGGGCATTGAAAGGCTAAATAAATCCAGGTGCAGTGGCTCATGCCTGTAATCCCAACACTTTGGGAAGCTGAGGCAGGGTAATCACTTGAGCCCAGTAGTTTGACAGCAGCCTGCCCAACATAGGGGGACCCCCTCTCTACAAAAAAAAATTAAAAATGTAGCCAGGCATGGTGGCATGCACCTGTAATCCCAGCTACTAAAGAGGTTAGGGCAGTAAGATTGCTTCACTCAGAAAGGTCAAAACTGAAGTGAGTCATGATACTCTAACCTGGTCTCACTCTGTAAGATCCTGACTCAAAAGGGGGAAAAAAAAAAAAAGAATTGAAAAAAAAGGCTTGGCCGGGCACAGTGGCTCACGCCTGTAATCCCAGCACTTTGGGATGCTGAGGCGGGCAGATCATGAGGTCAAGTGATAGAGATCATCCTGGCCAACATGGTGAAACCCTGTCTCTACTAACAAATACAAAAATTAGCTGAGCTTGGTGGCCCGTGCCTGTAGTCACAGCTACTCAGGAGGCTGAAGCAGGAGAATTGCTTGAACCTGGGAGGCAGAGGCTGCACTGAGTCGAGATCCTGCCACTGCACTCCAGCCTGGTGCCTAGCAACAGAGCGAGACTCTGTCTCAAAAAAAAAAAAAAAAAAAAAGCTTAACATTTTATCCAAAGTCACCATTAAGACTTTTATATACACCAATAGTCTTAGACACAAAGAATATTAAGGCAAAGTTTTTACATTTATAGTTCAATATTAGACATATATGATATATAAAGCACTATTTTAGGCACAGGAACTTATAGAAATTCCTTACATTACAAAAAATGCACAATCAGGTGGTAAACATAAAGAGTTAATGAGATAGAGTCCAATGAGCAAAAATGCAGGGATAGATACAGCAAGTAAACATGGTTAGGTAGAACTTATATATGAACAACATAAAGAATATTGCCTTTAATAATAATCATCAATTTAATAAATAATGATCAACCTATCATTATTCTACATGGGAGAGAGTAAAAAGGGGCAATCAGTGTTTGTTAGAAAGATAATGAGAAAAGCTACATGAAGGATGTAGCATTTGAGAAAGACATTGCTACATAAGGTCTCACTAGGCAGAAACGGCACTGAAGCTAAAGTAAGGACAAAGAACGTGAGTGTGTCCGAAAAAATAAAATAAGACACATGAAATGGGGCCATGGAGAATGGGAATAAAAAGGTAGATTCTAGACTTTAGGGGAAGGAACAGATTGAAGAGTTCATATATAATTTGTTAGGACATAAACTTTTAAAAGGAGAGAGAAGTGAAGACTTTTCTTTGTAGTGTGATAATGACAGATCTCTAGGAAATGTGATTTGGACTCTATGGGTGAAATGGAGAATATCTGAAAATAAAGATGAATAATAGTTATGATAAGCCTACCTATGATGGTGAAAAGGAAAATAATGGGAGGTATAAGATAATAGCAAGATGAAGATACACTCTATGTTCAAAAATAATAATTGAGTTAAAAAAAATAAACTAGAGATGAGGGAGACAGGGGGAATGAGAGCTGGGCAAAATACTAAATGACTTTAAAAAGGTTAATATAGAAAATGCAGTTCTTAGGCGGGAAATTTGTAAATAAAATGTTTCCAGAGTAAAGTTTTCTACCTCATGGTACCACGTTAGCTGGGTACCATGCATGGTGTCTTTCGGGCTGAAATCGGAATATTGACCAAATGGCATTGCATTCTTGAGACATTGGGGGGAAAACTCACTTCTAAGATCTTTCCAATTGTTGGCAGAAATATGTTCTTTGCAGATGTAGAACAAAGGTCCATGTTTCTTTGCTGACTGTTGGTGAGAGCTGATCTCAGCTCCAAGTGGCTACTATCAAGTCTTTTCCATGAGGCCTCCTCCATCTTCAATGCTAGCAATGGAGAGTATTTCTCTCATAGAATCCCTCTCAGGATTCAAATATATCTGACTTCAGGAAGAGCCCAGTTCTTTTCTATAGCTCATATGATTAGGTCAAGTCCACCTGGGATGATGCTCCTTCTTAAAGGCTTAAACGCAACTGTGCCTTATAAGATAAAATAATCATGGAGTAAAATCTACTATATTCACAGTCCTCAGTGTTACGTAAGTGTGTATATTCCCAGAGGCTGGCAATCTTGGACACTACTGTGGAGTGTATGTTTGTAACCCCTAAACTCATAAGTTGAAACCCTAACCCCCAGTGGGATGATATTAAGAGGTAGACCCTTCAGGAAGTAATTATGTCATGAAAGTGGAGCCCTACAGTTGGGATTTGGGCATTTAGAGGAAGAGACAAAAAAGAGTTTCCTCTGTCTGTACTCTTCACTGCCAGAGGATATAGCAAGAAGATAAAAATCTACAAGCTGGAAGACAGCCCTCACCAGAACTTGACCATCCTGGCAACTTGATTTTAGACTTCCCAGCCTCCAGAACTGTGAGAAAAAAAAAAAAAGAAAAAATCTGTTGTTTAAGCAATTTGGTTTATGGTCATTTTTTATAGCACCTGAAGACAGGGATCATTTTAAAATTCTGCCTACCACAAGACCACTCTATAAATAATGGGTGTTGATTCTTACATACCTGTATATCTATATGAACTTCCAGTAAATAGATGTTTCATTGGCTGCATTTTTAAAATACATAACACGTTACTTTTTAAAAACTGTAGACCTAGGAACTTCCGCCAAGATAGCCAAATAGGAACAACTCTGGAACGCAGCTCCCAGAGAGAGTGATGCAGAAGGCAAGTGATCTCTATATTTCCAACTGAGGTACCAGGTTCATCTCAATGGGACTGGTTGGACAGTGGGTGTAGCCCAAGGAGAGCAAACTGAAACAGGGTAGGGTGCTGTCTCACCAGGGAAGTGAAACGGACTGGAGGAAACCCGCTTCCTACCCATCGGAGGCCATCAGGGACTTTTCCGGACACTCCGGCACTCGAGTTCAGATACTGCGCTTTTCCCACAGTCTTTACAGCCACAGACCAGGAGATTCCCACCAGGCCGGCAAGTACCATGAGATTCCAGAACAAATCTGGGTGGCCATTTCAGCCAGCACCACAGGTTTCCAACACAAATCTAAGCGGCCACTTTGGCGCCTGGAACACCTGAGAGACAGAGCTGCTCATTCTCCGGAAGAAAAGGGGGCTGAAGGCAGAGAGCCAAGTGATCTGGCTCAGCAGTTCCCACCAAAACAAAGATCAGCAAACTGAAACCCACTGGCTTAAGAGTTTCACAGCCAGCACAGCAGTTTGAGCTCCACCCGGGATGGTCGAGTTTGGTGGGGGGGAAAGGTGTCTGCCATTACCGAGCCACAGCAGCTCAGCAATGCCTCTGCAAGCAGACTGTGGCTAGACTCCCTCCTTGCTGGGCAGGGCATCTCTGAAAAAAGGCAGCAGCACTTCAGGGGCTTATAAATAAATCCCCACCTTCCTGGGACAGAGTACCTGGGAAAAGGGGCGGTTGTGAGACGATTTTGTTTGAAATCACACATGGAGAACAGCAGCAGAGGGTATCACTGATCAAGCCAGAGGCCTCTGGCTGAGTATCAATACTGCCAAACCACTGCTCAAGGAAATTAGAGAGATCACAAAGAGTTGTAAAAACATTCCATGCTCACGGTTCTGAAGAATCAATATCGTGAAAATGGTCATACTGCCCAAAATAATTTATAGATTCAACACTATCCCCATCAAGCTCCCATTGACCTTCTTCACGGAACTGAAAAAAAAAAAAAAAAAAAACACCTTAAACTTCATATGGAACAAAAAATGAGCCCATATAGCCAAGACAATTCTAAGCAAAAAGAACAAAGCTGGAGGCATAATGGTACGTGACTTCAAACTATACTACAAGACTACAGCAATCAAAACAGCATGGTACTGGTACCAAAATAGAGATATAGATCAATGGAACAGAACAGAGGTTTCAGAGCTAACACCACACACCTACAACCATCTGATCTTTGATAAACGTGACAAAAACAAGCAATGTGAAAAGGATTTCTTGTTTAATAAATGGTGCTGAAAAAACTGGCTAGCCATGTGCAGAAAGCTGAAACTGGACGTAATACAAAGCAATGTTTTATACCAAAGCACATGAGAATTTAAAGACATAGCAAACACAATAGAGTGGTACCCATGAGGCAGCGAGCAATGGAAGTATGACATCACATGGGAATAATGGAGAAGAAAATGAAAAAAGGGAATTCTTGATGAAGATAACTATGATAATGTAGTATTAATTGGTGTGTATGATTAACTCAACAGGCCACATGTGAGGGCAAAGAAAAAAACAAAAGGATAAAAAATTGAGAAAACAAGAGCACTAAAAAGAGGCAGCCAGGCATGGTGGTTCATCTCTGTAATCCCAGCACTTTGGGAGGCTGAGGTGGGCGGATTTGGAGGTCAGGAGATTGAGTCCATCCTAGCTAACACAGTGAAACCTGTCTCTACTAAAAATACACAAAATTAGCTGGGCATGGTGGCACGCACCTGTAGTCTCATCTAGTCAGGAGGCTGAGGCAAGAGAATGGCTTGAACCTAGGAGGTGAAGGCTGCAGTGAGCTGAGATTGCAGTACTGCACTCCAGCCTGGGTGACAAAGCATGGCTCTGTCTTAAAAAAAGAAAAAAAAAAGAAAAAAAAGAAGAAGAGTCAAGAAATTCCCTTCCGATTTTTAGGCTTATGGAAATAATTTTTTTAAAAAAAAAAAAGCCCATTAAATCATTATTTGACCCAAATTTTTATTTTAATATTGGAGGCAACAAAGAAAGTCACTTTTTATGCTCTATAATTCTATGTTCAGTATCTTTATGGAATTACACTCCTACATTATTAACAGTCTTAAATAAATATTTCTGTATCATAAAATTTGTTCTTTTTTCTTGTATAATCAAAAAGTAATGGGAAAGAAAATGCTTTTTTAATGCCGTAGAAGGTAGCTGTATTAAATATAGTTTTCTTTGATAGGGCTCATTTGTAGTAGATTTTCCCTTTCTAAATATGTTTATTAAAATGAAAGTAAAATAATAAGCAAATTCTAGTGAGTCATTTATGCAAAATAAACTACTTGCCTGGTGACATAAATACTAGACAGTATGTGGTTATAATGTTGTGCCGATATTCAGATAAATAATCACTGCAAGAAGCACAGCTGGGGTTAGTTTTCAAATTCATAAATCTTCAGGTTTTCTAATGGTATCTAATAATTCAAATTCTTAAATAGACTGTGTACGAAGTTAAAATAATGGGACAAGGCTATGTTTTATAACTTCTTGTGGATGTAAGTTTGCTTGTCTGTTGCAGTACATTTTGGCCATTTTTCTGGACAATACACTGTGTGATTCATGACAATGGCCACTAACTAAAGCTTTTATTCTAAAGAGTTTGCTAATTTGCAAAAGGGCTTTTCGAGCATGAAACTACATACCACTATTTCTTTTCAGCTCGGGTCAAGAAAAGGTCACTTTATGGGAGTTATTGTTGATTATATGTTAACATTCACAGGAAAGAGACTATGGTTATTTTAGGATCAAGATGACAGCTATATGAAATGATAATGTAGCTATGCTGGGAAATGTAATTAAACTGCCTCTGTGTGTTGAATGATAATTGCCATGAGACTGCTCAGTGAAAAGTTGATGATGAGACATGAAGAAATTTGAAGCCCTACTGACTCCAACCTTATTTAGAAATACAAAATTCAACCCAAATTGGTGAAAAACATTTGGTTCTATGTGTTAAGGGAACAACCAGTTAAAAATTCTTTTCTCTTAAGTCAGCAAACAGTTCTTTTGACAATTACCTCTTCCCAAACTACAGAAGTCGTTCTTCTTGCACAGCTTTGAGCAAACAACACCTCGGCCTTTTGTCCATATATGTCTCCATTGTTAGGCACAATATAAGAAACAAGAACCCTGCTAGTAAGTGCTGCTCCAAGATGGGCTGAGTCTGATTCCAGCAGACTCTCAGGCTCTTTACAAACTCCAGGTGGCCCTGGAATCAGCAGAGCCTCACAAAGTAGTGCTCTTGCCATAAGATTTCTTTCCATTGACTTAGAGATACTAGTTTACTTTATGGGATTTTCTTCTAGTTGAACCACCCTTGCATTCCTGGAAGAAAACAACTTGCAAACTGCATATTATACAATTGGTAACATACCTTTAAAAATAGTGTGTTACTTTTAATTGAATGCAACCCACATGTAATAGGACTATTGTTTATTTCCAAGTTTATTTTCTTGAAGAAATTTTTTATTCTCTTAAACCAAATATTTTAGTAAGCAGCTTTTAAAAATTGTCCTTGCATCAAAGTGGATGGTTTTGCTGTGAAGATTTGGGTGTTAATCAGTTTGTGCTACTTACTTGTTTATTTGACAGTTTTGTTCTGGTTCTTTCTCAATTCTGATAATCTATAAATTGGATCATCTTTCTTTCTCCACAGTTACTACCTCCTTTCTGGTCATTTTCTCCTCTATGTTTTTCCTTTTGTACTCTTGAAGAGAGTCTCTACTCTTCAATATCATTAATAAAATTGTATATGATATAATGATATACTTTCTGGGTACCTCTAAAGCACATTTTAATTTGCTATTGTGCTTTTAGTTACCCTTACTCTCATTATCTCTGTTAACTCTTTTTAATTTTATTCTGTATCTCAAGAAGCGTTTTTGTTATGTAATATTTATTGAAGACACACGCATATTTATTTAAAACATTGTTTTATTTTTGTAGAAAGCCTTTACATACTTACAATTCTGCACCTTTCTTAAAGTCAGTAATTTACTTCTTGTTATTGTTGCCACCTAAATAATTTTTCTCCATTTTGTTCATCCTTGAAAGAATGACAACCGAAACATGTCCAATTTTTGTCACTTAATGAGTGAGAATCATCTCTTTGATCTACATCACAATCAAACTGGATGCTGCCATGAGATGCCCTCACATATTTTTGTTCTATAATACATCTGTTAATGTAGCTTTTCTGGTCTGGACAGATTTTTCCTTCTGCTGCCATTTCTTAGTCCTCAGAGTTTAAGTAAGTTTCTCCATAGTTAATGTGGAGTTAAGTTACAGCTCCTCTCCAAACATAGTGCATTACATAATGTAATTCCCAGATTATAAAGCTATTGCAACTCTTGTAAATCTCTGCTTGTTCTCACATCCTGGATATTCCAGCTAATTTTTTAACCATGGACATATTCCTGAATATTTAGGAAGGGACTTCAGAGTTTTTTTCTTTTAATTTAATATTTTATTGGTGGAGATTTTAATAGAATGAAATCTTCACTTGTTAAAATGACGCTGGTACCTTCATAGTCTCTGCAACTAAAGGCAGAGGCTACTCTCTCAGCTAAAGCCTGGTATTATAAAATGCGACATACAAATTTCTAAAAGCTAAAATTGGAATTCATTTATCCTTGAAATTTCTCGAAGTCATTCTTTGATTGTTAAACAATGAATAGTTCTTTGTCTATGAAAAACAGCATTATTAAATTACCTTCAGTAATTGAAAAGGAAGAATATTTGAGTTGCAGGAAGTCCAAAGTAAAATAAAATCATATGAAGTAAACCAAACTTATAAATACCACATGTGTAGACTCTTTAGACAATGGCTTTTGTTGGTTTTATATGAAAGTAATGGAACAGCAGTTTGTATCATTGTCTTGAATAAAAAGTCTGTAACAATTTGCAGAATCAGACAATCCATTTTGTTTTCAATAAGATACTCCCCTTTTTATATTTTAGTAATAACATGGTTTGAATAATAAGAGCTGGCCAAGGTTTTTGTTGCTGTTATGTTGTTTGAAAGCCATTTAAGATCCCATCAGCCAGACTTGGAATCTGATCCTTGGTATACCCCTGAGCCAACCAACAGCAGCAAGCAGCAATGAATGTGAGATACAATAACAAGTTCTCTTTCTTCCCTGTGTAAGTTAGCATATCACTGTTGTCTCCAGCATATGGGAACTCAGCATTGACATTCTAGAAGCAAAATGTATTTCACATTTTCAAAAGGACCAACCCTAAGACAGTTGGTAAAGTTAACAAACTGTCTCTGAAGTCCTTCATTGGCTTTCTGAGTTCTTATTTTACTTTAATCATAGTCTACAGACTCAGTGCTTTAAAATGGACCCTTCTTCAATTATTTCTGCCAGATGAGGATATATAACAATTAAGTCAAAATTAATGTTAGAGTGAATGGATTCAATAATAATCTTCCACATTCCCCACAGTTATTCTCTAGGAATCTTGGTAAAACTTACACGTCATACAAGTGGGATCCTAGAATATGAGAGACGCGAGTTAAAATTTTACCTTTTGTTTTTATTGGGCAAGATTTACTAGTTACTTAAATTTATCCATTTTCTCAATATCTTAATTGAAGAATTTGTCTTTAATATGAAAATTAAGCGATAAAACAACATAATGGAATGTATTTGCCACTTAATAGGCACTAAAATTATTTATTTATTTTAAAATGTCTTGTGATTTTAGAACTAGAAATCCTGGATAAGAGAATATTTGAGGCAAGTAAGTGATTATATAATCTGCTTATGTATAGGGGCACCCTCACTTTTAAAGATTGGGAATCTTAACAATTATTTTAGGAAAAAAGCTTTTCTCTACTCTCTTGCTAGTACCAAAAAAAAAAAAAATCTATCATCTTAAGAAGGATTTAGGAAGTAGATCCTTCTCTCTATTCACTCCACCTCATGGAAATAAGTGACATGTATTTGCAGAAGTTGAAAGAGTACAATTCTTTCAATATGTACACATAGCTCAGCCACTTCTGCTTTTCTTTTTGGCCTAGCCTGCCTGTAATCCAGTCATAACTGCTGTTTCCATGTGGAATTATTCCTGGGTCAAGGTCCAGAGCCTGATTCTAAAAATCCAACCTAACAGCTATCTCTCTGTGTTTCCTCTCTTGAAGCTTAATCAATGTGCAACAGTCATTCCTCTTGGAGGTGACCAGGGATGCCTCTGTCCTGCACATGCAATCTTTTCATGGATGTATCTCATTGCCTAGTCTCCAGGATAAGTATTTAGTCGTAGGACTACATTTTAACTTTACTTTTTTTTTTTTTTTTTGAGACAAGGTCTCTACTCTGTCATCCAGGCTGGAGTTCGGTGACGAGATCTCAGCTCACTACAACTTCTCTCTTCCAGGCTCAAGCAATTCTCCTGCCACAGCCTTCTAAGTAGCTGGGACTCCAGGGGTGCCACCATGTTGGACTATTTGTGTGTGTGTGTGTGTGTGTGTGTGTGTGTGAGAGAGAGAGAGAGAGAGAGAGAGAGAGAGAGAGAG